>NC_041393.1:443575626-443577190 GCF_002162155.2 Triticum dicoccoides | reverse complement strand
CCCACCGCCCTTGACCTCGCCGCCCCTAGCTAGCTACCTCTCCGTCGCCCCCCACCCCCTGCCACTAGTTAGTACTAGATTTAGTAGTAGTAGTTGTTAATTTAGGGTTAGCTAGTACTAGATGTTGCTTTAGTTAGTACTAGATTTTTAGTAGTAGTAGTGGTAGTTAAACTACTTTAGTTGTAGTTGAACTAGTTTAGTAAGTAAATTAATAAACTAGTTGAACTAGTTGAATTAACAGAACTAATCTATTTTTTAGTAAGATAATTAATATAACTAGTTGAACTACTTTATTTTTAGAAAGAACTAGTTTTTTTTCTATTTGTAGTAAGTTTATATTTAGTAAGAACTAGTTGAATTAATAAAACTAGTTGAACATGTCATATTTCTTGTTATTTTTTAGTTTAAGCAATTATTCGGGATGTATTAGTGATAACTTATATGGTTTCAGGTGACCTCCGTCGTCCCTGTCACCGACCCCCTCCGACATCCCTGCCGTCGTCCCAGTCACCGACCACCTCCGACATCGAGGTGAGACCAGCCAAATATCCTTATATATCTTGTGTTGTTGCTCAAATAGGATATGTGGTTTCCCAAGTGGAAGAAATGTATGGACATTCGCAAGGAGGTTCTTGGAAGTAACATTCAGCGAAAAGCAAGAATTGGAGACAGGCTAATCTCCATTCTCCATAATGGAGAGTCAGGGGCTATCTTGTTTTTTGCTATTTTACCTTAGAAAATGTAGTAGGTCTTAATCAAATGTAATAGGTCCTATGAGGTACAATATGTTTATTATGTGCTAATGTGTTAGAGTTGATAATGATGATCTTGAGGAGGTGTTATGTGATGTCAATGATGAAAACGATGATCTTGAGGAGGTGTTATATGACAATGATGTATTATGATGCTAAGTTGTTAATGATATGATGATGATGATGATATTATTATATCATTGGGTGAAAGAACCGCGGATTAGTTTCAAGTGGAAGGACATCCACTTGAAACTAGTCCACGGTTTTTTCACCCCATGATGTAATAACTCATTATGATGTAAAAACAATCTCTAAATTCCTGTTGTATGAAAACTTGTGTAAAGGTGTATGAATACAACATGAAAAAGAGAAGAAATAAAATACTAAATAATAGTAGTAGCGCGGGTAAGGAGAAGCGCTACTACTAATTACCAGTAGCGATGTTGTGAAGAAGCGCTGCTACTAAGCCAATTTAGCAGTAGCGTGGGTCAAGACGCGCTATTGCTAAGCATTAGCTGTAGCACCTTATCAGTAGCGCTCCTGCCCGCGCTACTGATAGGCCCAAAACCCGCGCTGCTGCTAGGCTTTTCCCTAGTAGTGGAGGGGTGGTTGAACAGGACCCCGTGGTGTGGAGGGCTGGATGAACAGTAGACGGTGGAGGGGTGCCCGTGGAGGGGTGGTTGAACAGTAGCCGGTGGAGTAGCGCGCGGTGGAGGCTGGAAGAATAGGAGCCCGTGGAGGCTGGAGGAGGTCGATGGTAGCCCGTGGAGGCTGGAGGAGGTCGACGGTGGAGATGAACAGTATCCCATGGA
>NC_041393.1:443550048-443575539 GCF_002162155.2 Triticum dicoccoides | reverse complement strand
CGACCGTAGCGCTCCAACACAAGTCCGTTTCATCCGTTTTGCGGTACGCCACACCCCTCCCGATCAACAGGACCCCCGTTTCCATCGTAGGAGGTCCGTTTCCTCTGTTTTGCGGTACGCCACACCCCTCCCGATCAACAGGACCCCCGTTTCGACCGTAGGAGGTAAGTTTCCTCTGTTTTGCGGTACGCCAGGCCCCTCCCGATCAACAGGACCCCGTTTCAAACGTGGACGGTCGAACACAAGGCCGTTTCCTCCGTTATGCGGTACGCCAGGCCTCGTTTCCATTGCATGTTCCGTCCAAGCCCTCCCGATGAACACGACCACGCATTCCGTTCCGACCCAGCCGGTTGGCTCCCCATGAACACGACGAAGACACTATTTCTCTGTTCCGACCCAGCCATGTACGTATACGCGATAGGCGTTAGAGACCCTGCCCGTATGTACGTACGTGGCCGTATTTTATTTCTTGCACACTCGCCGCTGTATGTACGTGTACATGCTACGTGCGCGCCTCTACTACGACACGTGCGCGCCTCTACATCTACGACACGTGCGCACCTCTACATCGACCAGTATGTACGTACACGTTCACGACCAGAATGACAACGCTACGTACGCTTCGACCAGTTGGGTCCCGACTATCAGGCACTTCCTTGCGTGCGAAGATTTAGCTGGTGGGTCCAAGCAGTCAGGGGGGCGAATCGTTTTTTTTTTGCCCGGACGCACTTCCTTGCGTTCGAAGATGTAGCCGGTGGGTCCCAACAGTCAGGGGGGCGAATCGTTTTTTTTTGCCCGGACGCACTTCCTTGCATGCGAAGGTGTAGCTGGTGGGTCCCAGCAGTCAGGGGGGAAACATTTTTTCGCGAAATATGGTGGCCCATCCGGTGGGTCCCCGCTGTCAGGTGGAGGAATAATTATTTTGCACGTAATAAGGAGGCACTTCCTTGCTACGGCCATGGACCCAGCTGTCAGCCTCTCCACATACAGTCCATGTTCGATGGAAGCCGTTCCTTGACCATGTTGCCATGCCACGCCGAGAGCACCAGGGCGGTGGACGATGGCGAGGCCTAGGGAGGGGACGACACGGAGCCGGGGAAGACGCGGCAGTGGATGCCCACATGTAGAGGAGTACAAGGGTTCACTGGTTCGCTGCGGTGTGAGGCTGCCGTCGCCACAGATTAACAGGGGGTGTGGGTGAGTAGAGGGATGGCCTGGCCAGCGGTGGGAGTAGTAGGGGGCGATGAGGCCTCCGCCGCATCGCAGCCGGCCACGGGAAGCAGGAGCACGAGGCACGACCGGCGCTGGTTTGGGCGGCTGGAGCAAGAAGACCAGAGGTTGAAGAAGCACTACGGCCGTTGGATGGACATCGTACGGTCACTGGAGCTAGAATCGTGCATATTGACTAAGCTGACAAAGCCCTCCGTCCCCGTCAACTTCGTAGGCCCACAAGTCAGCCTGCCACTATACTGGGTCCCAGCTAACAGGGGGAGTATTCATTTTTTTTGTGCGTAATAAGGAGGCGCTTCCTTGCGTGCGAAGATATAGCTAGTGGGTCCGAGCTGTCAGCGGCAGTAATGTTTTTTTGCGAAATACTGAGGCCCTTTCGGTGGGTCCCTGATGTCAGGTGAACGAATCATTATTTTGCGCATAATAAGGAGGCATTTCCTTGCGTGCGGCCGTGGACCCGGCTGTCGGCCTCTCCACATACAGTCCACTTCAGATGCATGTCAGTCATTGACCAAGTTGACCAGGCCGCGCTGAGAGCACCAGGGCGGTGGACGACGGCGAGGCCTAGGAAGGGAACGACACGGAGGCAGGGAAGACTTAGCAGTTGTTTCCCACGCGGAGGGGAGTACGACTGAACTAGGGTTTACTGGTTCGTCTGCCGTCGCTAGAGAATAACAGCAGGTGTGGGTGAGTAGAGGGATGGCTAGGCCAGCGATGGGAGTACGGTGGGGCGGTGAGGCCTGCGCGGCAGCACAGCCGGCCGCGGGGAGGAGGGAGTAGGCAGTCCCGCAGGCGCTTGTTTGAGCGGCTGGAGCAGGAAGAGTAGAGATTGAAGAAGCACGACGGCCGTTGGATGGACATCCAACCGTCACTGCTTGTGCGTCAACCTTTTTTTTAGGAAAGCCTCAAATCTGTGGAAAACAACATACAACCCATCTGCCATTATTTCTAATAATTTACAGCCCATTTGCTAATTCTTAAGGTTTTTTTTGGAGCCCATATTCTTTGTTAGCATTATAGCCCATATTGTGGCCACGGTTAAAAAATTATATGAAATTTTGCATATTTCGGTGCGGTCCGAATTGTTTTTAATCCCGAAATTTCGACTCACATTCAAAATGATTTTAAAAACAAATGTATATCAATATAAAATCCAACAAATTCTCCACGCATAAAAATTAATGTAGTTTAAAATCTTGAAATGAAAAAAATATTTGATGCCGGTTTGATGTGTTTTAAAAATGTACAGCCCATTTCTCATTACCGATGGGCCATTTTCTCGGCCAGCCGAATGAAAAGCTCTCCTCGTCTTGAAAGATTTGCAGCCCAACAGGCGTGACAAAGCGACTTAATTGGAAAATCACAAAAAAACTGGGCTGTGGCCGTGGACCGAGCTGTCAGCCTCTCCACGTACAGTACTCTTCCGATGGAAGTCGTTCCTTGACCACGTTGACCATGCCGCGCGGAGAGCACCACGGCGGTGGACGACGACGGGGCCTAGGAAGGGGATGACGCGGAGCCGGGGAAGACGAGGCAGTGGAAGCCCGCGCGGAGAGGAGTACGAGGGTTCACTGGTTCGGCTGCGGTGTGAGGCTGCCGTCGCCGCAGGGCCTGGCCAGCGGTCGGAATAGTAGGGGGCGGTGAGGCCTCCGCTGCAGCACAGCCGGCCACGGGAGGCAGGAGCATGCGGCACGACCGGTGCTGCTTTGAGCGGCTGGAGCAAGAAGACCAGAGGTTGAAGAAGCACTACGGCCGTTGGATGGACATCGTATGGTCACTGGAGCTAGAATCGTTCATATTGACTAAGTTGATAAAGCCCTTCGGCCCCGTCAACTTAGTAGGCCCACAAGATAGCCTCCCACCAAGGTGGGTCCCAGCTAGCCGGGGGAGTATTCTTTTTTTTGTGCGTAATAAGGAGGCACTTCCGGTGGGTCCGAGCTGACAGCAGGGGGAACGTTTTTTTCACGAAATACGATGGCCCGTCCGATGGGTCCCAGTAGTCAGGGGGAAACAATTTATTTCGCAAAATACTGGTGGCCCGTCCGATGGGTCCCCGATGTCAGGTGGAGGAATAATTATTTTCCGCGTAATAAGGAGGCACTTCCATGCGGCTGCCGTGGACCCAGCTGTCAGCCTCTCCACGTATAGTACTCTTCCGATGGAAGTCGGTCGTTGACCACATTGACCACGCTGTGCCGAGAGCACCACGGCGGTGGATGACGGCGAGTCCTAGGAAGGGGACGACGCGGAGCCGGGCCACGGGAGGCTGGAGCAGGCGGTAGCACAGCCGGCCACGGGAGCCAGGAGCAGGCGGCACGACCGGCGCTGCTTCGGGCGGCTGGAGCAAGAAGACCAGAGGTTGAAGAAGCCGTATGGCCGTTGGATGGACATCATACGGTCACTAGAGTATTGACTAAGTTGACAAAGCCCTCCGTCCCGGTCAACTTAGTAGGCCCACAAGTCAGCCCAACAATATGGTGGGTCCCAGCTAGCAGGGAGTATTCATTTTTTTGGGCGTAATAAGGAGGCACTTCCTTGCGTGCGAAGATATAGCTGGTGGGTCCGACCTGTCAGCGGGGGGAATGTTTTTTTCGCGAAATACAGAGGCCCTTCCTGTGGGTCCTAGCTATCAGGTGGAGGAATCATTATTTTGCGCGTAATAAGGAGGCATTTCCTTGCGTGCGGCTGTGGACCCAACTGTCAGCCTCTCCACGTACAGTCCACTTCCGATGGATGTCGTTCATTGACCACGTTGACCAGGTCGCACCGAGAGCACCAGGGCGGTGGACGACGGCGAGGCCTAGGAAGGGAATGACACGGAACCAGGGAATACTCGGCAGTTGTTTCCCACGCGGAGGAGTACGAGGGTTTACTGGTTCGTCTGCCGTCGCCGGAGAATAACAACATGTGTGGGTGAGTAGAGGGATGGCTAGGCCAGCGATGGGAGTACTGGTCGGGCCCTGAGGCCTGCGCGGCAGCATAGCCGGCCGCGGGAGGAGGGAGCTGGCAGTCCCGCTGGCTCTTGTTTGAGCGGCTGGAGCATGAAGAGCAGAGATTGAAGAAGCACGACAGCCGCTGGATGGATATCCAACAGTCACTGCTCTCGTGTGTTGACTAAGTTGACAGGGCGTTGCGTGTGCGTCAACCTTTTTTTTATGAAAGCATACGCGTCAACCTATAGTAGGCGCACAAGTCAGCCTCAAATCTATGGAAAACAGCATACAGCCCATCAGCCATTATTTCTAATAATGTACAGCCCATTTGCTAATTCTTAAGATTTTTTTGGAGCCCATCTTCTTTTTGTTAGCATTACACCCCATATTGTGGCCACGGTTAAAAAGTATACGAAATTTTGCATATTTCGGTGCGGTCAACTATTTTTAATCCAGAAATATCGATTCACATTCAAACTATTTGGAAAAATAATTTATATAAATATAAAATCAAAATAATTGTCCACGCATAAAAATCAATGGAATTTAAGATCTTGTAATGAAAAAAATAAAACTAATTCCTGGTTTGATGTATTTTAAAAATGTACAGGCCATTTCTGGGCAAACCGAATGAAACTCTCCTCGTCTTGAAACATTTGCAGCCCAGCAGGGCCGATAAAGCAAGTAGGCCTTGTTTGGGTATTTCTTTAAAAAAATAGAACTGGGCTAGCCATTTTCAGCAAGAAAAAAACACAACTGGGCTCATGATGTGGTAAACATAAATAAAACCCTGGCTAGACGGGCCACAGCCCCCGCACAGCCCTGTTGTTACCCTGATCCGTCGCTAAAACTAGTATAAATAACAACTGCTTGTTCCTCATTGTCTCAAAAAAAAACTGCTTGTTCCTCAAAAAAAACTGCGCGACTTGCTGGGTCCCTGGTGTCAGCCGCTCGTAGTGTAATTCTCTCATTTATTGACTATGTTGACGATGGCGTGAGCCCCAGATGTCCAACCATTAGGAGGAACCATATTTTTGGGCTTGTACTATAGAGGCACTTGCTTGCGTACTGCCATGATGCTGGTGGGTCCCTACTGTCATCCTCCCCACGTACAGTCATCTCCTTGTTCCTCTCGGTTGTTGACGACGTTGACAATGCAAGAGGGCGGTGCACCGCGCACGGCGAGCGAACTAAGGCCGCAAGGCAGAGGACGACGGCGAGGCCTTAAACGGAATGAACAGGAGCCGTTGAAGATGCGCCGGTCCAGTCGGAGGCGGAGGGGAGTACAAGGGTTGACTGGTGGGGGTGGTGTGGGCTAGTCACTTGGCTTCTGTAATGCACAGTGAGCTCAAGCAGCCGGCGTGAGTGATGTTATTTCCCTTGGTTGTGATTTGTTACAATATTTCACTCTAAATTAAATGAATGGCAAGCCATTTGCCTTGTTTCAAAGAAAATATGACAGTCACAACCGAGTTGAAAAGGGCAGGAACATCTAACTCCAGCTTACAAACTGTAACAAAGCACGAGGGTTGATTGTTCATCAGGTTTACAAAAAAACCCAGATTGACAAGGGCAACAACATCTAACTCCAGCACTGTTTTCGGCAGTCACAATCAAATGGATCGGTCAGGTCCATAGAATGAACATCCTGGATCGTAAAATTTACTGGATTATGACCACAATATGTTGTAAATAGAAGCCCGGCACGTTCAGAAGCTCTTTTGCCCACCTGAAACTCCTTTTTTGCTCTTCGACATACCCATCCATCAAAACCATGCTGCTGATAAACTTAAGCCTGATGGACAATAGTAACCTTGCATTCAACAGGAACAATGTGACAAATCTTGTGTTTGCACAGTTGGCTACATATCGTTCTAGCGTTATTGTCTTCAACCGAATCTCATGAGAAGTGAGAAAATCCCGATGATTATGAATCCACCGATTGGTTATAACTTTCTTACCCCGTCCTGTTGCCTAAATACACATGAAAATTGAAAACAGTTAAGGTCTAAAAGAAGAGTGTCGAAAGAGCAACAACTGAACGGTTAATTCTAGTACACTATATGCAGGCTTCCAATGTACGTGAAATTATCACCTTTATATACAACTTCTCCAGACATGGAAAGCATTGTAGCAAGCCAATAATCTTGTTCAGATCAAAACTATTCATTTGGATATATAAGATCTTGACAGAGTCCAGCACCATTGATAGGCCATCCATGGAGAAACTCTTCATTGAGCATAGAACATAATATTAGTACAAAATGTGTACTCCAAGATGATATATAAATTATGCGCAAAAATTTAAAATGCAGCATATGGTTACTAGTGTAGATGATAATATAAAGTACCTGAAGAACTATGGAGCCAAACACCATATTGAAATGAGCACAGAGATCATGTATTACACCCAAGGTCTCCAGTTTAGACGCAGAGAGGACGGTTATTCGCAACGGTGAATAACTAGAATCAAGGATCAACCTTTGAAGTGAAGGGGCATCTTGGATGATGAGTTGCCTTCCGTCAAAAGAAATTCCAATTCTTACAAGGTTAGGCGACTTTATTTGGAGACAACCGCTTCTAACTGTGAAAACAAGCACCAAGCACTCCAGCGCAGGGCAACTGGAGTGGATGATGCTGTGCAATGAGGCCTCTGATATACGAACCCACACAAGTGAAAGTTTCTTGAGAAATGGGAGTCGAAGATTTAGTACCAGATTGTCTGGAAGGTAGCACAGCGCAAAGGTGGCGGTGTGGAGAGAGGAGGAAAACCGTGAGATGGACATCGGTGCTGAGGGCACACGTTCATGGCGTTCTATATGTGGTATGTGATTTCCAGGGGAATAGTAGAACTCAAGAAGTTGTAGTTCTGTGAATTTAGGGGATTTCAGCCAGGCGTCCACCGTGCAGGGCATGGTATGCTTGCTCAGGTAGCATGATGGGATGCAGAGGCTTTGAACGGAGACCTGGTGGGAGGAGATGATGGCTCTGGGGATTTCAAAATCATTGAAGAGAGATATCTGACGATAGTCGAGATTAAGGGGCACGGCGCGCCATAGAGGGCGCCACCGAATTGAGAGGACTTGGGTGCGGCAGCAATCCTTGGTGAGGAGAAGCGAGATGATCTCCCCAAGGACAGCATACGGGAGATCGCTGATGCGGTCCACCCGAGATTCTACGGGTTCCTGGGATCCGGTGGGGGCGGGGTCGCCACTTCTCCCCGCGCTGCCTGGTGCGGGATCTACAACAGGCGTCGCCGCTGGCGGGAGCCTCATCTTCTTGGAGCTGGGGTCAGCCTACTCCATTTTCCTCGAAGGCGTCATGTCGCGCTCACGGATTTGAGCAGAGTAAGGAATGATGAGCCTAGTTGTAGTGCGAGCGAAGAAGAAGGGGAGCTGGGGGTTTTCTGTAGGAGTGAGGAAGAAGGGGAGCTGGGGTTTTCTGTAGGAATGAGCTGACGTGAGGTGGGTGGGAGCGAGGAGGAAGAAGAGCACCCAGGTTTTTTTGTGGGGGAGGGGGGCGGTGTGTTGGGTGTGGGTAGCACCTTTTGAATTGAATTTACTAGTTACTAGTGTGGATTGGCAGTTTTGTCTTGGGCCCAGAGAAACAATTACTACTAGTACAGTGGAGACACTCTACAGCTACCCAGAAAAACAATTACTACTAGTACAGTGGAGACACTCTACTGCTTCTGGCTCCTCCTAGGTCATTGAAACGTCTCCCTCTACTGAATGTCGTTATACTTTTGTTCACCGACATGCGGGCCATGCAGCGCGCGGGCCCAAATGCCACCCACCAAATTAGCAGGCAGTATGCAGGCGGAGAGTCACCCCAGTCGTAGCGCGGTAGTAACGAGCCGTCGTATCACAAAACCCCACCTCCCCGCAGTCTAAGTTTGACGGACGAAGCAACCATCATTTCACTCCTCGCTGAATCCCCTTCTCCCTCACCGTCTTCAAGAAAGGCAACACTCGCATCTGCCACTGTTCTTTTCTCCCAACGAAGGGAAGGTAAGCAGATCCGTGATGTTGGTATATTTTCGTTCAGAGAAAAAAAAGAACTTTTGCAAAGCAGTAACCGATCCTCACTCTCTTTTTTGTTTCATTGTCATTGCGATTGTGTTTTCCTTTCAGTGGTCTCCTAGTATTCATCAGTTTCATGATGGACCAAGGAGAACCAGGCAAAGATCTGCCGATATTGGAGCAGACGCAGGAGGCTGATCCCCACGAGATAGAGAGCTCCAAGAAGATGGAGGCAACCACCGAGCCGACCCCAGATACGCTCACGGCCACTGCTGAGATGGTCAATGCCCTGTTTGATGTTACAGCCCCCGTGGCACTGCAAGAGCAGTTTCCCCCCTTCGAGGATGTATCCCCCCCTCCCCCCCACTAAGCCGCCCAAGGTGATTTCCTTCTTTGCCGATCTCGATTGTGGTTTTTCATCTAAGTATGTGGTGATTTTTTTTAGAAAAGGAAGTATGTGGTGATTAATAATGCAAAATTTTATTAGCTTCGACGCCATATTATACATAGTGGTTTAAATAACTTGTGGTTCTTATACTGAAAAGTAATTCAGAATTTGTTTCTGTTTCAATTAGAGCCCTGATCCAGACAAGGATTGTGTGGTTGTGCATGTCACTCGCTATGAGGCAGACGACCTGAATATACGCACTGGGAAAATAGAGTTCTTAGGCTGTTGGATCCTGGAAGCCATTTGCGGTTATACCAATGAAGAGTTGTATTCCAGCCTCACTGTTGTCAGGCGTGTTGTCCAGGGTGTACTGAAGAACAAGAAGTTCAAAGCTACTCCTTCATTTGTGAGGCATACTGTTCTTGTCAAGCTTACGCAGGAAGATGACGTGGCATGCCTCCACAAACAAGTTTATCAATGGCAAGGCCACAAGGTTGTCTTCATGAAGGATCACATGATTGAGCTGCTGCAGGACGTCCTCGATGATGTTCATGGCAAGGTCCGTCTTGTGTCCAGCCCAAATTAGATCGAGGCATGAAATAGTTGCCCCAGCTAGTTTTTAATAGTAGTTTGGATTGTGTCTAATTATCCGTACCTTGCATGTTATCGACCCCTCTGGGGCTAGTGCTCTGTTTGAATTCGTCTATGGGAACTGCTGCTACTTTTGTGGGCCCGTGAATCATGTGAGAACCATCATAATTGTTGCCGAAACAGATGCGTCCTCACTAGTTTTTTCATGAATATTGCATGGTAAGACATAAGTTGTCACGGTTTATCATACGAGCAGTGTGTGTTTTGATGAAATAGAGCACTCGTCCGAGAACCGTGCGCTGACGTATACATAAGTACTTGTAAACACTATTGGTGCTACCCCACTTGTAAGCAGTTGTGCAAAACACGGCACATTGGCTCAGCTCGCTTCAACACTAGGCTATCGACCAGCTAACAATCAACAATCTGATGTCTGACATATAAGCAACTACTATGTATCTTGTTACAGTGGTTCATGCAGCTAATTGAGGCCACAATGTAATAAATTCCAAATGTTCACACGCTAGTCCAACGCTCATGTGGAACACTCACCATTAAACTCGTCTTCATAAAAATCTTGAAAAGCATAAGTTAAGCAATTTTATACATCTCAATGATTCATAGAACATAACAAACATATACTAGTTCACAGCAAAAGACAAAGTTGTGAGAAGGTTTACAAATCAGGAAAAAACAAGCAAGGCTTCTCTAAGCAAAGGGCCTCCCGGCAGGCTTAAATTTCCTGGAGTTCACTCTGGTTTTTTCTTGTTGCCACCATCCAGGGTTAGGTTCTCTCATTCCAGAATAACCAATTATACTTGTGGTCTCAGCTGGAATGCTGAACTGAACCATGCAGTGTACTGACCAGCTGAAATGCTTGTGCATTCCACTAAATTTAAGCACTGCTATTTGCAGAAATAAGCAGACCACAATGCCTCTTGTCTGTGCACCTGTCCAAAAAACTGTCGTGCAGCCGTGCCAGCTAGTCCTCGGTCCATGGATGAACTGGTAGAAAGTGCATTCCGGACTAGGATGCAGTTGTTTTCGCTCGTCCCTGCACTGCAATCAGGAAGTAAAACATATGAATCAGCTTCTTTTAGATTGCATTGGTCATTCTACCTTAGTTACTACCAATGTAGGGATACCTTGAAGACGGGAGGTTAGACGACGGCAACGAGGGATAGCTATCTCATTTTGCGAAGTTGTACTAAAACTGAGGTGTGTGCTTTTGATTGCGCAGATAGAAACTATACGGAGACAGGCATCCCGAAACGATATGGAGACAGACATCCCTGTTTGCGCAAATATGAAATACGGTTATTTAAACAGTGACACATATTACTACTTTCCCCCGTTTCCTCTTAGAACCAAGTCCTATATTCATGCTACAGCTTTCCCACTTTCTTCCCCGTTTGAACCAACGCTTTGAGTTCACTGTATGAACTAGCTTTACTTCTAATAATAGTAGAAGTCTAGGTGGCTTTGTAACAGCGGACGGAAGTAGAAAAGGATCCACACGAAGGGGGAAGAGCTGGGGCAGTAGAGCAAGGTAGGTTTTGAAGGAATATATACCTGAGGGTCATTGGCATGTGGCGAAGACGGCGTCGGGAGGCTTCATCTTGGCCACAATACCGCAGGGAGGAAGAAGGGGTCGGAGGCCCTCCCGAGCCGGCGCTCTCTCGGAGAGAACGGCACGGCCGCCGATCGGGACGCGCGGGCAGCCTTTGGTCTCCTCCCTCGCTGCTGAAGATAGCGTGAACGATGCACCTACACCCCCTGCCCCAGTCGAGGTTGTCCGGCCGGATTTGTGACCAGCCGTGAGCTGAGAGAGAGAGTGTGGCCACCTATGTCTTGCTTAGATCTGGAGAGCATGAGAGAGTGAACGAGAGGAACCCTAGTAAAGCAAGCGCTAAGGCTCCTGCTTTTATATATAGTGGAGTGATTTTGTTGTACCGGCTTCAAAAAATGCGCTCCTACGTGTACCCGCGAGTGGGTGTGAGAGAACTAGTGCGTGCGTGCACCGCTTCTCGTCGTGAGAGTACAACATATACTATGCCCAAAGAACGTTCGCTGCAAGATTAATAGTATAAGTGTGTGACGTGTGAGCTAAAATAAAATGTGCGCGCCGTCTTTTGTTTTTTAGAAGTTCTGAGGGTAGGTTGTGAAGAGCACATATGTGCGTGACGTCTACCTGCAGATAGAGGATGGGTGCGACGTGCGAGTCTGCGAGAGGACTCAGGAGAGTCGTGACTCGTGAGGGTGCGTGTGCGTGAGAGAGGGGGGGCACGTATCAATGCAATGCATGTGTCCGTAAATCATTATCCGACAAACGTTCGCCACAAGCCTTTTCCTGACGAACTCCGTAAGAACCGTTAGATCGGCATCCGACAGTGTCAGTTTTGCCATGTCATTTAAGAGAACAGCCGCTCCTCCTACACACAAATCTTCCACGTGAGTGTTAGCAACTGCCGTATGCTCCCTCCATTCCGAAATGCAGTGCATATAGCTTTATTGAAAATTAGAACCTCGCAAACTTTTACCGAGTTTTCGTGTACCAAATTGCACATGTAGAATACCCTGTATATATCATTTCATTCATCTTCGATAGGTAACTATAAAGATGGGTTATGAGTCTACAAAGAAAGACCATCGTATCACCCGCAGCAATTTCAACCATCCTTTAGTGTCGAGGAATATCATAGGAACTCTATATGATATGATTTTTATAGGATTTTTTTCCTTTAGAGCCAATTGGTTCATAGGAATAGATTCATATACTCTACATTTCAAAGGAAATAAACATGATATCATTTCTATAGCTTTAGAGCCACTTGGTTCATATGAATGGATTCCTATACTCCCTTAATTTCAAAGGAAAATAAACATTAGCGTATATTCAATAGAAAAGTTCCTATGATATGAACCAAATTACATCTCTTTACTAATCCCTCCTCATAGGAATTGAGATACATGTCATCTCTAGATTCAATAGAAAAGTTCCTATGATGTGAACCAAATTACATCTCTTTTACAATCCCTACTCATAGGAATTGAGATGCTCCATGTCATCTCTTTCCCTACAACTTCCACGTATGCATCTTCTATTCCTAAATAGATAGTACAACCCACTAGTAGCTTTTTTCCAAAACATGCAACTATGGCAAAAGAACTATATGGTCTGCCAATAACTTTGAAAGATGGTCGCTGGATGAAGCTAACCTGACAGTGCAGAGATGGGAAAATCCGAGCACTACTGGCCGTTGGATATCATCAACATTCCACCAGATCTGCCACATGTACAATTTAGAAGACTACATGGTTGAACTTAAGCATAATGCACAAACCTCAAAACACAAGCACTTCTCCTTTGTTCTAGAATCTTCTGTATCATAATTGATTATTTTTTTCTAAATGAATTGTCATTATTTGTTTTTTACTTTATGATTTACAATGCACAACCCCATGAATCTTAACATTTTTATAAAATTAGTTGATTTTGAATGAGATGAACTATAAGAACTAAATGAACATCTACATCATGCATATATGACTCAAAGCTTTACATGCTATAGTGTGTATTTATTCATAATTTGGTTTCGAAATCTCATGCGTTCAATACATGTGTACCTTACTAGTTTTGAGTAGAGTAGCAAATTTCACGCGGCCCCGGGAATATCAAAATGCAGGGCCCATGCATCATTTCCTTTCGGTCGAACTTACGTCCACAATTTTTTGTACGTGCTATATCTCCACTGGTCCCCGACCCCAAAATGCTGCCTCGTTCCCATAAAACCAAGTGGCCCACACATATTTAAGGCGTCAACTCGATCACTCGAACCCGTTTACAACGACATGGCCCCGCATGCCATAGTACT
Organism: Triticum dicoccoides; assembly: GCF_002162155.2. Lineage (NCBI taxonomy): Eukaryota > Viridiplantae > Streptophyta > Magnoliopsida > Poales > Poaceae > Triticum > Triticum dicoccoides. Next base: position 443,562,500 of record NC_041393.1, on the reverse strand, counting down.
CCTACAAACCCTACCGCCGCACTCATCATCGGTTTTCTTCAAGAGGACAAGGGAGAAGCCGATTTGTAGTGGAGGCGCTTTCAAAAAAAGGATTTGTAGTGGAGACCCCTACCCTAGGGTGCCCTAGGTAGCTGCCGCACGCATCATTGTTTTCTCTTTTCTTTATGCTCTTGCGCGCTAGAGTGAAATGATGGTTTCTTCGTACGTCCAGCTTAATGCGGGAAAGGTGGGGCTTTGTGATTTGACCCCTCATCGCTCATTTTCTACTACTGCAGCGCTACGACCGGGGTGCCTCCAATTCCAACCGCTGCTCCGAACTGTAATTTGGTGCATCGCACGTGGAACAAGATGGTGGATGAGCCACATGTCTGCCAAAGGGGTCCTGTTAAGTGTGTCGCCATTTCGTGTGTGCACTGACCATGCTTGAGTTGCTACGCCAACACGACAGGAGCAGCCTACCACTTGGTTTTGCTCCTTGGTGAATCCCGACTATATTGATCTGAAAAGATACGTGCTGAATTACCCTCTCCGTCTCGGTTTTTTATTTGTAGGCGTCTCGATTTATAGGCCTGCATGTAGTTCTAGGTCATCCATTTGACTAACTAAATATGAGTTACTATGTCACAAAAAGTATATCATTGGATTCTTATTGGTTGATATGTGAAGAAACAAGAAATGAGGTAGAAGTTAATGCATCGCGCCTTAGTATTGTGGGATTATTTGGTTTTCGTAAGATGACGTGCGTTTGGTTGCAAGGCTGGTCATGAATGGGTTGGGATCGTTCAAAAAATAGACATGTTTGGTTATAAAGCACATGAATGGTTCGTGTCAAAAAAAGAGAATATGCCTTGAAGATGCTGAACCATTCCACCCAACCAAATCGGTCAAATCAAATGGCCACCCTTTGCATGCATGACTATGTGAGCATGACTGGTGGTCCCGTCTTAAATAATTAGCTCATCTCTTATATTCAGCCAAACACATGAATTGAATGGTTCAGTTCCAAAAAAATTGAATGGTCCCAATCCATTCATACGATACCTTCAACCAAACGCATTCAACGAAGAGAGTAGTTGTATTTAAAAGTCGAGGGCAGGGCTTTTCCTGCGCGGTAGGCGAGGCAGTTCCGCCTAGTCAGTTCGACAGAGACGCGAGAAGACGAGGGAGTAGGCTGCTGCAAACGTAGGGCTGTGTGATTTGACAGCGAGTTACTGCTAGACAGGTGGGGCCCCGTGATTTGACTTGCCATCATCATTTTAACTGCGGCGCTACGACCGGCGTGAGTTTCCCGATTCCTGACCACCTCCATACAGGTGCCTCTCCCAATGCTCCACCATGTAGTAGTAGAGGCTGGCTCTTGCATGAGAGCCCACTTCTCCACTTTTTCCTTGCTCTCTTTCCTCCACATATGCAAAAATGCCATGTAAAGCGCACCCTCCGTCTAGGTGTGTAAGTCATCTTACGAAAATCAAATAATCCCAAAACACTTAGGTGCGGTGCATTAACTTCTACATCGTTTCTTGTTTCTTGACATATCAACCAATAAGAGATAAAGGGTGTGCATGCTTTTAATGACTTGAGACTATCAAACACGACATGCAGTGGTTAGTTCATTGCATGCAATACTATTAATTAGCAAATAAACATTAACGTTTCCCCTTTTCTCCTCCTCCTCCTTGGTCACGGTGCACAGCCTAAGATGGTATTGTACTTACTTGCTCCTACAGGTGCTTAAGCTTGCCACATAGGCATAAAGTCTGATGTGGCAAGTTAATCAAGAAGAGAGAGACTAGTTTGGTGACCCAAGGAAGAAATGGTGCTAAGCGCGTGTACCTAGGTGAAAATACAATTTTGAGTCTATAGCTAACTAAATGAAGCAAACTTAGCAACACCATTTCATTGGAAGAGGTCACTCCTTGGCAAATGCAATAAATACTAGTACTCCCTGTGTCCCATTATATAAGAACGTTTTTGACACTATACTAGCTAGTGTCAAAAACGTTCTTATATTATGGGACGGAGGGAGTATGAGTGACTAAGTGATGAGTATATATGACATGCCAACATCAGATAGCCTAACGCACCGTGTTAAATCTCCAAGGCACAACCACGCGAGCGACGCGACGGTCGTGGTAGGCGCGACCATGATACGGGCTGCTGGCAGCCCTTGGATCTGAGATCAAATGGTCGCATGCTAAGTTGCTGAAAATTTTAAGAATAACCCTCTAGGATAGGATATTCACCCATAGGTCTAGAATCATGCCATGCAACCATTCGATCTCAGATCCAAGGGCTCTCAGAAGCCCGTATCATGGGAGAATGGAAAGCCACTACCCTGCCGTTCGCACGCTGGCAGTTCGCTCCTACTCTTTCCCGCACGTCCTTTAATACTACGGCGGTTCGCTCCTAGTCGTCCCGTCCATTCACATTACGGAAGTTCCACTAATACTAACCCTCCTCCCAAATCCATGGCGTCCCAAATCTCCCCGATCGGCGGTGAGTACAAGGTTAGAACCATCACCAGCGATGAGTTCGATGTCATCTACACCCGTACTTCCGCGACGGTGAAAGGATGCCTTTCTCGCTTCAGACGCATGTTCGAAAACTCACATGATGAGTGGGTCGCTGGGCTAGATGTTGAGTACACCACAGTCCTGGGATGAGAGAAGGATCTAAAGGACGAAGAGAGGAAGAAGCCCGCCGTGATCCAGGTTTGCGTACATAATGTTTGCTTGGTTTACCACATATGCCATGCCGACGTTGAGTGCCAGGATTTTAAGAACTTCCTCGAGGACAAAACAGTCAAATTCGTTACTGTAGACTTTAAGAACGACAAAGAAGTCCTGCATTGGATAGGCCTCGTTGTAGGCAACCCCTTCGACCTCCAGAAGAATTGGCTGGTGCCCTCTCGTTAGCCCTCAATCCTGACCCTGGCAGGAGCCATGGTTCATCCTTTGTACTGCAAATTGGAGAAATTGTTGGGGAACCTAGTAAGTTCAAAAAATTTCCTACGCACACGCAAGATCATGGTGATGCATAGCAATGAGAGGGGAGAGTGTTGTCCACGTACCCTCGTAGACCGTAAGCGGAAGCATTATGACAACGCGGTTGATGTAGTCGTACGTCTTCACGATCCGACCGATCCAAGCATCGAACGTACGGCACCTCCGAGTTCAGCACACGTTCAGCTCGATGACGATCCCCGGACTCTGATCCAGCAGGGTTTCAGGGATGAGTTCCGTCAGCACGACGGCATGGTGACGATGATGATGTTCTACCGAAGCAGGGCTTCGCCTAAGCACCGCAACGATATGACCGAGGTGGAATATGGTGGAGGGGGGCACCGCACACGCCTAAGGAACGATCACGAAGATCAACTTGTGTGTCTAGAGGTGCTCCCCTGCCCCCGTATATAAAGGAGCCAAGGGGGAGGGGGCGGCCGGCCAAGGAGGGCGCGCCAAGGGGGAGTCCTACTCCCATCGGGAGTAGGATTCCCTTCTTTCCTAGTTGGAGAAGGAGAAAGGGGGAAGGAGGAGGAAGAGGGGAAGGAAAGGGGGGTGCCGCCCCCTTCTCCTTGTCCTATTCGGACTAGGGAGGGGAGGGGGTGCAGCCCACCTCTTGCCTCCTCTCCTCTTCTCCCTTAGGGCCCATGAAGGCCCAATAACCCCCGAGAGGGTTCCGGTAACCCCCGGTGCTCCGGTAAAATCCCGATTTCACCCGGAACCATTCCGATATCAAAATATAGGCTTCCAATATATCAATCTTTATGTCTCGACCATTTAGAGACTCCTCGTCATGTCCGTGATCACATCCGGGACTCCGAACAACCTTCGGTACATCAAAACTTATAAACTCCTAATAAAACGGGCATCGTAACGTTAAGCGTGCGGCCCTACGGGTGCGAGAACTATGTAGACATGACCTAGAACTATTCTCGGTCAATAACCAATAGAGGAACCTGGATGCTCATATTGGCTCCTACATATTCTACGAAGATCTTTATCGGTCAAACCGCATAACAACATACGTTGTTCCCTTTGTCATCGGTATGTTACTTGCCCGAGATTCGATCGTCGGTATCCAATACCTAGTTGAATCTCGTTACCGGCAAGTCTCTTTACTCATTACGTAATGCATCATTCCGTAACTCACTCATTAGCTACATTGCTTGCAAGGCTTATAGTGATGTGCATTACCGAGAGGGCCCAGAGATACCTCTCCGACAACCGGAGTGACAAAATCTAATCTCGAAATATGCCAACCCAACATGTACCTTCGGAGACACCTGTAGAGCTCCTTTATAATCACCCAGTTACGTTGTGACGTTTGTTAGCACACAAAGTGTTCCTCCGGTAAACGGGAGTTGCATAATCTCATAGTTACAGGAACATGTATAAGTCATGAAGAAAGCAATAGCAACATACTAAACGATCAAGTGCTAGGCTAACGGAATGGGTCATGTCAATCACATCATTCTCCTAATGGTGTGATCCCTTTAATCAAATGACAACACATGTCTATGGTTAGGAAACATAACCATCTTTGACTAATGAGCTAGTCAAGTAGAGGCATACTAGTGACGTTATGTTTGTCTATGTATTCACACATGTATCATGTTTCCGGTTAATACAATTCTAGCATGAATAATAAACCTTTATCATGATATGAAGAAATAAATAATAACTTTATTATTGCCTCTAGGGCATATTTCCTTCAGTCTCCCACTTGCACTACAGTCAATAATCTAGATTACACTATAATGATTCTCACACCCATGGAGTGTTGGTGCTAATCATGTTTTTCTCGTGGAAGAGGCTTAGTCAACGGGTCTGCAACATTCAGATCTGTATGTATCTTGCAAATCTCTGTGTCTCCCACCTGGACTTGGTCCCGGATGGAATTAAAGCATCTCTTGATGTGCTTGGTCCTCTTGTGAAATCTGGATTCCTTTGCCAAGGAAATTGCACCAGTATTGTCACAGAAGATGTTCATTGGTCCCGATGCACTAGGTATGACACCTAGATCGGAAATGAACTCATTCATCCAGACTCCTTCATTTGCTGCTTCCGAAGCAGCTATGTACTCCGCTTCACATGTAGATCCCGCCATGATGCTTTGTTTAGAACTGCACCAACTTACAGCTCCACCGTTTAATAAAAACACGTATCCGGTTTGCGATTTAGAATCGTCTGGATTTGTGTCAAAGCTTGCATCGACGTAACCATTTACGACTAGCACTTTGTCACCTCCATATACGAGAAACATATCCTTAGTCCTTTTTAGGTATTTCAGGATGTTCTTGACCGCTGTCCAGTGATCCACTCCTGGATTACTTTGGTATCTTCCTGCCAAGCTTATTGCTAAGCATACGTCAGGTCTGGTACACAGCATTGCATAAATGATAGAGCCTATGGCTGAAGCATAGGGAACATCTTTCATTTTCTCTCTATCTTCTGCTGTGGTCGGGCATTGAGTCTGACTCAATTTCACACCTTGTAATACAGGCAAGAACCCTTTCTTTGCCTGATCCATTTTGAACTTTTTCAAAACTTTATCAAGGTATGTGCTTTGTGAAAGTCCAATCAAGCGTCTTGATCTATCTCTATAGATCTTGATGCCCAATATGTAAGCAGCTTCACCGAGGTCTTTCATTGAAAAACTTTTATTCAAGTATCCCTTTATGCTATCCAGAAATTCTATATCATTTCCAATTAATAATATGTCATCTACATATAATATCAGAAATGCTACAGAGCTCCCACTCACTTTCTTGTAAATACAGGCTTCTCCAAAAGTCTGTATAAAACCATATGCATTAATCACACTATCAAAGCGTTTATTCCAACTCTGAGATGCTTGCACCAGTCCATAAATGGATCGCTGGAGCTTGCACACTTTGTTAGCACCTTTTGGATCGACAAAACCTTTTGGTTGCATCATATACAACTCTTCTTCCAGAAATCCATTCAAGAATGCAGTTTTGACATCCATTTGCCAAATTTCATAATCATAAAATGCAGCAATTGCTAACATGATTCGGACATACTTAAGCATCGCTACGGGTGAGAAAGTCTCATCGTAGTCAACCCCTTGAACTTGTCGAAAACCTTTTGCAACAAGTCGAGCTTTATAGACAGTCTTCTTCTTAAAGATCCATTTATTCTCAATGGCTTGCCGATCATCGGGCAAGTCAACCAAAGTCCATACTTTGTTCTCATACATGGATCCCATCTCAGATTTCATGGCTTCTAGCCATTTTGCGGAATCTGGGCTCATCATCGCTTCCTCATTGTTCGTAGGTTCGCCATGGTCAAGTAACATGACTTCCATAATAGGATTACCGTACCACTCTGGTGCAGATCTTACTCTGGTAGACCTACGAGGTTCAATAGAAACTTGATCTGAAGTTTCATGATCAATATCATTAGCTTCCTCACTAATTGGTGTAGTTGTCACAGGAACCGGTTCTTGTGATGGACTACTTTCCAATAAGGGAGCAGGTACAGTTACCTCATCAAGTTCTACTTTCCTCCCACTCACTTCTTTCGAGAGAAACTCCTTCTCTAGAAAGGATCCAAATTTAGCAACGAAAATCTTGCCCTCAGATCTGTGATAGAAGGTGTACCCAACAGTCTCTTTTGGTATCCTATGAAGACACATTTCTCTGATTTGGGTTCGAGCTTATCTAGTTGAAGTTTCTTCACATAAGCATCGCAACCCCAAACTTTAAGAAACGACAACTTTGGTTTCTTGCCAAACCACAGTTCATGAGGCGTCATCTCGACGGATTTTGATGGTGCCCTATTTAACGTGAATGCGGTCGTCTCTAAAGCATAACCCCAAAACGATAGCGGTAAATCAGTAAGAGACATCATAGATCGCACCATATCTAGTAAAGTACGATTACGACGTTCGGACACACCATTTCGTTGTGGTGTTCCAGGTGGCGTGAGTTGTGAAACTATTCCGCATTGTTTCAAATGTAAACCAAACTTGTAACTCAAATATTCTCCTCCACGATCAGATTTGAAATTTTATTTTCTTGTTACGATGATTTTCCACTTCACTCTGAAATTCTTTGAACTTTTCAAATGTTTCAGACTTGTGTTTTATTAAGTAGATATACCCATATCTGCTCAAATCATCTGTGAAGGTGAGAAAATAACGATACCCGCCGCGAGCCTCAATATTCATTGGACCACAAACATTAGTATGTATGATTTCCAACAAATCAGTTGCTCGCTCCGTAGTTCCGGAGAACAACGTTTTAGTCATCTTGCCCATGAGGCATGGTTCGCAAGTACCAAGTGATTCATAATCAAGTGATTCCAAAAGTCCATCGGTATGGAGTTTCTTCATGCGCTTTACACTGATATGACCTAAACGGCAGTGCCACAAATAAGTTGCACTATCATTATCAACTCTGCATCTTTTGGCTTCAACACTATGAATATGTGTATCACTACTATCGAGATTCAATAAAAATAGACCACTCTTCAAGGGTGCATGACCATAAAAGATATTACTCATATAAATAGAACAACCATTATTCTCTGATTTAAATGAATAACCGTCTCGCATCAAACAAGATCCAGATATAATGTTCATGCTCAACGCTAGCACCAAATAACAATTATTTAGGTCTAAAACTAATCTCGATGGTAGATGTAGAGGTAGCGTGCCGACCGCGATCACATCGACTTTGGAACCATTTCCCACACGCATCGTCACCTCGTCCTTAGCCAATCTTCGCTTAATCCGTAGTCCCTGTTTTGAGTTGCAAATATTAGCAATAGAACCAGTATCAAATACCCAGGTACTACTGCGAGCATTAGTAAGGTACACATCAATAACATGTATATCACATATACCTTTGTTCACTTTGCCATCCTTCTTATCCAACAAATACTTGGGGTAGTTCCGCTTCCAGTGTCCAGTCTGCTTACGGTAGAAGCACTCAGTCTCAGGCTTAGGTTCAGACTTGGGTTTCTTCTCTTGAGCAGCAACTTGTTTGCTGTTCTTCTTGAAGTTCCCCTTCTTCTTCCCTTTGCCCTTTTTCTTGAAACTGGTGGTCTTGTTGACCATCAACACTTGATGCTCCTTCTTGATTTGTACCTCCGCGGCTTTTAGCATTGCGAAGAGCTCGGGAATAGTCTTGTCCATCCCTTGCATATTATGGTTCATCACGAAGCTCTTGTAGCTTGGTGGCAGTGATTGAAGAATTTTGTCAATGACACTATCATCAGGAAGATTAACTCCCAGTTGAATCAAGTGATTATTATACCCAGACATTTTGAGTATGTGTTCACTGACAGAACTATTCTCCTCCATCTTGCAGCTATAGAACTTATTGGAGACTTCATATCTCTCAATCCGGGCATTTGCTTGAAATATTAACTTCAACTCCTGGAACATCTCATATGCTCCATGACGTTCAAAACATCGTTGAAGACCCGGTTCTAAGCCATAAAGCATGGCACACTGAACTATCGAGTAGTCATCAGCTTTGCTCTGCAAGACGTTCTTAACATCGTCAGTTGCATCAGCAGCAGGCCTGGCACCCAGCGGTGCTTCCAGGACGTAATTCTTCTGTGCAGCAATGAGGATAATCCTCAGGTTACGGACCCAGTCCGTGTAATTGCTACCATCATCTTTCAACTTTGCTTTCTCAAGGAACGCATTAAAATTCAACGGAACAACAGCACGAGCCATCTATCTACAACTAACATAGACAAGCAAAATACTATCAGGTATTAAGTTCATGATAAGTTTAGGTTCAATTAATCATATTACTTAAGAACTCCCACTTAGATAGACATCTCTCTAGTCATCTAAGTGATCACGTGATCCAAATCAACTAAACCATGTCCGATCATCACGTGAGATGGAGTAGTTTCAATGGTGAACATCACTATGTTGATCATATCTACTATATGATTCACGTTCGACCTTTCGGTCTCCCTGTTCCGAGGCCATATCTGTTATATGCTAGGCTCATCAAGTTTAACCTGAGTATTCCGTGTGTGCAACTGTTTTGCACCCGTTGTATTTGAACGTAGAGCCTATCACACCCGATGATCACGTGGTGTCTCAGCACGAAGAACTTTTGCAACGGTGCATACTCAGGGAGAACACTTCTTGATAATTTTTAGTGAGAGATCATCTTAAAATGCTAGCGTCAATCAAAGCAAGATAAGATGCATAAAGGATAAACATCACATGCAATAAATATAAGTGATATGATATGGCCATCATCATCTTGTGCTTGTGATCTCCATCTCCGAAGCACCGTCGTGATCACCATCGTCACCGATGCGACACCTTGATCTCCATCGTAGCATCGTTGTCGTTACGCCATCTATTGCTTCTACGACTATTGCTACCGCTTAGTGATAAAGTAAATCAATTACAGGGCATTTGCATTTCATACAATAAAGCGACAACCATATGGCTCCTGCCAGTTGCCGATAACTTCGGTTACAAAACATGATCATCTCATACAATAAAATATAGCATCACGTCTTGACCATATCACATCACAACATGCCCTGCAAAAACAAGTTAGATGTCCTCTACTTTGTTGTTGCAAATTTTACGTGGCTGCTACAGGCTGAGCAAGAACCGTTCTTACCTACGCATCAAAACCACAACGATAGTTCGTCAAGCTAGTGTTGTTTTAACCTTCGCAAGGATAGGGCGTAGCCACACTCGGTTCAACTAAAGTTGGAGAAAAAGACACCCGCTAGTCACCTATGTGCAAAGCACGGCGGTAAAACCAGTCTCGCGTAAGCGTACGCGTAATGTCGGTTCGGGCCGCTTCATCCAACAATACCACTGAACCAAAGTATGACATGCTGGTAAGTAGTATGACTTGTATCTCTCACAACTCACTTGTGTTCTACTCGTGCATATAACATCAACGCGTAAAACCTAGGCTCTGATACCACTGTTGGGGAATGTAGTAATTTCAAAAAAATTCCTATGCACACGCAAGATCATGGTGATGCATAGCAGCAAGAGGGGAGAGTGTTGTCCATGTACCCTCGTAGACCGTAAGCGGAAGTGTTATGACAACGCGGTTGATGTAGTCGTACGTCTTCACGATCCGACCGATCCAAGCACCGAACGTACGGCACCTCCGAGTTCAGCACACATTCAGGTCGATGACGATTCCCGGACTCCGATCCAGCAGGGTTTCGGGGATGAGTTCCGTCAGCATGATGGCTTGGTGACGATGATGATGTTCTACCGACGCAGGGCTTCGCCTAAGCACCGCAACGATATGACCGAGGTGGAATATGGTGGAGGGGGCACCCCACACGGCTAAGGAACGATCACGAAGATCAACCTGTGTGTCTAGAGGTGCTCCCCTGCCCCTGTATATAAAGGAGCCAAGGGGGAGGGGGCGGCCGGCCAAGGAGGGCGCGCCAAGGGGGAGTCCTACTCCCTTCTTTCCTAGTTGGAGAAGGAGAAAGGGGGAAGGAGGATGAAGAGGGGAAGGAAAGGGGGGGCGCCGCCCCCTTCTCCTTATCCTATTCGGACTAGGGAGGGGAGGGGGCGCAGCCCACCTCTTGCCTCCTCTCCTCTTCTCCCTTAGGGCCCATGAAGGCCCAATAACCCCCCGGAGGGTTCCGGTAACCCCCCTGGTGCTCCGGTAAAATCCCGATTTCACCCGGAACCATTCCAATATCAAAATATAGGCTTCCAATATATCAATCTTTATGTCTCGACCATTTTGAGACTCCTCGTCATGTCCGTGATCACATCCGGGACTCTGAACAACCTTCGGTACATCAAAACTTATAAACTCATAATAAAACTGTCATCGTAACATTAAGCGTGCGGACCCTACGGGTTCGAGAACTATGTAGACATGACCTAGAACTATTCTCGGTCAATAACCAATAGCGGAACCTGGATGCTCATATTGGCTCCTACATATTCTACGAAGATCTTTATCGGTCAAACCGCATAACAACATACGTTGTTCCCTTTGTCATCGATATGTTACTTGCCCGAGATTCGATCGTCGGTATCCAATACCTAGTTCAATCTCGTTACCGGCAAGTCTCTTTACTCGTTACGTAGTGCATCATTCCGTAACTAACTCATTGGCTACATTGCTTGCAAGGCTTATAATGATATGCATTACCGAGAGGGCCCAGAGATACCTCTCCGACAATCGGAGTGACAAAACCTAATCTCGAAATACGCCAACCAAACATGTACCTTCGGAGACACCTGTAGAGCTCCTTTATAATCACCCAGTTACGTTGTGACGTTTGGTAGCACACAAAGTGTTCCTCCGGTAAATGGGAGTTGCATAATCACATAGTTACAGGAACATGTATAAGTCATGAAGAAAGCAATAGCAACATACTAAACGATCAAGTGCTAGGCTAACGGAATGGGTCATGTCAATCACATCATTCTCCTAATGATGTGATCCCTTTAATCAAATGATAACACATGTCTATGGTTAGGAAACATAACCATCTTTGATTAATGATCTAGTCAAGTAGCGGCATACTAGTGACGTTATGTTTGTCTATGTATTCACACATGTATCATGTTTCCGGTTAATACAATTCTAGCATGAATAATAAACATTTATCATGATATGAGGAAATAAATAGTAACTTTATTATTGCCTCTAGGGCATATTTCCTTCAGAAACCTCATTACACGTTTCATCGTCATGCATGGCAGCGGAATGTGCTAGATATAGACCACATCCAGTACACTGCAATGGATGGCTACCTTTGTTTCAATATCTACAAGGGTTGGATGAAGAGCAACAGCCAAGTTGGCGGTTCAAGCAAAGAAGTATCGGCCAAGAGGAAGAGGGACAAGGACGAAGTCGAGGACATGGACGAGGACTCCGAGAAAGGTGGCAGTGTCGTTGCTCATGGCGGTTCTAAACTTCTAATGCAGTGTCTACCGGATTAGTTGCATAGTTTAATTTCAGGTGTGCTTAGTTTAATTTGAGGGGTGTGTTGTGCTGAGCCCCCAGCAGAACTATGTTATGTTTCTTCTCATTACTTTAACTCTTCAGTATGTACATACACTACTGGAATCAGCTACTTTGCCATCTGCCAGCTCTTTGCTGTCAGCTAGCGGACGGCAAAGAAGCTCTTTGCCATCAGCTACCTGAAAGCAGACGGCAAAGAACAGGCTGATGGCAAAGAAAGCCTTTGCCATCAGCCTGTTCTTTGCCGTCCGCTAGCTGATGGCAAAGAATCTTTGCCGTCCGCTAGCGGACGGCAAAGAGGGAGGGGGCCCCACTGAGGAGCTGGTTAAAAAATACTTAACGGCCCCCCTCTTTGCCGTCCGCTAGCGGACGGCAAAGCGCACATTAGTGGACGACAAAGGTGGTGGACGACAAAGATTAAACGTATCTAACGGCCGGCGCTCCCCACCCCCTCTCTCTCTGATTCCCTCCCACACACGCG
>NC_041393.1:443538999-443549221 GCF_002162155.2 Triticum dicoccoides | reverse complement strand
AAGAGGAGGAGGAGAAGAAAAAAGAAGAAGAGGAAGAAGAAGAAGAAAAAAATAGGAGAGGAGGAGAAGAAGAAGAGGAAAAAGGAAAGGAAGAAGAAGAGGAGGAGGAGGAGAAGAAAAAAGAAGAAGAGGAAGAAGAAGAAGAAAAAAACAGGAGAGGAGGAGAAGAAGAAGAGGAAAAAGGAAAGGAAGAAGAAGAAGAGGAGGAGGAGAAGAAAAAAGAAGAAGAGGAAGAAGAAGAAGAAGAAAAAAACAGGAGAGGAGGAGAAGAAGAAGAGTGAGGGAGTCCTGGACTAGGGGGTGTCCGGACAGCCGGACTATCATCATCAGCCGAACTCCAAGACTATGAAGATGCAAGATTGAAGACTTCGTCCCGTGTCCGGATGGGACTTTCCTTGGCGTGGAAGGCAAGCTTGGTGATACGGATATGTAGATCTCCTACCATTGTATCCGACTCTGTGTAACCCTAGCCCTCTCCGGTGTCTATATAAACCGGAGGGTTTTAGTCCATAGGACACACAACCATTACAACAATCATACCATAGGCTAGCTTCTAGGGTTTAGCCTCCTTGATCTCGTGGTAGATCCACTCTTGTACTACCCATATCATCAATATCAATCAAGCAGGAGTAGGGTTTTACCTCCATCGAGAGGGCCCGAACCTGGGTAAAAACATCGTGTCCCTTGTCTCCTGTTACCATCCGCCTAGACGCACAGTTCGGGACCCCCTACCCGAGATCTGTCGGTTTTGACACCGACATTGGTGCTTTCATTGAGAGTTCCTCTGTGCTATCACCGATAGGAAGGATGCCTCTTCCCGTCTTCAAAGACGGTATCTTTGCCAAAGGAGCCTTGGCCGCCGGCCAAACTATCCGGCTGGGTGGTTTTCTTATAACCGCCTGTTCGGCCACCGCTTCGACGATGACCTCTCGGGTCATCAAAAGCAATCTTCACGTCAACTCGGAATTCGCCGAGCAGCTGGATCCAACAGAGCTCTTGTCCGTAAATGAACTCTTGGGTCGCATCGCCGCCCTGGGAGTCGCTACAGACTACAATCAGATTGGGCTTAAAACCGATCTGAGAGAGATTAACTCTCTCCAGGTTACCCACCACGTTGCGGTGGTAGAGGAACAACGCGGCGACTCTTCTCCTAGATTGAAAACTAGTCATGTCCGGGCTTCCGAACCCTCCATGCCGGATTCCCGCGGGGGGACGGACTTCGATCAAGCACTGAACCTTAAGTCAGGCGTCGGACCGAACTCGTTGGACAACGTCCAACGATCCAAGCTTCCATATTCGGAAACTTCTCGGCCCTTGAGCCTCGTGATGGGTAGGATTCCGGACTTAATTCCACCCGCCCACCCAGACATATGCGATCTATCTCAAATCCGGCAAGAGCCCGTTGAAACAGTACATCATTACTGGGCCAGATTCCTCCTGGTTATGGACAGGATAAAGGACTGCCAAGAGGAAAACGCAATTTCAATTTTCTGCAATAATTGCACGGACGAGGGAATCTTGAACACCGTCAGTCGCCGTGAAATTACACGCTTCTCTGACCTGGCGTCCATAGTATGAAAGTACTGTGCGATGGAGAGTTTCCGGAAAACTGAAACTAAGTTTTGGGACAATTTGGCCCCGAATACAAACCTAGTCCGTAACAAAAGGGTGCAGCACACTCAGGCACCAGGTACAAAAAACAAAAAGAAAAAACCCCATAAAGGGCAAGGAACCGTACTGGAGGGATGGCTTAGCGGACCCTGTAAAATTCACAGTACAGAAGGCGCCACCCTAACACATAGCCTTCGAGCATGTTGGATATTGCGGCAGGTGGCCAAAGGTGGCGAGGAGCTTCTAGCCCCGGAAAACCACTCCAACAGTACTACTACGGTGTCAACAGTCTTCGAGACTTTTGCATCAAATAATATGCGAAAACGAACAATCCACAGCCTCGCCGAAGTCTACCAAGTAGCAACAACAAATCCATGGAGCAACATGGCCATCACCTTCAATGCCAGCGATGAACCTAAATTCCGAACAGCCCGAGCACCAGCCGCATTGGTCCTCAGTCCAATAGTGGACGGCTTTCGTCTTACCAAGGTACTTATGGATGGTGGCAGCGGACTAAACCTCATCTACGAGGAAACTCTTCAAAAAATGGAAATAGACTGGAGCCGCATTGAATGAAGCAGCACAACCTTTAGAGGAATAATCCCTAGCCGGGAAGCGCGCTGCACAGGAAAAATCACACTTGATGTGGTGTTCGGCTCGCCGGACAATTATAGGTCCGAAGAGGTCACATTCCAAGTGGCCCCGTTCAGCAGCGGATATCACGCTATATTAGGACGGGAGGCATTCACAATTTTTCAAGCCATACCCCATTACGGGTACATGAAGCTTAAGATGCCTGGGCCCGGCGGAACAATCACTATCGCTAGTGATCCGGACACAGCACTCCGCGCCGAAAACAAGACAGCCGCATTAGCCTTGGAGACACTATCCGAAGCCCTAGCGGCAGAACAACTTACTGCGCTGCGCTCTACGGTGAACAGGGACGATGTGATACTCGATAAGAGATCCAAGTCCACCTCTTTCAAACCAGCAGACGAAATAGTCAAATTCCAGGTCCACCCAACGGACCCAACAAAGACGGCCTCCATCGGGGCACAGCTGAACCCCGATGTAGATGCCGCACTGCGAGAATTCCTTCGGGAAAATTGGGACATCTTTGCCTGGCACCCTTCAGATATGCCAGGAATCCCATGCAGATTGGCAGAACACAGCCTAAACATCCTAAAAGGATTCAAGCTAGTGAAACAGGCTCTTCGGCGATTTTCCGAACCCAAAAGACAGGCAATGGGAGAAGAGCTAGCCAAACTACTGGAAGCCGGATTCATCAGAGACATCAAACATCCGGACTGGCTAGAAAACCTGGTAATGGTACCAAAGAAGGACAAATCCTGGCGCCTATGTGTCGATTTTAAAGACCTCAACAAGGCCTGCCCAAAGGATCCCTTCCCCCTCCCCCGCATCGACCAAATAATCGATGCTACTGCAGGAGACGATTCACTGTGCTTCCTTGACGCATATTCCGGCTACCATCAAATCAAGATGGCGGAAGTGGACCAAGCGGCAACGGCATTTATTACTCCATATGGACCATTCTGCTTCAACACGATGCCCTTCGGACTCAAAAATGCCGACGCAACATATCAGCGCATGATTCAGACATGTCTGGCTACCCAGATCGGCAAAACAGTAGAAGCATACGTAGACGACGTAGTCGTCAAAACCAAACACGTCGAGACTCTAGTAGACGATTTGAGGCTCACATTCGACAACCTCCGAGCATATGACATCAAGCTGAATCCGAAAAAATGCGTTTTCGGCGTACCAGCCGGAAAGCTCCTGGGCTTCATTGTATCTGGTAGAGGAATTGATGCAAACCCAGCCAAGATCCGAGCTCTATCACAGCTAGATATTCCAAAAGACCTCAAACAAATACAAAAATTGACTGGATGCGTGGCGGCCCTAATCCGCTTTATCTCCCATTTGGGAGAAAAGGCATTGCCCCTCTATCGCCTCCTCAGGCGCACCGAACACTTCGAGTGGACGGATGCTGCCACTGCCGGACTCGAAGAAATCAAAGCCATATTGGCAACAAATCCGGTACTAGCTGCGCCTAACCTGGGCGAACCAATGCTGTTATACATCGCGGCAACACATCAAGTTGTAAGCGCGGTACTCGTCATCGAACGAGAAACAGAAGGGCACAAATTCCCTCTTCAAAAACCAGTGTACTACATATCCACTGTCTTAACTCCCTGCAAGTCCCGGTACCCGCACTATCAAAAGATAGCGTATGCGGTGTTCATGGCATCCCGGAAGCTCTGACACTAATTTCAAGAGTGTTCGATAACAGTGGCCTCCGAAGTGCCCCTCAACGACATTATAAACAAGCGCGACGCGACTGGTAGGATTGCAAAATGGACCATTGAGCTCTTACCATTCGACATAACTTATAAACCTCGGCGATCTATAAAGTCGCAAGTCTTGGCCGACTTTGTCGCCGAATGGATGGAAGCCGAACTCCCTAAAGAGTACGGCGCATACTCCAATTGGATTATGCATTTCGACGGCTCCAAAATATTTGGCTTGGGGGCTGGCGTCGTATTGACGTCCCCAACCGGGGACACAGTCCAATATGTACTTCAGATAAAGTACACGGACTCCAACAATGCAGCCGAATACGAGGCCCTCCTACATGGCCTCCGGATGGCAATCTCCATGGGCATTCAACGCCTAGAGGTGCGCGGGGATTCAAACCTTGCAATATCCCAAGTAAATGAGGACTTTGACACCAAGGATCCGAAAATGGCAGCCTATCGTAACGCTGTCCTAAAAATGTCAGCTCGGTTCGAAGGACTCGAATTCCACCACGTAGCCCGAGATAATAACCAAGCAGCCGACATATTGGCACCCATCGGCGCGAAACGCGACGCTGTCCCTCCAAACATCTTCCTGGAACGGCTCTTTAAGCCATCCGTACTATGGGAAGAAGAGTCCGAACAATCTGAGATAATCGGCGACTCAGCCAACGAAATAACACCTTCAGCCCATGAAATAATGGCAGTAATCGCCCCGTGGACAGAGCCATTCCTAGCCTACTTACTCAGGCAGGAACTTCCCGAAGACCAAAATGAGGCCGGCTGCATAGTCCGGCGATCTAAAGCCTACAAGGTCCACGAGGGAGAACTCTATAAGAAAAGCACAACCGGAGTCCTTCAACGGTGTATCTCCGAAGAGGAAGGGCGAAACCTTCTGGCTGAAATTCATGCCGGACTTGGTGGACACCACGCCGCAGCTCGGGCCCTTGTAGGCAAGGCATTCCGTACAGGATTTTATTGGCCGACGGCCCGGGCAGATGCTCAGGACTTAGTCCAAAGATGCGTCGGTTGTCAGCTCTTTGCTAATCAGAGCCATATGCCACCCACCGCCCTCAAAACTATACCCATTACCTGGCCGTTCGCGGTCTGGGGGCTTGACATGGTTGGAACCCTTAAAGGGGGAACCCACAAGCAAAGGTACCTATTGGTCATGGTGGACAAATTCACCAAATGGATAGAGGCCAAGCCAGTTAAAACGGCAGAGTCCGGACCAGTGATAGACTTCATATCCGGGGTAGTACACCGTTATGGTGTCTCCCATAGCATCATTACCGATAACGGCACGAACTTCACGGCCGACAAGGTTAAATCATGGTGCAAAAATATGGGCATTAACCTCGATTACGCTTCAGTCTATCACCCTCAAACCAACGGTCAAGTGGAACGAGCAAATGGTCTAATAATGAGCAACATCAAACCCAGACTAGTGCGGTCCCTTACGAAATCTGACACGCACTGGGTAGAGGAGCTCGACTCCATACTCTGGGGGCTGCGGACAATGCCCAACCGTACTACCGAATTCACACCATTTTTTATGGTATACGACGCAGAGGCAGTTTTGCCCTGCGACATCATTCATGACTCACCTCGAGTGTGCATGTACGAAGAAAGAGAAGCCGAGGTTGATCGGCAGGACAGCTTGGACGCATTGGAGGAAGAACGCGACGTCGCCAAGGCTCGTTCCGCATTCTATCAGCAGCAGGCTCGAAGATATCAAAGCAGAGAAGTACGGGCTAAGACTTACAATGTTGGCGAACTAGTTCTACGCCTGCCGGACAAGAAAAAGGACAAGCTCAAACCCAAATGGGAAGGCCCCTTCATTATTGATCAAGTCCTGACCGGCGGAGCGTACCGTCTGCGAAATGCGTCGGACAACCGACTCGAGCCGAACCCATGGAACGCAGCCCGCCTCCGAAGATTCTATGCCTAGCGCCGGACTAAGAGTTCATCCCCTTCCCCGTCCAAATTTTTACACTTCAGCTGTCTTTTGTTTCTCTTTTTTCTCTAACCCCTTTTCATAAAAGCCCTTAAAGGCCTACTTGCGCATTGTTCGCACACAGTTGATCTGCTATCCGCACTCATTATACCTGGGGGCTTCTTTACCAGAAGCTTAATTACAAGGGCTTCATGCCCAACACATGTGTCAAACTTCCACGTGTACCCTTTATTCACCATTATATGCATCGATATGACTTAAGTTTTGGCCAAGCTGGGTTGCCTGGCTCCTGTGCTTACCCCTACGTTCCCGATTGTTCGGCTTGGAGGTAAAGGGAGCACCTCTGCGATTGTTACTGCCGGGTCAGCCGGATGTGTACCTCAGACTGGGTGAAGCCGAAAGCTAGCGTTCTTAAGGGAATATTCGGTCGGTGACTTGAAAGATGATTTTTTACCAATTTATTTATCTGCCCCCAGATGTTTTCCTGCTCTTTTCGCAGTCCGGACATGCACTTTAGGGCATGCCTCCCGGGGAAAGGAACCCTCAACGGAACTATTCTCCCTGGAAGATGTTTCTTACTAACCATGTAATATAACATAACTAGTTGGGCACTTGTCTGATAAAGCACTAATGACCCCTACGCCTGGTCTCCACGCATGCCCCAGTTGTTTCTTAACCGAGAAGGCATTCGTACACACTCCGGACCCTAGGGTCCCGAGGTTGAAGCGAAAAGGTCGGAAAAGACAAACGATCTACAATCCGGCTAGAAGGCATTTTACATGTCATTTTAAAATACATTGTCAAATCGACTGACTGTATTCCTCGTCAATCCCGTCTAACAGGCTGTCTAATTTAGAGTCCCATTGGGAATATTTAGCGGCCAACTCTACTTGGCCATACACTAAACTCACAGGGATCTCCTTCCCATCGAGCCCCACAGGTCCGACCTCGGCCATGTGGTTGGGATCCGCCTTCTTGTACTGCGTCTTCACCATGGCCCAGGCCTCCCTGGCACCTTGGCGGTAGGCCGAAATCTTCCATAAATGGAAGCGCTGCCGCGCTCCTTGAAGCTTCTCCGCAAGCTCTCCAAGGCCCTCGGGTAGGGAGAGGGACGGCCATAAGGCCTGGACGCCGCCGCTCATTGCCTGCCGAACTCGTTCGAGCAGTTGCACCATCTCGAGAAGTTGATCACTCGTCGACACGGGCATCTCCTCCGCAGGGCGACCTGTGAGCACACCTACAGACATATTTTTGTCAATTGACTTCCTCGCCGAACTCTTCTTTTCAAAGGAGTTCGCTCAAGCACTTACTATAGATGCCGCGACGAAGCCGCTGATTCTCCTTCACGGAGCCAGACAGCTCGGCCCGAACACCTTTCAGCTCTTCTCCAAGCTGGGCGAGGGAATCCTGGAGCTTGTTCCTTTCTTGCTGCACCCTCGTCAGCACCCTCTCGCCGGCCTTCAGCTGGCGCAGTAGTTCTTGCCTGTCCGGGTCCTGTCCGGCAACACCTACAATGTCATTGTCAGACTTACACGCATGCCGCACACCGATTATCTTTTTGAAATAATGTGTTACCAGGAGGGGTCTCTGTGTTTCCTCCTGCAGCAGCTAGTGCGGCCTCAAGTTGGGCCTTGCACTCTTGTAGCTCCTGGGACAATCGGGTATTCTTCTCTGTAAGATCCTGCATATCAAATGATCCTTAAATCAGTTATTCCAACTACTTTAAGTCTCTGGGGCTACTAGCATATACAACTATTAAAATCTCTTACCTGTATGTCCTTTACATACTGCTCCGTGGCTCTGGTCAAACCCTCTTGAGCAGCACGGAGGTGCATGTCCCCCACGTTAAAGGCATTCAACGCCTCGGGGGAGAAGCACACGTCACGAAAAACTGTCCGGCGGCGCCTATGGTTCATAGCGCTCTCCACCTCAGACCTGGTGGCAGATAGTCTGTCGGCATCCTCCGTTGGAGGAGTATCCGGCTTGCGCCTCGCGCTCGCCTCCCCCTCCAGACCAGGCATTGGAGCTTGGCTGGCAGAAGCTGGGTTGGCAACTCCTACGCCCACAGTCCGGCGGGCACTCTTTCTCCTGCAAAAGTCATGAGCATTCAAACACTTCCTAGGAACTTTGTCCTAAATAACAACCGCGAGCTATACCGTTGCGGCGACGTCTCGATCCGCGCTGCACTCCTCTTCCGCCTGCTGGGTCGGACTGACCCTTGTTGGCCAGCTGCCGTGGCCTCGGCCTCCTGCCCTGAAGGCGTCCCCAGCGAGACACCATTGTATACGGTGGTCAGAAATGCGCAAGGACAGAATAACGGTGTCAGGACTTCATTCACAATCACCTGGGGAGCCGGAGATAGGCCGGGGTAGTCAGCCGTAATGGCGACTAGAGCATTGTCCATGCTGAGTCGATGGAACACCCCGTCGATTAGCTCCACCTTTATGTCTGGATCCTCTTCGGAGGACGGATCAAGGAATCTTTCTGGATCCTCGGGCTGTGGAGCCGGGCTATGAATGCTCTCCACAGTCCGATGCAGATCCTGCGTCAAAACTATAAAATAAGGTACTTAACTTTGAAAGCGTGGGTTGGATAAATGAACATTCGCTTACCTAGCTTCGAGGGTTGTTCATGGAGAACCCATTCAATGGGCTCGTCTGGAGGAAGTCCTCCTTCTCCCCCTTGTACAGGCCGGACAGAATCTTCACCAGATCTTCGGCCGATCCCGGCCCTTGGCGGCCATGACGAGTGGCATCATTCTCTCCGTTGAAATCCCACATGGGGTGGCCCCTGTATTGCAGCAGCTGCACCCCCCGCATGATGCACGTGGCCATGACTCCAATCATGGTCAGTCCGAAATGGGCCAGTAACCTTATCCGGCCCATCAAATAATGGACTCTCTTGTCTTCCTCCAGCTGGGGGCTCCGCGGACGCCAACTCAGGCGTTTCTTTAGAGGAGCATTGCTGAACTCTGGGAGGCCGATCCGAACAGGGTCCGGCAACGGAGCGTCTTCTACATAAAACCATTCTGAAGGCCAGTCTTCGGACACCTTCTTAGGGGTTCCGGATGGATATCCGGTCCCGGCAATGCGCCATATTTCGGCACCGCCCACTTGATATATGGACCCCTCGTGAGAGCGGGGTACGAGGCAAAATAACCTATTCCACAGCGCAAAATGGGGCTCGATGCCCAGAAATAGCTCGCAAAGATCTATGAAGCCCGCGATATGCAGAATCGAGGCGGGCGTGAGGTGGTGGAGCTGGAGTCCGTAGAACTCCAGAAGCCCGCGGAGGAACGGATGTACAGGAAATCCGAGCCCCCTTATTAGATAGGGGATGAAGCATACCTGCTCCCCTTTGTTGGGACTTGGGGTAGCCTCCGCTTGCTTCCCACCTTTGTAGGTGGCCAGCCCGGCTCGAACCGGAACCATAAAGGCTGGAGGAAGATATCCCTCCGCTTGGAGCGTCACTAGCTCGTTGTGAGGGACTGAACATCTCCTCCAATCTCCTGGCAGAGGGCTGGGAGCGCGCGAGGAGGAGCCGCGTCGACGGTCCATGATGGAATGGATTTTTGGTCAGAGGCGCTCCGATGAGTACTCGCGGAAGGAAGATGGTGTGATTTGGATCTGGATTCTTGGCTCTCTTATAGGCAGATTATTTGCGCAGCTAGGGGGTAAAACATAAAAGATACCCTGGCTTTTTGCATTCGTGCGACGCGTGGAAGAAGGCAATTATTGGGCGTGGAAGCCAAGGAGAGCAACGTTTACAAAAGAGCCGGACACTATTCGGCAGGTACATGGAACTTAAAGGAGAACCCGCCTTGCAATGCCGAAAACTATATACGCGCTGGACTTATTGTCATTGAAGCCTGGTTCGGGGGCTACTGAGGGAGTCCTGGACTAGGGGGTGTCCGGACAGCCGGACTATCATCGTTAGCCGGACTCTAAGACTATGAAGATGCAAGATTGAAGACTTCGTCCCGTGTCCGGATGGGACTTTCCTTGGCGTGGAAGGCAAGCTTGGAGATACGGATATGTAGATCTCCTACCATTGTAACCGACTTTGTGTAACCCTAGCCCTCTCCGGTGTCTATATAAAGCGGAGGGTTTTAGTCCGTAGGACACACAACCATTACAACAACCATACCATAGGCTAGCTTCTAGGGTTTAGCCTCCTTGATCTCGTGGTAGATCCACTCTTGTACTACCCATATCATCAATATAAATCAAGCAGGAGTAGGGTTTTACCTCCATCGAGAGGGCCCGAACCTGGGTAAAAACATCGTGTCCCTTGTCTCCTGTTACCATCCGCCTAGACGCACAGTTCGGGACCCCCTACC
>NC_041393.1:443511666-443538236 GCF_002162155.2 Triticum dicoccoides | reverse complement strand
ACCCCGACCCCGAGACCCCTACCCCAACACGGCACCCCGACACCGACACGACACCCCGACCCCCGACACCTCCTGAAAAGGTGTTCTTTGGCCTTCCAGAGGCCGATGGGGTCATATATTTGTGAATTATTAGTTAGGTCATATATTTTTCGATTTTGTTATGAAAAACATCATATATAATTATGTTGATCGGGTAGTTTTAAATGTGCAGTTGTTTATGTTGTACTTGATGATGATACACTTCAGTGATATACATATTATTATTCATGTCGGTACTTTTTTTCATGTTGTACTAATTTCGTTTATTCTTTGTCATGGCAGGTGTTGACAGATGGTGGGCGCTGGTCGGGAGCGCGCCGAGGCCCCTTCTTCGTCGGCGCGTAGTGTGAGGTCTTCCATTCCACACGCACCTCTCCACCGAGCGTTGCTGGACAGTATGGCGACACCGCCGGGCCCTTCTTCGTTGACCGCGGTGCCCAGCAGGGGACGAGGTAAGAAGAAGGGCCGAAGTGGAGCACGTGGTCGCGGGAGAGGAGGTAGGGTGGCTCTTACGACGCCTTCCTCGCCGCCGCCCCCAGCTGTTTCACTCGAGCACGTGACTGCTAGGGTGGACTCGTCTGAGGAGGAGGCTACACGGACTCCAGTCCACGAGCCTCCGGTCCACGGGTCTTCGGCCCACGAGCCTCGGGTCGATGGGCCTTCGACCCACGAGAGTTGGGCCCACGAGACCCTGGAGGAGCACACGTCTGGATGGGGTACTTGGTCGGGTCATCCTGAGGAGCCGAGTGGCCATGCTGATGATGGCGGGGAGCCGAGTGGCCATGCTGATGATGGCGGGGAGCCGACTGGTCTTGAGGAGGAGGGGGAGGAGGGGGGCAACGTCTACCAGCGTGGTGCTACACGGCTCCCGTCCGTGCCGGCGACCCGCGAGCAGAGGTCGTTGATTTTCCCTGATGGGGAGACGTAAGTGCATTTAATCTTTTTGTACCTTCTGCATTCACGTTTCTTCAAATAACTAATGTGTTGGCCTTGTCATGCTGCAGGGGTTGGGACCACCATGAAAGTGTCCGCCCGCCCAACTCCGTCCTTGGAGTTCTGATTCGGCAAAACTTTCCGGGGTTTGTCACGTTGCCTGGTGAGGGTCGGCTTCCAGAGGTTGGATTGAGTTGGGAGCGCTACTTGGCTGCCCCGGCCCCGCCGGGTGAGATTATCGACGGTGTCTTGTGCAAGACGAGGGCAGACATGGTGATCAGAAAGTTCTGGGTAATTTCTCCTTTACACAATTAAAAATCTTCAACTAGCTAGTTATTAATTGTACTAATCAATATTGTCTCATTTGATTGCAGACATTCTACAGGTGTGAGGAGGGATACGAGGAGGAGGCGGCAGATGTTATCCACAAGGAGTGCAAGCGCCTACTTCAGAACTTACGGCATGAGGCTCGGGTGCAGTCTGTTCGAGACTACTACGCCGACCGTGGTATCAAGAAGTCCAAGCAGGAGTGTCGCGATAAGTTCTTGAGTAAGGAGCAGTACATGAAGGTAATTCTTAAGGCCTTGTACTTAATTCCTTTATTTAGTAATTCATAGCCGTAGCGCTGAAGTTTCTATTTGCTAACTTAGGCCCCTCAGAGATGGTGTGCGGATCGGATGGATTGTTGGGAGGTGTTGGTCGATGGGTGGTGCTCAAAAGAATGGCTGGCCACCCACAATGAGGCCAAGGATAAACATGCCCAAATGGAAGGTGTGCCACACCACCAAGGCAGCTCCAACTTATTTCAGTACGGGCGGAACTGGGTATGTGGTTTGCTTCATGATTAATGCAATTCATTCATCATGCTAGCTTTAGCCCTTTAATTACTAATTTACTTTGTTTCTCTCTTTCAGGCATGCTACAATAAGGCGGATAAGGTGCCAGAGGTGTACGACCTGTATGCCATGGCCCACACTGGCTCATACCAGAAAGTCAAGGCATTTTGTGCGTCTGACCTCGATGATCCAAAGAACTTCACCAACATCTCCACCCACGAAAAGCTCGTGCAATATAGAGATCAGGGGAAGGCGAGGAAAGGGGAGGACTTTAACCCGAGCCAGGGTCCCATTGATACAGAGTTGCTGATGATATCTGGTGGCGGGAGGTCCCATGGCTCCATAGCCATGGGAGATGGACTTATCCCTTGTCCTAGCACTCTCCCGGAGATCAAGGCGTGCCAGTTGAGCTCCACTCCTGAGATAAGGCCTCGTGAACGGCCAGTCCAACTCGCCATCAAGGTTAGGTATACATACTCAGCTATCTTTCTCCATTACATTGTCTGCGCTTCCATCAATGATTACAAGTGGTCATGTGAGTGGTGTTGCAGGCTGCTATACAGAGTGAGAGAGATAGAACGGAGAAACTTCTGGCGGAGGCGGCGGAGAGGCAACGGGAGTTGGAGGAGAGGATGACAAAGATGTTGGAGGAGGAGAGGGCACGGAATGACATGCAGGCAAGGTCCATGTATGAGCTCCTTGTGGTAAGTTTCTTCTGCAGATTACTTGCTAGTCTTAACATTTGAGTCTCATTACTAACTAGTATGACTCTGTTGTGCAAACCAAATGTGCAATCTGTGTCCGAGAAGTCCGGTCAGACCGCTCCGCCGATGCCAGTGATTGCTCCTGGGAGCACGGTGAGTTTAATTTGAATGGACATTACTTGCTAGTCTTAACATTTGAGTGTCATAATGCTAACGAGACATTGGAAATGATCTTTGGTGCAGCTTAACTCCAGAAACGCATCGCACGATCCTTCTCCAGCTACCGGCATGAGCCAGCCCGCTCCTACACCTCCTTGATCACGGTAAGTTTCTCTAGACTTAGACTTAGCTTTATTTCCTCCAATATGCTTACCATAATGACCTAGAGTTAGCTTCATTTCCTTCAAAATGACTTAATAAGCTTACTTATGTCAAAAATTGCATAATTAACTTAGTTAGCTCATAAACGATCCATTTTACCTAAGTTAGCTCTAATATGACTCATTTTACCTTAGTTAGCTTACAAGTGATCCAATTTATCCAAGTTAGCTCTAAAATGACCCATTTTAGTAGATTACCTCGTAAATGATCCATTTTACCTACGTTAGCTTTAAAATGACCCATTTCACCTAGGTTAGCTCCAAAATGACCCATTTCACCTAGGTTAGCTCCAAAATGACCCATTTCACCTAAACTAGCTCTTAAATGATCCATTTCACCTAAGTTAGGTCATAGACGACCCATTTCAACTAAGTTAGCTCATAAAAGCTCATAAATGATCCATTTCACCTAAGTTAGCTCAAAAATGATCCATTTCACCTTACTTAGCTCAAAAACGATGCCCTTCACCTTAGTTAGCTCATAAATGATCCATTTCAACTAAGTTAGCTCATAAATTATCCATTTCACCAAAGTTAGCTCATGAACAACCCATTTCAACTTAGTTAGCTCATATATGATCCATTTCACCTAAGTTAGCTCATAAATGACATATACTTCTTGTTCTAGTCTTCTTCTTGTTCTATTCACCTATTTCTAACTTTCTTATTTACCATTTTGCAGATTTCACTCACTTCATGGAAGCTAGCTTGCTATGATGGAGTGCTTGCTTTTTCTTTGCTAAAACTTTGCATTGTATCTAGCTTGCTATGATAGAACTTGCTATGTTGATGAAACTTTGCTATGTAATATGTATATGGAACAATGTGTATGGATGGAACTTGATGGGACTTGCTATGTTGATGAAACTTTGCTATGTAATATGTATATGGATGGAACTTGATGAAACTTTGCTATGTTGATGAAACTTTGATATGTGATATGTTTGATGTTAAATATATCTATATATGTCATATATATTTGCTGTGAAAATTGTTGGATTAAAAAACAGAAAAAAAGAGACAATATACAGGCTCTTTGCCATCTGCCACCGACGGCAAAGGGCTCTTTGCCATCAGCAGCGGACGGCAAAGAGGCCATGTGGCAGGCAACTGTGCTCCCTGGAGGCTGACCAATTTGGTCAGTTTGCCTACAGTGGCTGACGGCAAAGGCTTTGCCGTCCGCAGCGGATGGCAAAGGCCTGCCGTTAACCACCTAACGGAGTAACAACACATTTATTGCCGTCCATCTTCTTTGCCGTCCGCTGCTGATGGCAAAGGACCCTTTGCCGTCAGCTGCCCAAAGCAGACGGCAACGCAGCTCTTAGCCGTCCCCTACTTTGCCGTCACCTTTTGCCATCCGCGGGCTGACGGCAAAGGTCTTTGCCGTCCGCCATCCATGCCTTTGCCGTCCGCCGTGGCAGATGGCAAAGTAGCAGATTCCTGTAGTGATACTAGTACTAGTATTTCTTTAATAGAATTTAGCACCCCAATTAAGCACGTACTAGCTTTTTTAATAGTACTATATGCATAATTTGGTGACGAGCGCTCTCTATATGTACCACCTTTTTTTAAAATTTCAACTTTTGCTCCATGGCGCAATCCATCGATAGTGGAGTACTACTGTACAAAAGTACACATTTTTTAAAAGGCTAGCATACTGTTCATCATATATATATATAGCCAGTTAAATTCTCAACCTAGAACGACGTGCATGCCATGTAGTAAACCGATCCAGAGGAAGTATAGTAAAAATGAGGTGATTTTACCCAGCGATCGGCGGGGGAGCATTGCCTGTCATGCGGTCCCACGTGTCATGATATACCAAGGCAATGCGTGTGTCCCTTTTGAGGCAGAAGCAATACTAGTACGTGGTTTGAGATGATGTCCAACCGAAGTGTGAAATAATGGTTGCTTTGTCCATCTGGGAAGGTGCGGCATTGTGATTTGACGTCTCATTGCTCATTACTAACACTGGGCCGGTACGAGTGGGCTGCGTCCCCCTGCTGTTCTGCACTGTTATTTCGTGCTTGACACGTCGACCCGATTGCTGTATGTCCCACATGTCGGTGACAGGAAGTACAGAATTCATGCAAGGGAGCGTCGAAGGAGGAGTATACTACAGAATTCATGAAAGGGAGCGACTTAGTTTTGGAAAAATCTGTTTTTACGGAGTACATACCCACCAGGGTTTATAGGGCTCATCTAAAAAACATTCGTTTTTCCGTTTGATAAGTCTCAATTCTAGTACTATACTAGTATACCATTACATGTTGGATTTTGAGGTGCGTTAGATCACCCGACGCAAGCAATGTCAAGAGGAAACTAACCAATGCATGTACAAGTTCATGGAAATTTAGTGGTCATTCATGCATTCGTTCTAATTAATGCCTCGGAAAACATAACTTCTTGAGAAAAACGAGCGTACTGTGCAAACTACGAAATTAATTCGACCACTCACAGTCTACCTTGGTTGGAGAGATTTTGAAATTGAGCCATAAACTGGAAAGGAGGGAGTAGTAACTTTTGTCTCGATTACTATTTGTGGCCTTGTATAGATGCAAAATGTATTTTTTATAGTGGCCTTTTATAAGTAAATAGAGGGAGTACTAACCAAAGTACGTAGTAGGGATGAGGAGTAAACGGAGGGAGTAGTAAAATTTTCTCCTCGTGCTGCGAGCCACCGCGCGTGTGGGCGAGGGAGCGGGCCTAAAGGCGTACAGTAGTACTCCAGCTTCACATCATCCTGCAAGCCACTGCGCCCGTGGGCGGGGGAGACGGCGTACTAAGCAAGTTTCTCCTCGTTCTGCGAGTTGACAGGACACATCAAAAGTACTCTAGTATATAGAGTATTGCCTCTAAGGTAGGCCCCACATGGTTTGCCTCTCTTTTTAATTTAACATAACGCGTCAAGTCGCAATTTGTTTGTTCACCCGTGGTAGACGATCCTCCCACCACCAAGTGGACAACCAGTACACGTGCCAAATTACCACGTGGGCTGCCTTTTTCATACAAAAATGAGCTCCACCGTGTACCCGCGCGGGTGTGGTTGGGAAAGAGACGGGAGTACGTGCACCGTGCGTGCACCTCTTCTCTTCATGCACGTCCCCCACCTACATGGGTGTGTGTGAGAGAGATACAAACCTAGACATAATGCGCCGTCCATCCCCATGCCTCCGCCCAGTCCGACCACCAGTCACCAGCACGGCACCACGCCCCACTCCTCCTCACCTCTTCTCTCCATTTTTATATACAAGGGGCAACTATCAAAATTACAATTTGCAGGTATACAAGGCCACTAACACTAATCGATGCAATATTAATGGTGTTTGCCTCATGGTACTAGCAAAGGAGGACATTAATTATCCCTTGCATGCATGCGGGAGTTTGTAAAAAATGCATCTTGATGTTCCGTGCAATGCACGGGCATCTTGCTACTCCATGAAAACAACACATGGCAAAATTCCATGGCGAACGAGGGATTTGAATCTGTTGGGAGGGGCTGTTTGGATCTTGCCCGGGGTAGCTAAAATATTGGAGACCCTTTTGTCCACCGGTGCCTTTGCCACCGATGAACGAGGAACGGCTCGGGTGCTCATGATGTCATGCATCCTCCAGCGCGCACATTGGAGACGAGCTCGCACGAGCTGCCTTTTTTGTCCCACAATGCCGCCTGAGCTGCCCGCAGATCGACCGGTGACCCGCAAATTACGCCATCCAACCGTAGCTGCATACATTATGACATCAACTCAACCAACCGGACGAAATTCATGCGAACACGTAGACAAACTGATACTCATTCACGCAACCACCGGAGTATTTCATATAAACAACGACGGAAATCATATAACATACCGGATTTTCACACAAACATGACGGATTTCATTACATTCAAATGAACTATGCGGTGCTAGTTCTGGACAGCACAGGTATATAATACATGGCCTAAATGGTCGCCCGCCGATCGATTTGTGTTCCTCATGTCCGGCAGCACGATCACCAGACTGCCGGGAGCCCCAGAGGTATATGCTTCAGCGCAAAGGACGGCTCGCTTCCCCACTGCCCAACTGATATCATTGGCTGGTGCCGAAGATGATGGTGGCCGGCACCTGTTCGAGTTCATCACCGGCCACTACTTCGCCATGGCCGGCACCGGCTCGAGTTCATCCTAACATTGACCTCTTCCTGGAGCCCATGCGGGGTCGACGAGGGTCCTCGCAACAAAAGGATCCGGCAAGACACCTGATGTGTACGCCGGCGTCGCCTCGGCGGTGGCCTTCATGGGACCCAAGCGGCGGCGGCCTCCCGTGTTCTACTTCTCCTCGATGATGGTGGCGGACGTGGAGGCGCTGGCCACCGACTCGTCGCTCTCCGCGCACCCGGCTTCTATCGCTGCTTGCATGGCGTGGCCGCCGGCATGGGAGTCTCGGCCACAGAAACGGGAGACGCGGTACGAGGCGGCAGCGTGGACGGCAACAACGACGCCCGTGCGCCACTCCTCGTCGAGCTGGCCTGGAGCGGCGAGTTGCTGAACCGCGCGCCGGCTTGGGGCGGCAACTGGCTCCGTCGGGCGAGGGGAGGGAGGTGGATCAGCAAGCTGCATAGCTCGTATCCGGCGGGCTACCCAGCCGGCTTGGATGCGGAATAACTACTCTTCATAAGCCATTGTAAGACTGGACAAAATGGTGGAGGAGATAGGGGAGCGGCGGAGGTGTGCGATTCTTGGCTGGCATTTGGCCTCGTTTAAATAGGAGATTAAATAGACGGCGGACGGGAGGAGCTCGGCCAGCGTTGCATTTAACGCCGGCCCGGTCATGAACGGACGTGTGTCTAGAGTGGGTTTCTCGGCTTCCACACGGGCAGGTTTCATGGAGGCGTTTGAATGCGGCACGGAGGCATGTTCAGCCGGGCGTGCCGTGAGTGGCGCCCTCGACTCTGACCTAGGACACCGCGCCATTCTTCCACTGACGTGTGGGCTCTTTGGGTGCATGGCCTGCATGTCAGTGACCCAACGCAGGCAGCGCACAGCGGAGGAACCTTTGGTGGGCCAGAGCAGTCAGAAGCGGGCATTTCATAAAATGATGATTTATCATTGAGTGTGACGTCATCTTTTTCATGTAGTTAAGTGTGTGTCTTGCGTCGTGTGTTGTGTGCATGCAGGCAGGCGAGTGTTGCGTGCGTGCAAGGGTGCGTTTCAGTGTTGCATGCATGGGTGTGTATGTGCAAGGGTGCGTTTCAGTGTTGCATGCATGGGTGCGTACGTGCGTGTGTTCGTGAGTGCATGTGTACGTGTCAGTGTTGCACGCCAGCATGCGTGCGTGCGTACGTTATGTGTACGTGTCAGTGTTGCACGCCTACATGCGTGCGTGTCTTGCGTGCGTGCATGTGTACGTGCGGGGTGAGGCTACACGTCAGTTGACTGACTTTTTCATCTCTGGTCATTAGATTTTCTAGCCGTTGGATACGAAATCAAGGGCCTCGGTTTATCATCAAACTCCACCCCCCAAGCCGCCAGCCACCACCGGCCGAACCGCCCGCCCCCGCCGCCCGCGGCCGGCCGCCCCTCCCCGAAACCACTCCCCACCACCGGTCCGCCGCCGCACCTTCGAGAGAGTGGGCCATCATATATGATCTTGAGATTTTACGAAGTCACCATAGGTGCCTCGTAGTCGAGTGGAACGTCTCCTCCCACTGAACGTACATCGCCGGAAAACACTAAAATTAACACAAGATAAATGCGAGCACCGGGACTTTAACCTTGGTGGGCTCGAGAAACCACTGTCCTCTAACCATCCAACCACATGTTGGTTAGCACGACAAAATGTATGTGGTGACCGTTATGAGCTTATTTTGAAGTCCAGTGACCATATCGTGCTTTCGCTTCAAATACAATGACCGTAAGTGTTGTCAACAAAATACAGAGCATGCATCAAATGCAAAGTCCGTCAGTGTCATCAACAAAATATGGAGACGTATTGTGGGCTAGATACCGTTGTACTATTGTATATGCTTATTTTCTTAGTGGCCGATTGCGTGTGTGGTGTGGTGGGCACATCATTTCTAGTTGTGGTGGGTCAACATGAAGACTCGTGGGTCGGTTCCATCCTGCGCCACATATAGGTTGGCCTGAGACGTGTTATACGGAGACCCATGTGGAGGACTCGGGGTACAACACGAAGCTACCAGAGTCGCGGAGGACTCTATCCCCACTGGTGATAAGCCGACTATATATGATTTGTAACCCTAGGCCCTTAGTATGTTATACAAGCTTGGGGGCTAGTTCGTCGATAGTATACACACACGCACAATGCCTGGTATTCACGTGTACTTTGTACACGCCCCTAACACTAATATACAGTACCAGGAGTAGGCTCTTCTTCAACTGCAAGGGTCCAATCCGAACTAGGGTAAAACTTTGTCTCGTATTACCATCCAGCCTAACAGCCAGGGATATCCTACCGAATGATATGATGAAATCATATCTGCCAACTACTATTAGAGAGGTGTGTCGGGGGGGCAATGTGTGCGAGAGAGGCCTAAAGATAATGTGTGTGCGGGAGACACGTAGGCATATATATGTGCGTATAGAGGGCTAGTAGAGACCGTGCATGTGTATATATGCATGTGAGAGAAATAGTGTTTTCCAACTGAGATTAGTGAAAAGAGTGGTACATAGTAGTTAGAAAGAGAGATAGAGAAACAGAGAGAGCATGTGTGTGAGACACCCCCACACCCTGAGAGAGATTGTGAGCATGTGTGAAAGACAAATGTCGATGCATATAAAGTGTGTGCACTTATGCATTAGATAGAGAGATATCTACGTGTAAAAGGCAGTTCTACACACTAAATTAAAATATAAATGGCATTATTATTTTTGGATGAGTTCATGAATTTAGCAAAATTGCGTATGGACGAAAATCGGTCTATCAGACACCCATACTCTATTGAATTCTAGCATGTGCATGAGTTTATTTCATATTATCGATCCATAGAGTGAGAGCAGTTTGAAATACAGGCAATGGATGCTTTTGCAATTCATATATAAACATTAATTAGTGCACTCCATGTTGTTAGTGTGAAGCACTTTATACATTTGTCACTTGCATGGATACATTCCAAATTGCTAGCTACGAAGTAAAATACATGTCGAATTCAACATAAAGGGGGTTTCGAAGATTCGAATTCATAGGAAGTGCATTCATCTATTTGAACCCGAGATAATGGCATTTGTAAATCAGATGTAAAAGGGGGCATCAATCTTTGTTGTGAGTTTGAACATGGTATATATATTCATACGCATATCTAACTTTTTTTTGCAACCAAGGAGATTATACCTAGAACCATGCATGAACTGAGGTAAGTTGCATATTTTTTAATATATACTCGTGTACAATGTATATTAAAATGTACCCCCTCCATTCCAAAATAATTGTGGCTTTAGGATTTTCAAGAGTAAAGATTTTTGAAGTTTGACAAATCCCGAAAGTTCAATTCAAGAGAACCGAAAACGTTAATGCTTCTGCTCCCAAATATTGAATGAAGCGCCAAATAGGCCTCTGGTCACCCGAAACCGCGCGAGACTAATGTTTTGGTGGTAGGAAATTACTGTCCTGACTCTGGCCCGTGTAGCCTATAGGCCCGATGTCCAAAGGTCTAAACCGGGGTAGGTTTGTAACTTCACCGAGACGCTAGTCTCAACCGCCTCCGAGAAGCATTCAAATGCCGTGGGCGCCTAAACACCCATGCGCTCGGCCGAAATCTATCCCGCCCACATTTGGGACACCTGACATGACTGTCCTACCCCCAACCCGCAATATGTCCGAAAATTTAGATGGGGGCAAAGTTCGTAACTTTCCCCAAATTTCAAACAAGCGCGTCTCAAACCGAAACATTGTTCCCCCTTAGTTCCCCGCCTCCCTCCATTTCCCCATTCATACTCCGTGGGCATGAAAACTCCCTCTCCACCAGCCACGAAACCCCAACCTCCTCCGTCCTCCACCCCATAGCGGCCAATCCACCGCCGCCCTCCTCCATCACGCCGGAGCCGGTACCCCGACGTCATCGTCCAACGCAACCGCAACCGCAACGCCCTCAAGGACTTAGCAGCTGAAGCCGACGCAGAGCTACCTCCATGACACCGATGCCGATGTGCGCCGTACTAGAACCACTCCGACCACGCCGTCCTGCGCCTCACTGCTGCGGCTCCACCATCGCAATCGTCCACCGCACCGGAGCTGTTCCCGCTATGCCGTCATTCACCGCCTCGGATCTGCTTCCCCGCCGCCGACAGACGGCCACCGCACCACACTCAACAACTTGTCCATGGGTTCGTCCAAGGCTGCACCGTCCTCCACAACTTCTGGTTTCCGGCGAACAACAAGATCGTCGGAAAAGCAGAAGGAGGACACAACACTGCCAGCAGAAAGAGGTACTCCTCTTCCCTTATTCGTGCAAATCTTACGTCTTCGCTCACACCGTATTCATCCCATGAAAGAAACTAGTTGAGCGCTTCTTACTGCATCTTCTTCGTGATACTAAATGCACAAGGTTTCCTCCCTTTTACTATTTCACCTTTGCTAGAGGTCAGTAGCCCGCCTGGATTTCAATTCAGGGTCAGTCGAACCACAATTAAAAGAAGCAGCACCCGCTTAGGTGCGCGGAGCACCTAGTCCGCCTGTTCCCCGGGGAAGCGGCGCATCGGTGTCTATCATAGGGGTGTGGGGCGCAGGAGCTGCTTGCGCCCGATCTGGAGGTCGGCGGGGCTTGAATGGATGGCCGGGGGGCGGTACCAAGCACGGTGGTGCAGTGAGGTCGAGGGGAGGGCGCAGGCAGGGGAGCAATACTGGGTCGGTGGTCGCTGGCGTTTCGAGGAAGATCGTCAACACTGACTAGCTGGAGGTCGATGAAGGCGATCTCCCCGTTCTTTGTACATCGGACGGTGCAGAAAAAATGGACTGACCTATTTGCTTTCAGTCGACTGTTAATTTCATAGAATCCTGTAGTAATTGAGTGTGCCATGCATGTTGTAGAGCTATCATATGTCTCCCGTCATTTATTTCTCACCGACCTGCTATCTGCTACCTTTACACTGTACTAATTGTGCACACACTTCACCCATACTCACACTATTGTTTTTGTATGCATGGGTATTTCAAACTCTAACGCAGTGTTGATGAATGCAGAAAAGAAAAGATAGAAGTCGCTCCAGTGTAATTTGAAGATAATAGTAAGCGTTTCAATGCTCTAATGGGTGCAGTGTCAGCAGTTGGAGACAGTAAAAGTAGCTCTGCAGTTGATGATCTCAATTGCCACACACAACCATCCCAGGTGCTTGCTTTAACTTCGCGCTGTCAAATGTGGTTGCTTGTTGCATATGGTGTCTAGCTTGTATTGCTTCCAATTTGGTTAAATTGCATCTGCTTACTTTACACATTATACCTTTGATAATGACATGCCTTCCTGTTTTTGATACATACTACATATGTCTATTAACCATATTCGTACATCAAACCAATGCTCTTTTGTATCCCTCGTTAATCACTTATGATGAGACAGTCACCCGGGTGGGTTATTGTGAGACTCCCTACTCGTTTAAAGAGTGCAGTGTCATCCTCCCCACATGATTCTCAAGAAACAGCAAGGCTAAATGATGATAGTCAACGTAGCTCTTTAGTTGATCACTGCGATTCCCCCACACCACCATCACAGGTGCTTGCTCTTACTTGGCAGTGTGATATGTGGTTGCATGTTGCATATGGTGTCTACCTTGTAATCTTATATTTACTAATTGGAGGCACCATACGGGACACCAGGTTAATCCTCGGAATTAAAGAATTTTGACCATCGGATTAATATATGATTGATCTATAGACGTTAGATAAAATTATGAGACCAGCTGGCCTCTCCCACGACTCCTCCTCTCCTTGGTTTCTCTTTGTTCTCAAAAAAAATTGAGCACCTACCTTTGACGTACACAAGAAGATTCCTATCCCACGTACGAGTGTCCTCCTCCCATTTGTTTCCTTTCTTTTCCAGAAAATAAAATTGTCACGTACGAGACTCCCCCTCCCCTTGGTTTCTCTTTCTTTTCCTAGAAAAAAACTCAGCACCTAGATTTGACGTACATATGTGTAGTCCTCTTCCCTTCATCTCT
Organism: Triticum dicoccoides; assembly: GCF_002162155.2. NCBI lineage: Eukaryota > Viridiplantae > Streptophyta > Magnoliopsida > Poales > Poaceae > Triticum > Triticum dicoccoides. The sequence goes on along the minus strand of NC_041393.1, from coordinate 443,525,194 downwards.
CTTTTTTTTCTCTGAAATAAAAAACTAAGAGCCATCTCCTCCAACATTTGATGTATGCTGTCTCCTCTGATATGACTAGCAAGGTGCATCTGATTGAATCACCCAGATGTTATTGCCGCCATTGCCTCGCCCAAGTCCTATCTGATGCATCATACGGGTCCATGGCTCCATAGCAAGCACCATATGAGACACCACGTTAATCCTCGGAATTAAAGAATTTTGACCATCGGATTAATATATGATTCATCTATAGACGTTAGATAAAATTATGAGACCAGCTGTCCTCTCCCACGACTCCTCCTCTCCTTGGTTTCTCTTTGTTCTAAAAAAAATTGAGCGCCTACCTTTGACGTACACAAGAAGAGTCCTATCCCACGTATGAGTGTCCTCCTCCCATTTGTTTCCTTTCTTTTCCAGAAAATAAAATTGTCACGCACGAGACTCCTCCTCCCCTTGGTTTCTCTTTCTTTTCCTAAAAAAACTCAGCACATAGATTTGACGTACATATGTGTAGTCCTCTTCCCTTCATCTCTCTTTTTTTCTTTGAAATAAAAAAACTAAGAGCCATCTCCTCCAACATTTGATGTACGCTGTCTCCTCTGATATGACTAGCAAGGTGCATCTGATTGAATCACCCAGATGTTAGTGCCGCCATTGCCTCGCCCAAGTCCTATCTGATGCATCATACGGGTCCATGGCTCCATAGCAAGCAACAACAATCGCTGAAGTTTCCACCATTCAAGTCAAATTTGCACAGCCGTGATGTTGGCTGGAACCATGTACTCTACAACACAAAAAGTTTCACCGATATCGTGTAAGCAACACGATATTTTGTTTCATCTCTAATCCATGTGCTGATTGGATCAGGAAAAATTGAGATCACACATTCTTATAAGGCCAACGGATTGAGCTGTAAGAGCATTGTTCATGCAGAAATATTATATGGACATTCTAGGATATCGTTTTGACGTAAATCAATATTTTTTTCTATCTCGTATGTGTCATTGCTAGCATAGTTTATGTAGATGTCTTACCGGTGACCCATCACTATTCAAAATGCTATCAAATGTTGAGCGCTATGGAGCAATTATTCTTCTAAAAATATTGCGAGCTTCCACATTAATCCACATCAACAAGATTTGTTTAGCCACTAGATTATAAATTTAATGGTTATGATTTATTAGAGCACCGTCCTTTATTTGTACATAGATTAAAAGGAAATAGACCTACACGTATCTCATAGGAGTCGACAACGCCCATGTCCAAGTTCCAGGAAAAAGAAAAAGAAATCTATCACGTACAGAAAAATAAGTCCGCAACACCCACCTCTATTTATATAGAAAATCAGCATGTACATATAAAAGGAGTCCTCCACACCTACGCTCCAAGTTCAAGAAAAAATTAATTAAACACGTCATGCCCGGAAACAAAAGTCCCCAGCCCCCACGTACAACCATGGAAGGAAAAAAAACACCACGTGGATGTAAAAAAGGGAGTCCTCCAAGTTTCAGAAACAAATTAATTAAATCCATCACGTACAAAAGCAAAAGTCCCCAGCACCCACATCCAGCCATTGAAGGAAAAAATACACCACGTACATAAATGTTATGGTAGACATTTTTGTAACATTTTTCAAATTTATACCAGGAAGTATGGGAAAATTGAAAATATTTTCAGTAGGAGTAATTTTCAGTAGAATGTCATTTTCAGTACAAGTATGGTAGACGTGGTATATTTTCAGAAGTATGTTATTTTTCCCATATTTCCAATTAATAGAATAAATCAGAAAAACTAATATTCAAAAACATTTAGAGTATAAATTTGGTTTCTATATTTCTAGCCTGTGCAGTCGCACAGGTTGATGACTAGTGCTTCTAATTAGGGTAAATTGCATCTGCTTAGTTAACACATTATACCTGTGAATATGACATGCCTTCCTGTTTTTGGTACATACTACGTCTTTCTATTAACCATGTTCTTACATCAAACTACTTCTCTTGTGTATCCCTCATAAATGCTCCTAATTTGTTAAATTGCATCTCCTTAGCTTACACATAATACATGTGAATATGCCACGCCTTCCTGTTTTTGGTACATACTACATCTGCCTATCACACCATGTTCTTACATCAAACTATTGTTCTTGTGTATCCTGCATCTATCACTTATGACGAGACAGTCACGCGCGTGGGTTAATATGAGACGCAATACTCTTATAAAGAATGCAATGTCATCGTCTCCACATGATTCTCAAGAAACAGCAAGACTAAATGAAGATATTGAACATTGCTCTGTACCTAAAGACAGCACTTCCCCTACACCACCATCACAGGTGCTTGCTCCAACTTCGCAGTGTGATATGTGGTTGCATGTTGCATACGGTGTCTAGCTTGTAATGCTTCTAATTAGGGTAAATTGCATCTGCTTAGTTTACACACTATACCTGTGAATATGACATGCCTTCCTATTTTTGGTACACACTACATCTATGTGTTAACCTTGTTCTTACATGAAACTACCTCTCTTCTGTATCCTGCATCAATTACTTACGATGAGTCGCCTTTATTCGTTGCATATTGCATATTATTTCTAGCCTGTTGCCATGTATTGCTTCTAATTTGGTCAAATACATTTGTTAGGGCACCCTTTTAATTTGGCAGAGTGATATTGGTTTCATCTTTCATATGGTTTCTAGCTTGCATCGATTCTAACATGTTCAAGCACCTTGTGCTTAGTTTACACTTTATACATCATACATGTCGATATGTCACGCCGTCCTATTTTTCATACATATTTCATCCTCCTATTATGCGGCTGCCTTACATGAAAGTAGTGTTCGTCAGTATCATGCATCAATAAGTTCTGAAGAGAAAATTTTATTCCTTTTTCTTGTGGGTTTGACTTGACAAGGCAAAATCAAGAAAGAGGAAGGAAAAGAGTAAGGAAGGCGATGATGGTGGTCCTCTGCAGCAACGTAACCGGAGCATCTGTACCGATTCTCCTTGTACTGATAGTGCATTACATGGTCCAAGTCTCCGCTCCCCTACTCCACCATCCAAGGTGCTTGCTCTAACTTGGCAGTGTGATATCTGGTTGCATGTTGCATATGGTGTCTAGCTCGTATTGCTCCTAATTAGTGTAAATTGCATCTGCTTAGCTTACACATGATACATGTGAATATGACACGCTTTCCTGTTTTTGGTACATACTATATCTGTCTAGCATACCATGTTCTTACATGAAACTACTCTTCTTGTGTATCCTGCATCAGTCACTTATGATGGGACACCTTTAAGTTGGAAGTGTGATATTGGTTTGCGTCTTGAATATGATTTCTAGCATGTATTGCTTCTAGTTTGATGAATGCCACCTATGAAGAGACAATTTTAACTTGGCAGAGTGATATTTATTGCACCTTCCATGTGGTGTCTTGAAGTGTTTCTAATTTGTTGAAGTGCCTTCTGCTTAGTTACCACATCATAGGTGTGAATATGTCAAGCCGTCCATTTTTTCGTACATATTCCATCCTCGTATCATGACTTTTCCTTTCATCAGAGTAGTGTTCGTCAGTATCATGCATGAATGAGTTCTGAAGAGGAAATGATATTCCTTTTTCTTGTCGGTATGACCTCACAATGCAAAATCAATAAAGCTGAAGGAAATTGACAAGGCATTGGATGATGGTGGTCCTTCCGAGCAACTGAAACGGAGGTTCTCTATAGATTCTACTCCGCCATCCTCCCAACAAGATTCGTAAGACAACGCAAGGCTAGCAGTCAACGTAGCTGTGTAGAGGATGAGCACATCTCCCCTACTCCACCATCACAGGTGCTTGCTCTAACTTGGCACTATTATATGTGGTTCCATGTTGCGTATGATGTCTAGCTTGTATTGCTTCTAACTTTGTTGAATTGCATCTGCTTACTTTACACATAATGCCTGTGAATATGACATGTGTTCCTGTTTCTACATCAGACTACTATTCTTGCATATCCCGCATCAGTCACTTATGATAAGGCACCTTTAAGTCGCCACTGTGATATTGGTTGTGTCTTGCATATGATTTCTAGCATATACTGCTTCTAATTTGTTGAAACGCCATACAGTTTGAACTTGGCAGAGTGATATTGGTTGCATCTTTCATATGGTGTCTAGCTTGAAGTGCTTCTAATTTGTTGAAATGCCTTCTGCTTAGTTACCACATCATAGGTGTGAATATGTCACACCATCTTGTTTGTCATACATATTCCATCCTTGCATCATGTGTTTGCCTTTCATCCGAGTAGTGTTCGTCAGTATCATGCATGAATGAGTTCTGAAGAGCGAATTTTATTCCTTTTTCTTATTGGTTTGACTTCACAATGCAAAATCATTACAGTTGAAGGAAATTAGTCCGGCAGTGGATGATGGTGGTCCTTCGGAGCAACTCAAACAGGGGGGTCTCTACAGATTCTACTCCGCCATCCTCCCAACAAGATTCGCAAGACAACACAAGGCTGGACAGTCAACATAGCTGTGTAGATGATGAGCACATCTCCCCTACTCCACCATCATAGGTGCTTGCTCCAACTTGACACTATTATATGTGGTTGCATGTTGCGTATGATGTCTAGCTTGTATTGCTTCTAACTTGAATTGCATCTGCTTACTTTACACATAATGCCTGTGAATATGACACGTGTTCTTGTTTCTAGAACATACATGTACACGATGAGCACATCTCCCCTACTCAACCATCACAGGTGCTTGTTCTTACTTGGAACTGTTATACGTGGTTGCGTTTTCCGCATGATGTCTAGTTTGTATTGCTTCTGATTATGTTGAATTGCATCTGCGTAGCTTACAACTTATACCTTTAACGATCACTTACCCATAAGACACATTTAACTCGGGACTGTGATGTAGGTTGCATCTTGCATTGTCTTCTAGCTTGTACTGCTTCTAATTTCTTGAAATGGCACTTACGACGAGACACTTTTTACCTGATAGAGTGATATTGGTTGCATGTTCATATGGTGCGTAGCTTTCATTTCTTCTAATTTTTTTGAAATGCCTTCCGCTTACTGTTTTTTCATACATATTCCATCCTCCTATCGTACGTGTGAATATGAAATGCTGTCTTTTTTTGTATATATTCCATCCTCCTGCGCTTGCCTTACATCAAAGTAGTGTTCGTCTGTATCATGCATCAACCAGTTATGCAGAGCTAATTTTATTCATCTTCTTGTGGTTTTGACTTCATAAGGCAATATCAGAAAATCGGAAGGAAAAGAGTAAGTTAGGGGATGTTGGTGGTACTCCGTACCGACGCAAACAGAGACTCTCTAGATTTGCCACTGCTACTGCTAATGAAGTTGAAATCCCAAGTCTACATGATGAGTTCATCTCCCGCACTCCACCATCGCAGGTGCTTGCTCTAAGTTGACAGTGTGATAATTGGTTTCATGTTGCATATGTTGTCTAGGCTGTATTTCTTCTATTTTGATTAAATTGCACCTGCCGAGTTTATACGTTATACATGTGCATATGACATGGATTTCTGTGTCTAGAATACACTGCATCTATCTATCATACCATGTTCTTACATCAAAGTACTGCTGTTGTGTATCCCGCATCAGTAACTCATGATTGGGCGCTTTTAACATGGCAGTTTGATAGTGGTTGCATCTTGCATTGATTTCTATGTTGTACTGCTTCTAATTTTTCGAATTGCCACTTATGACAAGACACTTTTAACTTGGCAGAGTATTATTGGTTGCATCTTTCATATGGTGTCTAGCTTGCATTACTTCTATTTTCTTGAAAATCCTTCTGCTTAGTTTGCACATCGTAGCTGTGAATATGTCATGTCGTCCTGTTTTTAATACATATTTCATCCTCATATGGTTGTCTTACATCAAAGTATTGCTTGTCTGTATCATGCATCAATGAGTTCTGAAGAGTGATTTTATTCTTTTGTGTTGTGGGTACAGCTTGACATGGTAAAGTCAAAAAAGAGCAAGGAAAATAATATAGTAGGGAGTGCTGTTACTCATCGGGTGAAACAGAAAAGGCTCTGCCGTCGAGATTCTGCTGGTACTTATAGTGCAGTAGAAGGTCCAAGTCCACCAGCTAAATCTACAAACACAGTATCACCTGCTCCACCAGCTGCAGCATCCGCTTCAACTGTACCAGCATCTCAACCAGTTACTCGTTCGTTTGCTCCGGAACTGGCCAGTTCCCAAGCTGCCTTCACACCTAACACTACTTCCGAAGCGCTGTTGACACAACAGGACTTGGCAAGATCAGATGAACCTCATGAGCATCAACACCAAGACGATACCTGGCCGAGTCAAGTTGCAGTTGCATGATCCTTTATATGTACTCTCACAGTTTGATGTACACTAACACTTTCCATATTTGTTGTTGAACTAGCACCACGGCGCAAGCGGAAACAGACATCAGGGATAATGCTTGATAGATTAACAAAATCTAAAGGAGGGAGAATGGAGATCCATTTTGAGGCAGGTTTAAAAAGGCCACGTGATGCTACAGAGTCAGCCAAGTTAGTATCAGAGGCAGCCGTTGCCATTAGGTATCATGCGTGTATCCTCCCAACGTGGATCCAGTACAGGAATGAGAAAGACAATACCCAGTTTAACACCTTCCTTGACCATTTATCTGTAAGTAATGTTATTCATCGCAATTAGTAATATTGTCTTGCTCTGTCCCATACTTTCTAGCTTCCTCCTAATAAGACTCATATTCTTTTTTCAATAGATGAGGTTCAAGTTGGATCCGAAAGATGATACAACTAAACAAGCACGCACTCATGTTTTTCAGTCTGCTCTGCGACAGTATCGGTACCACCTTAGAAAATCTCACTTTGAAGGCAAGGCTAACAATGAAATCGCCCAAACATCTCCAGTGGAATATATTACAGATGAAGACTGGACAGCCCTCGTTAAACACTGGTCTGATCCAAAGTATCAGGTAGGCTATATGTATTTGATCAGACCACATATTGAACTTGTATTTATGTATGTGCCTTACAAGTGTCTCTTCTTCTAGGCTAACTGTTTGAAGAACAAAACCAACAGTTCTAAAGTGAAATTCCAACAGATAATAGGATCTCGTAGCTATATTGCACACTGCGAGGCTCTTGTAAATAGCTGCTACTTCCTTCTTTTTTGTGCCATATTATCGTATCTATATTGACTCCAAATACAGTGGAAAGCCCGTGCGGACCAAAAAGAACCTGAACCAAATACAGTGCAAATCTTCAAGGATTGCCACACCAGCAAGATGAAGGGCATGAGCACACCAGTTCAAGTTGTGATGTGTTCATTTAACTACTTGGTTTGCAGCCAATGTCAGTTACTCTGTTCACTTTTATACACAGTTGTCTTAACGTATCATTTCACCTTACATGGTTTAAAAGAGATGAAGGATATTCTTTTGGTCTTGATCTGTAATCTAGTTGTTATGTTCACGTGCGCACATAATGATAAAATAGCCTGTTTGTTTTATATCTGTTTGCCCATGTTATGAATGATGTCATACTATGTTCATCCTACTTTAAACCATGTCTCTTTATCCTTAGATGTCAACGAATGTGAGGAAATAGACAATACAGTAGGCATGCTACATGGACATATGTTCCGAAAGTGATTTTATTATGTAGTTGGCACTACAATGCATGCTAATGTATTACAGTAGTTCACCAAAATAAGTTATGTATAAACGTTTAACCTACTTTGTTTGTTTTTGTCTCATTAATAACTCACTGTTACACTAATCTACAAGTTCAAACTTTCAGGAAGCTATGGAACAAATGATTGAACAGCCACAACCACCTGAAGGTGACGAGGCTACTACAGGCACAATGTCACCTCTTGCTGCAGTGCGTCGGTATCTCTCCACTAATAGTGCAAAAAGCACCTTCCTGCGTAATTCTGGGTTGGTTGTCAAGGTAACCTCGTCCAAATCGCCTACTGAACAAAATCTTCCTGCTAGACAGAGTGATATATCTGTGCTCCAGACACAAGTCCAATCCATAATGGACGTTGTTTCGGAAACAAGAATAGTGGTTGAGAAATGTCGTCAAGATATGAATGGTTTTGAAACCAGACTATCAGACATTCGCTTCTTTGTTGAAGAGCAATGGCGGAAAAAAGGTGGAGATCATGCTGCTCCATCAGATTCTACAGCCTGAAACATTAGCACTCAGGTCAAATGATCTGTGCTTCTATACATCTGATGGTGCTTTTATCTGGAAGGACTGTAAACTTTATGCCAACGGGCCTTTTGTTGTATGATTGGAATTTATTTTGTTGTGATACAACATTTATGATGCTGCCATAGGCTACAATAAGTATGACGCTATTTTTGTATAGTGTAGGTTTATCTTAGTAATGTATTCGGACGAAAGCTTCGTAGGAGCCCAAAGTAAAAGTAGGCCGTTTATAGGTGTAAATATGTCGAGCCCATAAAAACATGGGCCTTTAATAGACCAAAAGTGAGATTGGGCCCTGATTGTGCCAAATAACCAACTGGACTTAGTAGGCCGAAATGGTGGCCCATTTACGATGTGGATATTTGACAGGCCGAAATTCGGACGGGTCGTAAATGCGCCGACCTAATACACGGGCCTTTAACAGCCGGAACTTCGGTCGGGCTAGATTATCGTCATTTTTATATGGGCCGTTAATGGGCCCGATATGACGTTGGGCCACATATGGCCCATGGTTTACGTCCGGCGTTAACGGGCCAAAAATGACAACAGGCCTAAAGTGGGCCAAATCTATAGTGGGCCTCTAACAGGCCGAATGATAGACATGGCCGAATCTGACCCAAATCCTTCACGGTCGTTTATGGGCCGAAAGTTTTGATGGCCTGTAAATGGGCCCAAATGAAGCCGGACATTTAATAGGACGGAAATACACTGGGCCAATCTGGCCCAATTACTTAGCGGACTGTTAACGGGCCAGAAGTGACCATGGGCCGCATTGATGACAAGTTTAGACCAGGCCGTTGACGGGCCGATTTGACAGAGAATGTTGGGCCTTTAGCTGGGTCGGCCCATTATGGTCTACAGAATCTTGTGGGCCTTTAGCTGGGCCGGCCCATTGTGGTCCGCAAAATCTTGTGGGCCTTTAGCTGGGCCGGCCCATTATGGTCCACTAAATTTGGTGGGCCTTTAGCTAGGCCGGCCCATTATGGTCCGCTAAATCCTATGGGCCTTCGGTTGGGCCGGCCCATTTAAACTTTGTGGGCCACTTTTGGGCCGTTCCACGTGTCAACATATCATAGGCCCATCTCGACCATTGGATGAGTGACACCTGTGCCAATGTGGAGCTGACACGTGGATCCATCAGCCAATGAGAATTTTACACGTGGAAAATCGGCATTGGTCGTGGCTGTTAACGGGTCATCGGATCCAAAATCCAACCCGATAGCTTAACGGCGTTCCGTTACGGCGGATGCCACGTGTCGGTCACCCTTGACGAAAGCACTTCTGTGACATGCGATTTATCGTCATGGAAGTGGACACTTCCATGATGATAATTTTGGTAATGTCATGGAACACTTCTACGACAGCACAGGTATGACTATCTTGATTCTGTCATAAATTTGTCATGGATGTACATGCATGACAAAAAACGCGACCTATTGTGACAAACACGTATCATCACGGAAGTGTATTTTTTGTAGTGGAAGGGGTGGCAGCAACAGTGGTTCTACATCACTGAGTCGCGCGACAAAAAGTGGGCCGCTGCTCCTGAGTTTCGATTTGGAGCCCCTTTGCGGCTCACGTCCTGGCCCAAGAAGGGCGTGAACTGGTCGTCGACCGACGAACTGTCAGTGATCCAGGCGCGCGTCAAAGGTATGGAGGACAAGGCCATCAGGCTTGTTAACATGGTCCAGGTGATGCTGGTCCGCCTGATCCTTCCTTGTCAGCACAGAGGCTGTGATTTGTGGGAGTATGACCCGGCTGAGCACCAGACCCTGCGGGAACTTTTTGGCTCCTCGCACAAGGACATCTGGAAGGTGCTCTTCAAGTCCGGCAAACCATGGCCGGACTCTGCCGCAGACCGCGGGTACCAACTGTCCCACCCCGCCAGTCTGGTAAATCGTCATTATGTCTTGGCTATCCGTACATGTCAGGACCCCGACTCGATGTCATATCGGTCTAGCCGGTAACACCTCATATCACTTTGCGGCCTCATGCACGGTATCCCCACGGGTGTCGCCTTACCTTTGCCCGGGACCGTTTGCGCCTTTTGGCTCACGTATATGATAGTGTCGCTAGCATCCATATGATAAGGAGCCCGGGCTGACATGACTAGTCGTAAACCCAAAGTGGCACAGACTTACAGGGACAGGCATCCATGACCCAGCTTCGAACGTGTCGGTCATCAGCAAGTGGGTCCGGGCTGTAGCACTGGGCTAGCAGGACTCCGGTAAACCGGGCTGTAGCGGGCTAACAGGACTCCGGTACTCAATGCATGACATTTCCCCGACGGGACAGACACAGGAACGAAGAAGGACACATGCCGGCCAGCCTAAGTGTTCCAGAGCAGTAGCAAGCTACCATGGCTCAGCGGTAACACTAGGAGACATTTCCCGGTAAGAGAGGCTACTAAAGATAAACAACTAGATAGTCAGATCCCACACATACCAAGCATTTCAATCATACACACAATATGCTCGATATGTGCAAATACAACGAAGCATCACAACATGACTCTACGACACCAGTACTTTATTTAAGGCTCAGGGAGCCATACATATCATACACAAAGGTACGGGTCTCACGACCCAACATACAAGTCATACAGTCATACAAACTAGCAGCGGAAGTAACTTGTCTGAGTACAGACAACTAGTAAAATAAAAGAGGCTTGGAAAGCCTAGCTATACTACATGGTCCTTCACAAGCTCAGGGTCACCACCTGGGCCTTTAGCCTACTCGTTGATGTCAACATCTACATAGAACCCATCAGAAGGGGTTGCAGCGTCTTCTGTAAAAATGTAAATTATAGCAACATGAGTACAAAGGTACTCAACAAGACTTACATCAGATCCTACATACATGCATATTATCAAGAAGGGTTGGTGGAGTTATTGCAGCAAGCCAGCTTTGACTCTTGGCTAGACTATCCTACGATACTCCAACTTGAAATGGTTTTGCGCACACGAGTCCACTACTCACCACTTCAATACACTACCGAGGATCCACCTCCGTCTCCCTACGGAAAAGCCATCCTCGGCACTCACACTTATCTTGAGGCTTTTAGTAGTTTCCATTTACTTGTCTATGAACTGTATAGGCAACCAAGTAGTCCTTTACCGCGGACGCGGCTATTCGAATAGATCATGATAACCCTGCAGGGGTGTACTTCTTCATACATGTTTCCACCACTTAGCGTCTGCACACGACATGTGCTCGGCAGACTTCAAGCGAAAGCCGACGTGGGTGTAGACCACGACCTACCTAAACACTTAAGCCTCTAGTCCAGGTTTATCGCCTATCCAGGTTCCATCCGCAGGGAGTCCGGCCGAGGTTTCCCATACGCCCCCGAACGATGTGAACAGGGTTTCCGAGATACCTAACGGGTATTCGGTACACTCGGCCACGTACCTACCGCATCACAGCCCACCCCTATGGTCAGCGCTGTCCACGACCTCCAGTAGGCTACAAACACCAGAAACTACTTGCAACTCCTGGACAGAGAGCTAGGGTGAATAAGAAGTCGAGCGGGGTCATATTTCAGGGCCCAATGCATGGTAGTAGCTGTATCTTAAATCACACATACAGATCTCAGTGCTTAAGGTCGACTTCAATGAAACAACCCACCATGTACTCCTACATGGCCTCTCATCGATACCTTTACCAAATCGTGTTCACCACACCACTCTCATTACCGACATAATCATTTCACTCTAGCCATCACCCAGATGAACCAGACCTGACACGACTCTAAGCATAGCAGGCATAGCAAGGTAGGAACAACACATACATATGGCTCAATCAACTCCTACACATGCTAGTGGGTTTCATCTAGTTACTGTGGCAATGACGGGTCATGCAGAGGAAATGGGTTCAACTACCGTAGCACACAGCAGTTTGAAACGCGTTGTCTTAATGCAGTAAAAAAGAGCAGGAGCGAGAACATGGGATTGTATCGATATGATCAAATGATTGGTTGCTTGCCTGATGGTTCGATGCACTGATACGGTTCTTCGTTAGGGTAATCACGGTACTCCTCGGAGGCAGAACCTGTCGCAAAGGACACCGATACACAACCATCACCAAACAATGTGCAACAATATGATGCATGCATGAAACATGGCAATATGAGTGTGTTGGGCTAATGCAACTAAAACCAGAAGGGTTTGAACAAATTTGGATCAAATATTCAAATTTCAAACTCAAACATGGCCTTTTAAAGTGCTTTTCCTTGTTCTGCTTAAAACATCAATTTAACTTGTTTGATCATGCATGAAAATATTACAGATGGATAGATTGGATTTTTCTGATCATTTTTCATATATAATTTGTCTAATTTGGAGTTACAGAATAAAAGTTATGAATTTTTGAAGTTTAAATAATATTCTGGAATTTCCTGATTTAAATTAAATCCAGAAATATATATATTGCGCCAGCATGACGTCAGCATGACGTCAGTGGTCAACTGCGGCTGGCTGAGGTCAAACCTGACGTGTGGGGTCCACACGTCAGTGACAGGGGGTTTAACAGGGTTAATTTAATCCTAATTAGGAATTAGTGGCGCTGGGGCCCACTGGTCAGTGTCAGGGGGTTAACTAACAGTGATTAGCACTAATCTGACCACCTGGCCGACGGGGCCCACGCGTCAGTGACCCTGGGGGGGTCAAACCCCAGGTCAAACAGGTCAAACCCACCGGCGACATGACACCGGCGAGGCCCGAGACGGCGGCGCAATACGGAAACGCGCTACAGGGCACGGGCGAGGCCGTGCTTGGGCTCGTTGGAGAGCCCTTGCTCCCGCGCGTCGAACGGTGGTGGTGGCCGTGCCTGAGGTGGCCGGTACCGACGACGGCGAGCTCGTGAGCGGCGGCCGGAGTTCGGCCAACGGCGGGTTAGGCGATGCAGGGCGTTAGGGGAGGCGTTGGTGCGTGCTACGTGCTCCTGGTGAGGTGTGGAGCACGATGGTGTGCTCGGCTTCGAGCTACAACGGCTCTAGCCACGGCGGTGACGAGGCACGGCGGCGGCGAGCTTCGGAGCTCAAGGGGACGGCAACTACAGGATGCTAGGGACGACGGGGCAAGGGGGAATCGGGTCAACGGCTCACCGCGGAGCTGCAGGGATGGTTAGCGGGCTCGGGGACGTCCGGTAGCTCTCGAATCGACGGCGACGATCTCCGGTGGCCGAGGAGGGGAACGGCGACGTGGGCGGCGATGCAGGGCTTCCGGAGGCCCGTGGATCGGTGGGGAGGAAGAGGGGGTCGAGGCGGAGCCTCTGGGCTAGTCGGGGGAGCGAGGGAAGGGCGGTGGCTGCTGCTAT
>NC_041393.1:443454926-443510447 GCF_002162155.2 Triticum dicoccoides | reverse complement strand
TCGTGGACTCTGGAGAGGTGCGGAGGTAGTTCCAACTGGTAGGCAACTTCTCCTCGTTTGGCAAGAATGCGAAAAGGTCCAATGTAACGAGGAGCCAATTTGCCTTTGATACCGAAACGATGGGTTCCCTTCAGAGGGGTGACCCGAAGATAAGCCTTCTCGTCAACCTCGAAAGTCATAGCCTTATGTTTTCGGTCATATTGACTCTTTTGACGAGATTGGGCTGTTTTCAACTTTTCACGAACGATGCGAACTTGTTCTTCTGCTTCCTGAATCATATCCGGGCCAAAGAATTGTCTTTCCCCGGTTTCTGACCAGTTAAGGGGTGTTCGACACCGTCGTCCATAGAGAACTTCAAAAGGGGCTTTACCCAAGCTAGATTGATAGCTGTTGTTGTAAGCGAATTCGGCAAATGGAAGGCACTTCTCCCAGTCCATCCCGAATGAGATAACAGAGGCTCGAAGCATGTCTTCTAGAATTTGGTTGACGCGTTCCACTTGACCACTCGACTGAGGGTGGAAAGTGGTGCTGAAGGAGAGACGGGTTCCCATAGCATTTTGGAAACTTTCCCAAAATCGAGAGGTGAAAAGACTTCCTCGATCCGAGTTAATTTCCAAAGTAACACCATGGAGAGACACTATACGGGAGATGTATAAGTCGGCCAGCTGACTAGCGGTTATACTCTCACGAACCGGTAGGAAATGGGCTACTTTGGAAAGACGATCAACAACGACGAAAATAGCATTATTCCCTCTCTTGGTCCTGGGAAAACCGGTAATGAAATCCATACCAATTTTATCCCATTTCCATTCAGGAATAGCTAAGGGTTGAAGGGTACCAGCAGGCCGTTGATGCTCTGCTTTTACACGACGACAGACGTCGCAATTAGCAATATAATGAGCAATTTCTCTCTTCATCCTAGTCCACCAGAACCTCTGGCGTAGGTCCTGATACATCTTAGTACTACCGGGATGAATAGTGAGAGGAGATTCATGGGCCTCCTTAAGGATCAACTGCCATAGATGGTGGTTCTTGGGAACCACTAGATGGTTCTCAAAGTACACCACACCATGATCATTTATGGAGAAACAACTAGCACCTCCGCTAGCAATGTTCTCTTTGATTTTAGATATTCCCTTATCTCGCTTTTGGGCAGCGATGATTTGATCCGTAAGAGTAGGTTTTGCTACCAAGGTGGAAAGAAAACCTTGAGGAACAATGTGAAGGTTAAGCTTCCGAAATTCCTCATGGAGAAGCGGTTGACTTTGTTGTAACATCAGGTTGTTACAATAAGATTTACGACTTAGCGCATCAGCCATGAAGTTGGCTTTCCCTGGGGTGTAGGTTATTCCTAAGTTGAAGTCTGTGATCAACTCAACCCAACGTCTTTGCCTGAGATTCAGATCCGGTTGGGTGAAAATGTACTTCAGACTTTGGTGAACTGTGAATATTTCGCAACGGTTACCGAGGAGGTAATGTCGCCAGGTTTTAAGTGCATAGACTACGGCTGCAAGCTCTAGATCATGAGTAGGATAATTCTCCTCATGTGGGTGCAATTGCCGTGAAGCGTAGGCAATTACGTGTCGATCTTGCATAAGGATGCAACCTAGTCCTTGTCGCGAGGCGTTGCAGTAGATAACAAAGTCCTTGGAGAAGTCTGGCGGTACCAGTACGGGAGCAGAGGTCAGGCGTCTTTTCAGTTCCTGAAAGCTGTGCTCACATTGTGGAGTCCATTCGAACTTCTTATCTTTCTTGAGGAGTTCGGTTAGAGGTTTAGCAACCTTGGAGAAGTTCTCGACAAAGCGACGACAATAGCTCGCTAAGCCCAGAAAACTCCGAACTTGCTTGACCGATTCAGGTGGAGTCCAATTAAGGACGGCTTGAACTCGCTCAGGGTTAACAGCAATACCTTTACCAGATATTACATGACCCAGATAGGTCACTTCTGACAACCAGAATTCACATTTAGAAAATTTGGCATAAAGGCGATGCTCTCGAAGTTTCTTCAACACTAGCCTTAGATGTTCGGCATGTTCCTCCTCGTTCTTGGAGTAGATGAGTATATCATCGAGGTAAACCACGACGAATTTATCCAAATACTCCATGAAGATTGAGTTCATTAACCGAGAAAAGGTGGCTGGAGCGTTGGTTAAACCGAAGGACATGACGGTGTACTCGTATTGGCCATAACGAGTAACAAAGGCCGTTTTAGGAATGTCCCCGTTTCTGATTTTGATTTGATGGTAGCCCAACCTCAAATCCATCTTGGAGAAGATTGAGGATCTAGCGAGCTGATCATACAGGTCGTTGATCCTGGGGAGCGGATATTTTTTCTTGATTGTGACCAAATTGACAGGTCGGTAATCTACAACCATCCGGTCCGTACCATCCTTCTTCTTGACGAATAGGACGGGGCAAGCCCACGGGGATGAGCTAGGTCGGATGAAACCCTTTTTCAAGGACTCATCGAGTTGTTTCTTAAGCTCGGCTAGCTCTAGTGGTGCCATCTTATAAGGTCTTCTAGCAATCGGAACGGTTCCTGGAATGAGGTCTATTACGAACTCAACATCCCTGTCAGGTGGAACACCTGGCAATTCCTCTGGAAAGACATCCGGGAAGTCACGGACTACCGGAACGTCCTCAAGGTCTGGCAAAGGGCTGGCGTTAAGAGAATATAATTGTCGCTTGGCTATTCGGGTTAAGACATTGACTATCTTGCCCGAAGGGTGAGTGAGTTGAACAGTCCTAGAGAAGCAATCAATTTGGGCATGATGAGCCGACATCCAGTCCATACCCAGAATGATATTAATATCTGAAGATTTAAGGGCTATCACAGACACGAGGAAAACAAGTCTGTCGACTTGGATTTCATTTCCATAACTTACCCTAGAGGTCTTCCATCTAGAACCAGGAGTAGAAATTTCCATAGTGGATGGCATGTCACAGAATGCAGTGTTATGCAAAGGAGCATAGTTCTCGGATATAAATGAGTGAGAGGCTCCTGTATCGAAAAGAACAGATGCCGGGTGGCAGTTAACAAGAAGCGTACCGAGAACGACGTTGGGATCCTCTTGAGCTTCTTCGGCAGAGATACAGTTGACATGGCCACGTGAGGCGGTGGCCGGTTTGGCGTGGAACACTTTCCCTGTCGGCTTGCCACGGCCAACAGCTTTAGCAGACTGGTTGGGGTTGGTCTGGGGACACTCACGCATATAGTGGCCAGATTCCCCACACTTGAAACAAGTCACGGAACTGGTACGTGGAGGAGCATTGTTGGTTGGACCCCCATAGGGCTTGGCCAGTGCAGACTGTTGAACAGGGCGAGGCGCCTGGAAAGATGGCCTCGGTGTGAACCTGGGTGGCAGGGCGGTGTTGGGTACCCACACGCGGCGCTTCTGAGGACCAGCACCGGATGAGGAACCCATGTCACGGCCATGCTTGCGTGTTGCGTCATAGTCAGTCTGACCAGTTTCAGCACTGATGGCTTTGTTAACAAGTTTCTGAAAGGATGTGCACTCATGCAGACGGAGGTCGCGGCGAAGCTCAGGACTAAGGCCCTTACGGAACCTTGCTTGCTTCTTGGCGTCAGTAGACACTTCCTCAGTTGCATATCGTGCAAGGTTACCAAACTCCCTGCTGTAAGCATCCACAGAAAGTCGGCCTTGAGTGAAACTGCAAAACTCCTCACGTTTACGGTCCATGAGACCCTCCGGAATGTGATGTTCACGGAAAGCCTCGCTGAATTCAGCCCAAGTAGTGACATGGCCCGCCGGGCGCATAGCTCCATAATTCTCCCACCATAGACTGGCGGGGCCTTCAAGATGATATGCAGCAAAGGTGACCTTGTCAGCCTCCGCTACCAGCGCGGAACGCAGTTTGTGAGAGATACTGTGAAGCCAGTCATCAGCGTCGAGAGGCTCGACGGAGTGGTGGAACGTGGGTGGATGTAATTTGATGAAATCACTGAGTGACACCACGTTAGTCCTCTGATGGTGTGCCGTGTTCTGTTCAATACGCTCCAACAAACGGTTGGTCTCCCGCTTGTTTCTCTCAGCTTCCATCATAACCTCGGCTAGGGAAGGAGGATGAGGCAGATTTGCATCCCTGACTTCACTGCCTTCGGCCTGCTCTTGCGGAGCAGGGTTAGTGCGCGTGTTGACCATCCTAGGTAAACAAGACAATGATTTAGTCAGGATGATAAAATTCCGACATAGGATATAAAATGTAAGGAATAACTCGAAATGCAAGATGATCATCCATATGACATGGTAAATACAGAAACTACTTCTTTATTCCATCGTCATACACACCATACAGGGTTTAGTACAAGACCAAACAAAGTACTATTACGGTGAAAGAGGATTACATCTCATCGGAGGCATTCCAAGCTCCTATACATTATTTTTCTACACCTCCGGAAAGAGTACAAACTAGGTCCTATCCCGCGAGTCACGCAGGACGATAGACGACACAGCTAGTGCGAACTAGTGATACTACCACTAACTCAGACCGATCCATAGTAGTCCTCGTAGAAGTCACCTCCATAGCCTGGAAGCTCAACATGATCATCCGGAAACAGACGATCTCGCGGAGCTTGTGGGCCATAGGGGCTAGGATGAGGTCTTGGACCAACAGATGGTGGCCTGCGGGGACCGCGAGGTGGGGTGATGCCTCCTACATCACGCCAACCCATCACGTCTGGCAGAGCAGATCTCACAGGATAGAGATCGCGCATATCTGAATATCCAGCTTGCACCGCCGGTGCAAACCGAGTCAATGTGGCCCAGTGGTCAGCACGGGTATTGAAGAGCTCTAACCTCAAGGCCCGATTTTCACGGTCCTTATCCTCGAGCATCTCAACAGTGGTGCGAGTCCGTGAATCCTCCTGGGTGGGGTCAGCATAGATAGCCTGGAGATACCCTTGTGCTCCCGGAAGTGATCCTGGCATATACCGGAAATCAGAGTCCCGAAATAGTCCAGATCTGACTCGCATGATGGTCATCATAGAGTAGGTGGCGTCCTGCACAGCCATCTCAATAGTAACCCCGAGTCCATAGGAGCAGTGAAGGGGCTCGGTGGATCCAGGATAAGATGGAAATATCCTGACAGTGCAGAGATACTGGCTTTGATTAAAGTCTCGGAATTGCTCTTCGACCGTGTACTCAGGATACCAGCGGTATCCAGCCTCAGTCATTACCCTGACCAACTTGGCAGTATGGCCGGGTACATCTAGGCATCGAGTCAGGCGAACCACTTGATTGAGGTCGCGAGTGGCCATCTGAAAGCACAATCATAATGCAAAGGCATTAGAATTTCTAGCAAAATTTCGGCAGCATAACAGCTGTAAATGCTCAAGAAGGATTTTGAGACATTTGACAAAGGATTACATACACACTCATCATCATCATACCAAGTTCTGAGTCCATCCTAGCAACATAATATGGTAGAAGAACTGAACTAGGCTTGTATCCATCATACCTATAAGGTACTACTGATTAGTAACACGTGATCCTGATAGAGAGAATAGATCCTAATTCCTTAACCCCCGGTGGAAGAATGGACTGACTCAGATCAGAGTGTCATAAGATAAAGGAGTAAAAAGAGCCTTACGTTCCAACCCACAAACAATTCCCCTACATATAACTAAAGAATTTCTAGACTCAACATCGACCATTTTGGCTTGGAGAACCTACAGGCAGTCCGGCTCTGATGCCAACGCTGTCAGGACCCCGACTTGATGTCACATCGGTCTAGCCGGTAACACCTCATATCACTTTGCGGCCTCACGCACGGTATCCCCACGGGTGTCGCCTTACCTTTGCCCGGGACCGTTTGCGCCTTTTGGCTCACGTATATGATAGTGTCGCTAGCATCCATATGATAAGGAGCCCGGGCTGACATGACTAGTCGTAAACCCAAAGTGGCACAAACTTACAGGGACAGACATCCATGACCCAGCTTCGAATGTGTCGGTCATCAGCAAGTGGGTCCGGGCTGTAGCACTGGGCTAGCAGGACTCCGGTAAACCGGGCTGTAGCGGGCTAACAGGACTCCGGTACTCAATGCGTGACATTTCCCCGAAGGGACAGACACAGGAACGAAGAAGCACACATGCCGGCCAGCCTAAGTGTTCCAGAGCAGTAGCAAGCTACCATGGCTCAGCGGTAACACTAGGAGACATTTCCCGGTAAGAGAGGCTACTAAAGATAAACAACTAGATAGTTAGATCCCACACATACCAAGCATTTCAATCATACACACAATATGCTCGATATGTGCAAATACAACGAAGCATCACAACATGACTCTACGACACCAGTACTTTATTTAAGGCTCAGGGAGCCATACATATCATACACAAAGGTACGGGTCTCACGACCCAACATACAAGTCATACAGTCATACAAACCAGCAGCGGAAGTAACTTGTCTGAGTACATACAACTAGTAAAATAAAAGAGGCTTGGAAAGCCTAGCTATACTACATGGTCCTTCACAAGCTCAGGGTCACCACCTGGGCCTTTAGCCTACTCGTTGATGTCAACGTCTACATAGAACCCATCAGAAGGGGTTGCAGCGTCTTCTGTAAAAATGTAAATTATAGCAACATGAGTACAAAGGTACTCAGCAAGACTTACATCAGATCCTACATACATGCATATTATCAAGAAGGGTTGGTGGAGTTATTGCAGCAAGCCAGCTTTGACTCTTGGCTAGACTATCCTACGATACTCCAACTTGAAATGGTTTTGCGCACACGAGTCCACTACTCACCACTTCAATACACTACCGAGGATCCACCTCCGTCTCCCTACGGAAAAGCCATCCTCGGCACTCACACGTATCTTGAGGCTTTTAGTAGTTTCCATTTACTTGTCTATGAACTGTATAGGCAACCAAGTAGTCCTTTACCACGGACGCGGCTATTCGAATAGATCATGATAACCCTGCAGGGGTGTACTTCTTCATACATGTTTCCACCACTTAGCGTCTGCACACGACATGTGCTCGGCAGACTTCAAGCGAAAGCCGACGTGGGTGTAGACCACGACCTACCTAAACACTTAAGCCTCTAGTCCAGGTTTATCGCCTATCCAGGTTCCATCCGCAGGGAGTCCGGCCGAGGTTTCCCATACGGCCCCGAACGATGTGAACAGGGTTTCCGAGATACCTAACTGGTATTCGGTACACCCGGCCACGTACCTACCGCATCACAGCCCACCCCTATGGTCAGCGCTGTCCACGGCCTCCAGTAGGCTACAAACACCAGAAACTACTTGCAACTCCTGGACAGAGAGCTAGGGTGAATAAGAAGTCGAGCGGGGTCATATTTCAGGGCCCAATGCATGGTAGTAGCTGTATCTTAAATCACACATACAGATCCCAGTGCTTAAGGTCGGCTTCAATGAAACAACCCACCATGTACTCCTACATGGCCTCTCATCGATACCTTTACCAAATCGTGTTCACCACACCACTCTCATTACCGACATAATCATTTCACTCTAGCCATCACCCAGATGAACCAGACCTGACACGACTCTAAGCATAGCAGGCATAGCAAGGTAGGAACAACACATACATATGGCTCAATCAACTCCTACACATGCTAGTGGGTTTCATCTAGTTACTGTGGCAATGACAGGTCATGCAGAGGAAATGGGTTCAACTACCGTAGCACACAGCAGTTTGAAACGCGTTGTCTTAATGCAGTAAAAAAGAGCAGGAGCGAGAACATGGGATTGTATCGATATGATCAAATGATTGGTTGCTTGCCTGATGGTTCGATGCACTGATACGGTTCTTCGTTAGGGTAATCACGGTACTCCTCGGAGGCAGAACCTGTCGCAAAGGACACCGATACACAACCATCACCAAACAATGTGCAATAATATGATGCATGCATGAAACATGGCAATATGAGTGTGTTGGGCTAATGCAACTAAAACCAGAAGGGTTTGAACAAATTTGGATCAAAGATTCAAATTTCAAACTCAAACATGGCCTTTTAAAGTGCTTTTCCTTGTTCTGCTTAAAACATCAATTTAACTTGTTTGATCATGCATGAAAATAGTACAGATGGATAGATTGGATTTTTCTGATCATTTTTCATATATAATTTGTCTAATTTGGAGTTACAGAATAAAAGTTATGAATTTTTGAAGTTTAAATAATATTCTGGAATTTCCTGATTTAAATTAAATCCAGAAATATATATATTGCGCCAGCATGACGTCAGCATGACGTCAGTGGTCAACTGCGGCTGGCTGAGGTCAAACCTGACGTGTGGGGTCCACACGTCAGTGACAGGGGGGGTTTAACAGGGTTAATTTAATCCTAATTAGGAATTAGTGGCGCTGGGGCCCACTGGTCAGTGTCAGGGGGTTAACTAACAGTGATTAGCACTAATCTGACCACCTGGCCGACGGGGCCCACGCGTCAGTGACCCTGGGGGGGTCAAACCCCAGGTCAAACAGGTCAAACCCACCGGCGACATGACGCCGGCGAGGCCCGAGACGGCGGCGCAATACGGAAACGCGCTACAGGGCACGGGCGAGGCCGTGCTTGGGCTCGTTGGAGAGCCCTTGCTCCCGCGCGTCGAACGGTGGTGGTGGCCGTGCCTGAGGTAGCCGGTACCGACGACGGCGAGCTCGTGAGCGGCGGCCGGAGTTCGGCCAACGGCGGGTTAGGCGATGCAGGGCGTTAGGGGAGGCGTTGGTGCGTGCTACGTGCTCCTGGTGAGGTGTGGAGCACGATGGTGTGCTCGGCTTCGAGCTACAACGGCTCCAGCCACGGCGGTGACGAGGCACGGCGGCGGCGAGCTTCGGAGCTCAAGGGGACGGCAACTACAGGATGCTAGGGACGACGGGGCAAGGGGGAATCGGGTCAGCGGCTCACCGCGGAGCTGCAGGGATGGTTAGCGGGCTCGGGGACGTCCGGTAGCTCTCGAATCGACGGCGACAATCTCCGGTGGCCGAGGAGGGGAACGGCGACGTGGGCGGCGATGCAGGGCTTACGGAGGCCCGTGGATCGGTGGGGAGGAAGAGGGGGTCGAGGCGGAGCCTCTGGGCTAGTCGAGGGAGCGAGGGAAGGGCGGTGGCTGCAGCTACGGCGAACGGCGTCGGCGGCTGCGCTCTGCTTCGGGAGAGGGGGCGAGGGAGGCGAAGCAGGGAGAGAGGGAAGAGGTGCACGGGAGAGTGAGGGGGGTCAGGGGGATCGGGACGGCCTGCGGAAGTCGTCCACGCGGCCAGGAGCTCGTCGACAAGTAGGAGGTGGCCGCGCGGCCGTGCGCGTGCGAGCACGCAGCAGCTTCGGGGCGAGGGGAGGAAGACGACGGAGGGCTGCAGTGGTGGGCTGGGCCGCCTGCTGGCTGGGCCGGCCAGCTGGCTGGGCCGTACAGGGAGGAGCCCAGGTAAGCTCCTCCTTTTATTTATTTTTGTTTTTCTAATTTCTGACATTTGTTTTGATTTAAATAAAATATTAAATCATTTATTTACCTTATGCCAATTTTTGCAGGAGCTAGATATATTATTCCAGAGCTCCTTTATAAATGGCATAATATTTGGACATATATTAATATATATAACTAATATATTTCCAAAGCAAATATTTATGCATTAATTCCAAATACCCAAAATAAATACCTATGAGCTCTTAAAAATATTGGTTTGATTTTTATCTCTGTCCAATATTTTCAGAGAGCAACATGAGCATTTTCTTGGACCCTTTTGGAGAAATTTTTATTTGGGTCATTTTCAA
Source organism: Triticum dicoccoides (assembly GCF_002162155.2). NCBI lineage: Eukaryota > Viridiplantae > Streptophyta > Magnoliopsida > Poales > Poaceae > Triticum > Triticum dicoccoides. The sequence continues at coordinate 443,500,689 of NC_041393.1, read as the reverse complement.
AATGATTCTGAGGGTTTCACAGATCCCCATTTCAAGTTTCTGATGAAAGAGTAAACATGATGCAACACTCTAATGCATGACTAGCTAGGGTGTGACAGTACATTTCGTTGATATGTCCCAAGGGAGATGTTCTTTAACGTGCTTTTCCACGATCACCTCAGGGATGGACGAAGAAGGCAGAGCGGATTTATTGTCCGGCCCCACTGCCGGAAGAACCGGCGGGACCTCTTCTGAAGAAGATGCTGGTCCCAGCACCTACGAGGCGCCGAAGAAAGAGGCCGACAAAAAGGCCAAGGAGACCAGGAGTGGTCTGCGTCGTCGCGGTGCTTCGGACACAAAGCCCGAAGACTCTAGTGACCATCCCTCCTCCGGTGAGGACGCCGAGGAGGAGGAAGAGGACGAGGAGGAGGAGGAGGATAAGGAGGATAAGGAGGAAGAACAGCTCGAGTCCCCTGCAAGGGGGAGGAAGAAAAGGACATCCTCGTCATCCTTAGAGGCGGATTCGCCTAAGAGGGGAAGAACATCCGTTCCCGAGGCGTCCACCAAGGCTACCGATAGTAGCCCGGAGTGGGATCCCAGGGCCCAGCCCCTGGTAAACTCGTAAGTGCCTGAAATCCGAACATATTCATGCATCTGAATTCTTTACTAGAATGTAGTATTTTGATTCACACCGTACTTTTTATAGTCCAGCGAGGTCTCCTGCCCAACATGCCTCATCGGAGGACTCGTTGAGGTCCATAGCCTTGGAGAGCGAGACACCTCTCGTGGCCCCTTCCCTGAAGCCTGGTTGTGACACTGAGTTGTCGTCCAAAAAGGACCTGAGCCGGGGGGCGTACCTCGGGGGCCGGACACGCGGGAGCGGCGGTTCCCATGAACGTCGACGGCGGGGGCGATCATGGATTCGTCCCACAGCCGGACTCGGTCCCGGAGACCCTTAAGGCGCTCCGGGGTCAGGCAGGCAGCCCCTCTTGACTAGAGGGGGTGATCTTGCTCCACCTGCAGCCTCCGTACAACCAAAGGTGTCGGGCTGCCTATCGGCAGCACTGGAGAGTGCATCCATCATTGATGAACATCGCACCTTTATGGGCGTGGTGATAGAAAAGATTCAGGCCACCAAAAGCGGACTGAATGAATCCTGCATCAGCCTTATAAAAGGCTTGGAAGTAAAACAAATTAGAAGATTGTCATAATATAGATGGCAGCCCCTGATGCACTGTTCGGAGAGGACATGAACCGAACAGGGGATCAAAGCTCTGTCCACAGGAGACTCAGCTCATGACATAGATCTATTGTCTGATTAATTAGGCGTCTGCAATGACTGCCTCCTCTCATACTGCGTAGGTGTCCGAACTCAAGTAGAGTCTGGAGCGGGCCGAAGAGGAACTCGGCCGAGTGAGGAAGCAGCTGGAGGATAAACAAGGTATGTTTGGAAACTTTTAGTAAGTTGTAGCACAAGTAAGTATTTGTGTCTATCTTAAAGCATATATATTGCGCACTCCAGGGGCAGATGCCGAGGTGGATGCGCTCAAGATGGCTATTGCCTTGGCCGAAAAGAAAGCGGCTGCGGAGCAGGCTCTCCGCAAGAAGCACGATGTGATGGCCGTGGAAGCTAAGCGAGAGCTTCAGGAGGCCGTAAAGAAAAACGAGAGTTTGGGGCAGAGTCTATCATTGAAAGAATCCGAACTCACCCAAGCTCTCCAAACCGTGAATGATGCTCGGGAGGAAGCCCGGGCTGCTCTGAAGGATATTCAGGAGGCGTGGAAGATTGCGGCTGGTAAGGGTTTTTTCTTATTCAAAGCGCCTTACGCCTTCGCAGGGAAGATTCATGGTGACCCATTGAATCCTAATTTTTCCAGGGGCATTAGCAGACCTGCCACGCAGCATATCTGATGCTGCCCAATTCTGCCGAGCTGAGAAGAAGGAAACTGCGGAGAAGCTCTTCTGGTCGAAGTATTTGGCGCCGAATTATCCGGTGCCATTTGTCGACCAGCTGAAACAGCTGATAAAACTACATCAGGCGGCCGAACTAGCCATGAAGGATTTGGTTATCCGGCTATTGTCACGACCGGTTTTCCGGGTATTAATTTCCAGAAAATGGTCGTTGTGCTCACCAGCCCCAGGATTACTGTTAGCTGATGACGCACCAACTTGATACAGAAATTCCAAGCAAAATACAAAATATGTAGTACAAGACCATTCTGGCCTGTGAGTACAACAAATGGTTTCTAGTGGTTGATGGCGGAAGCGGTTTGTGAATCATCAGTGTCTATGGGACTCCATTTCCCACAGGAACAGCTGACCAGGTTAACTCCTATCTTCGCGAGGCTACTATCACCGTTGCTTAGTTTTCGGGGCTGTCATCGCAACGCTCCTCTCCAAGCAAGAAATCTGGCCAAGACAATAGCCAGGGACAAGCCAGTGAGTACTTTGAATGTACTCGCAAACATCATGAAAACTGGGATAATATAAACAGGAATCATGCACTGAAATATTCTATGATCACATCATCAGTCATAAATAAAAATCTTTTATGCATGCAAGCAGGTTATTTATATGCAACATGAATATGCAATAATAGAGTAGGAATAAAATGCCACAGTCGGGCGTCTGTGCGACACCACATAAAGGGCTTATAAAGTAAATAAATAACAAGCAATGCCACAATCGGGCGTCTCAGCGACACCACATACAATGCCACAGTCGGGCGTCTCAGAGACACCACATAAAGACCTTATAAAGTAAATAAATAACAAGCAATGCCACAGTCGGGCGTCTCAGCGACACCACATAAAGGGCTTGTAAAGTAAGTAAATAACAAGCAATGCCACGGTCGGGCGTCTCAGCGACACCACATAAAGGGCTTATAAAGTAAGTAATCACAATGAATATCCAGGAGATAGAACCGTCCCAGGGATACTCAATAATTCAAATAATATAATGGGTTAGTCCATAATAAAAATAAACATAATTATCACAAGTCATCAGTCATGATCCACGTTATGGTTTAGTAGTTTTTCCTCCAAAGACTAAAACTAAGACCGACACTTGACCCATCCCAGACTGTAGTCCTTAACCATGGACACGGCTATTCGAATAGATTTAATCTCTGCAGAGGGTGTACTCTTTACCCACGAGTAACGGATTCCTTTAGTCCATCGGGACTAATTCCGTCTACGGTCTTTCAATTGAAAACACACCTGACTTGCACACACCAGCTTAACTTACCGGTGTCTGGAATCACCCACGACACCTGTCAAGCAAAACTCTAAGTGGGGAGGCTACAACCTCATGTAGCATGGGATCAAATTTATATCGCGCGCTCTAAGGGGTGGCCTCCCCTCTCGGTCCCAACCGGAAACACCCATGCCCCCGGACCAGGTGGCCTGCCTACCGGCTACAATCAGTATCTTCCACCACGGCCTCTCTGTACGGTGTGTGCTAGAAAGGGGTTGACGACTTACTGAACCGTACCCTACCTGCGGCAGGGACAAGTGGTAGTATGAGACAAGTATGGGGGTTACTGGAACAAGACTCGATCTACGGTCGACTCAGGAGGTTTATAAATTCCCTGCATGGTATGTGTAAACAATATATACATATATATATCAACCAATAAAATCACCACTCATTACACCTCACTATGCCATACCGGACATAACCGTCCCGACGGAGACCGGCGACAAGCTCACGCCTACCCAAGGCAGAGGCTTTCCCGGGTTCTTTTCCGGCATGCCTGCAAGGCACATGGGGACGATTACCATCACAAGTATATTCATTTCCAGCAGCAAGGAAATCACAAATATGCAATTCAAGTAAATGATCGCATCACCACATAAAATAACGCGTTCTCCGTATTAGGGAGGTGTTATAAGCGTGCCAATTAACACACAAAAATTTTATGCCAGGGTTCAGAATGCTTGCCTTCAAGTTGTGTAGAGGCAGGTGCATCCTAAAACTTTTGAAAGTTTTCTTCTTCTCCAAAAATCCTATTTTCAAAAATATTCAAACAATACATACTTTAAAAACAGCACAAAAAAGTTGTCTGAAATTTTTTCAAATAAAACTTAAAATAAACTAGACTAAATTTGAGAGAGGTAGGAAAAAGAATCAATTCATTTGGACCTATATTTAAAAAGTTATAGCGAGTCAAAGTTTTGGTAAAAATCTGTTTTTAATAAAAACAGAAAAAGAAAACGTTTCAAGCGGGATTATGCTTTCGGGCAGGGGAGACGCACTTGAGGTTTTATGCCTCCACTTATCCAGCGTGGACCGCGTGGGGAGTCATTGACAGTGGGTCCAGGGGTGCCACTAGTCAAGTTTGACTAGTCTCCACTCCCTCCTCTTCCTCTGCCCGAGCAGAGGCGGGACTCCGGCGATCGTCACCGGTGAACGGCGGTTCCTTGCGGGGAGCTGAGGGCGGGGATGGATCCATGGATCTAGGGCGGTCCTTCCGGTGGTTGTAGGGTCGTCGGGGGTGGAGGGAATCGCCGGCGGCAAGCTCTACGACGGAGGGAAGGTTTCGGTGGATTTGGGGGCTCGGCTAGGGTGATGCTCTAACGTAGCTGGGGATCTGGGCGGCTCCGCAAGACGAAGAGGAGTCGAGTGGTGGTGACGGAAAGGTGGGGGAGGCCCTGGTGGCGTCGGGGTGAACCGGGACGAGGCGGCGGCTGAGCTAACCGGAGAGGGTGAAGACGGCCTTTTCCTCTTGAATTGATGGCAATGGGGGAACTAGGAGGACGGTGTGAGGCTGCCTGAGTGCTCGGAGGAGCTCGGGGGCCTCCTTTTATAGCACATCCATGTTGGTTCGCGGCCGCCGTGGATAAGCTCGTCGACGGACCGCCCTACTGTGCTGCAGGGCGACGTGGCAGTGGCTGGCTGGCTTCAGGGGCTAACGACGAACACTCCACTGTCTAAGGAGGCGAGCTCGCGCGCTGCGGTGGTTTGGGGGTGCCGCCCATGGCAGGAGCGGACGCGGCCGCAGGCGTGCCACCAAGAGGCTTGCTGTGGCGACGCTGCATGGGGCGAGGGGGCGGTCGGGGCTTCTGGGGTGATGCAGCGAGAGGGAGAGGATCAGGATAAGCTCGGGGAAACTTATCCCGGGGGCGTGCTGGCTCGGACGCGAGCACGTGCAAAACGCGCGCTCTGCTCGCGCTCTGGGCATGCACGGCACTCGTTCGACGAAATGCCAGGGTAACCAAAATTGCTAGAGAGCCAATGCAAATCCACTGGCCTAGGTTAGAGACAGTTAGAAGGCTACTAGACAACTTGGTTTGGACAAGGGGAAAGTTCACAACACAAAACTTTCAACCATGCCAAAACTGTCTATGCACACAAGGTGTTTGACGAAATGCCAGAGGCATCTAGGCAGTACTTGGGGTGGTCATATCTTCCAGAGTGGGGTCTCTTTAGATGAATGAGAGGGTGGTGAGGTTAGTTTGCCAAATGTAGAAACTTGTTAGTGCAAGTTTTGCAAAACTTCAATTCTGGACAGGGGGTAATGGCATCATTACATGAACCAAAAATGTCCCAATGGGTGCATGCTCCTGGACTTAGGGGTTTTGTAGGGTTGACTACAAGCAGGAGAAAGCACAAGTTCACTAGAGCAAAAATAATTAGGGTTGCAGTAGAAATCACAAGGCTGGACCAGAATGAAAAGGAGGTTGATTCACTCAATTTTTCCAAAGAACATCACTAGGTTTTTGCATAAGTTGAATTACATGCTACCACTGACATCCCATAATTTTGGCGGAGGCTTTAAAGAAATATTTAAATAGGTTGTAGTGCAAATTTGCCCACTGGACCAGATTTGAAAATATGGTGTAGACCTCAAAATCTCCAATGAACAGAAGATATTTTTGCATAAAAGTGATTTAAAAACATCGCATGACATCTCCAAATTTTGGTTGGAATTTTAAATAAATTTATCAAAGGGGTGTAGTCCAAAACAGGGCTTCAACTAATAAGAATCACTTTAAGGAATAGAGCTCAAAGAGAAATGATTATGCCAATAAATTTTCCACTGATTCAAAGAAATGTTTTTCTTGAAAGGGCAAACAAGTCCAATAATACATTTGGAAAGTTTTTTACTAGAGGTAAAAACTCCATAAAAATAAAGGAAAGGGTGGTTCTGCAATCAAAAGAAATTCCAGAAATAAAAGTTTAGGTTTCATGGCAAAATTTTAATTAACAAAATAAGGTTAAAATTTGGGGTGTCACAACACTACCCCCCTTCAAAAAAATCTCGTCCTCGAGATTTGCTAAGGATTGCTTTTGAAAAAATATTTTTACCAAATCAAAACAATTTTTATACTTAAGCGGACAAAAAATGTGGCTACAGTGAGAGGGCAATAAGTGGTGTAAAGCTACAGCATGGGACACTGGCGCTGCGTGGAGAAATCCATGGTTTGGGAAAAAACGAGCGATTTCCATGTCGGGCGCAGTAAATTTAGAATAAATTCTAAATTGTAAAATACGTTGGTCGTACCTGAGAACACAGTGCTCTCTGTGGCTGACAGGTGGACCTGGGGCCCACTGTCGGTCTCTTCTTCTTCCTCTGGCTCTCTCTTCTTCCTCTCTCCCGCGCGCTTTCCCGCGCTTTCTCCACCGGCGACGTCTAGCGCGTAGGGCATCTTGGCCGTACTGCGGTAGTGCGCGGCGTGCTAGCTGTCGGTGCAGCGTGTACTCATCTCGCGGGCCAGTGCGCTGTCGGCACTGCTCACGGATTCGCCTCCGAACACCGGCGGTCGAGAGATGAGTGGCGCTGGTGGACCTCGCCCACCGTACACCAATCTCGAGCTATAAAGCGACCGGGGTGCTCCTTTCTTCTTCCTCGCACCTGGCCTCGCTCCTCCTTCTCCTTCCTTCTCCTCTGTCCCCGTTTGCCGAAGCTCGAGGCGAGGCTCTAATGGCGGAGGTGGTGCCGGACTGGTACGCGATCCTGGTGTGCGGAGGGCTGGCAGCAGTGCTGGGGTTCTCCGTGCTCCTGTGCGCGATGATCCTCGATGATCATCACGATGCTGACGCTTGGGTGTTGGCTCTCTGCGGTGGCGGTGATCACGAGAAGTAGGTGGGGTGTGTCGGGTGCTAACTGTTGTCGGGAGGTGTTCAGTTAGATGCAACACGGTTGCAAGGTTTTGCAAGCAGTGTATGTGTTCGAGTGATTGTGGTTGTGAGTCTGCTGCCATGGTGCTGTGAGAATAAGAGAAATACCATGTCGTGAGAAGGCATATGATGCAGCAGCTCCGGGAAAAGAAATCTTACTCCAGGAAATCGGTTAATTTTAAAGGAAAAATAAACTACAACAAAAACTACTCACATTAGTAGAAACCAAATAATTGACTCGTCGCACAAACTCAGGGTACCACGCATAAGTTACAACACATAAATAACAGTTGCAATAATAAACACAGCAGTGACGTCTAAAATGGAAACGGTAACTGGATGGGGTCCCGAGAAAACGTCTCTGGTACTGGGACACACTCCTCTTCTATCGGGGGAAGTGGATTGACCAGTCGATGAATGCGTCTCTCCTGGTCGGGCCTCAGTGATCTGCCGATGGCGATCTAGGGATTTAAATCCGCGAGGCTCTGGAGATAACCCATCACACGTTGGGTTAAACGCTCTTGAGCGATGACGTACTGGACAAGGTTGGCCAGTACCGGGTCTCTCTCAATTCGTCCACCGTGAAAAGATGTTACTTCTCCGGGTGCTGCACGGCTCGGAAAGTAATAATACCCTCGTTCGCTGGCATTGGGTACCGCGAATCGAAGGCGAGCAAGCGCTTCATACGCAGAAGCTTCTATGGCCATATGAGGGGTCGGCATAGATTTCCCCATGAAGGAGACATCCGTTGGGTCTTTGTTTGAGTTTACGGGAGGGATGTGCACTGCTGACCAATATCTCGAGGTGGACTGGGTGATTCTCGATTTGAACAGCTCGTACTGGGGTGGCTGGGTAGAACCCATAGTACTGCAGGTAAAGTCCCACAATATTTTGACAAAACTACCTAGGGTTGCATCTGGGGTTCTCAGATAAATACTAGGTCTTGGCATGGCAAGAAATGGTTGTGAGGATGGTGCACAAGGTGAGGGGTGCTTGGCAAGGTCACGAGGTGGCCTTTTTATAGCATTGGAGCTGGGTCATTTTACCATGATGAAAGGTAAAGAATTTGCCAGTTCAGCTCCAAGGGTCAAGGTCAAAGCCACAGATACACACATCTCACTAAAGTGACGTATCACTGTGGGGGTCGTCGGGGTGGTTTTTGGTAGCTGTGCCAGGGATTAGAAAAATTACACTGCATGCTGACATATTCAAGCAAGTTTACTATTTAAAACAGAGGCACAACAACGGGCTGCGTTTATTTATGAGATCACAGGATTACAAAGCGAGGATACATTGAGACTTGACACTACCAGAGTGACTTAGTCTACCTCGTTTATATCCAAGCAGGCGTGCCTTGTGGATGTCGAGGCTTCTCCTCGGGTCTCACTGTCGGGATTAGCTGGAGGGGGTTGAGGGGCTGCAGGGTTGGGGTAGCGATGATGACCATCTCGGGGATTGTTGGCCACAACCCCGTTGGAGTGTGCTCCCAAATGGCGACGAAGCACTTCTGGGGTCATCAAAGCACCTTGGTCGATGGCTGGGGCAGATCTCAGGGACTCGATCAGGTGTCCGAACAGCACGACTGGGTTGTCGGCGTCGGGCTCGTTCTCTCCTCTCACCGGGGCTCGGCGAACCAGTTCTCCATGAGCTGCAATCAGATCAAGGGTGATCTGATCGAACAGTTCTTCTAGTGCACCTGCATAGCGCACTAGGTGCAACAATGCAGGATCCATCTCGTGATCTCCGTTGGCAACCTGGGGTGGTCTACCATACCCTTCACGTCTGGGGTAGTAGTAGAACGAGCGACAGTTAACTCTGGGCGACAAGTGCCGGAGTTGAACTATAGCCTCTCGAGCAGCTAGTTGGATGGCTTGTGGCTCAAAGGAAGTTGTCCTTCCAGTGAACCTGTAGGGGCGCTCGAGCGCTAGACCCCTGCCGTAGATGTGCACAGTGGCCCAGAATTGACGGCTCTCACCGCTCATGGGTCCTTGGTACACAACATATTCTGGAGGCTCCTCTGATGCAAAAGCACGGCGGGTGAGGTTTGCGAGTATGGTCACAAAGCCTCCAAGGTTGGTTGTTGTGGTCTCATTGTGCACGACGGGGCCAGGCATTATGGCTCGGTTTGAGGTAGAGGCTGTGCTTTGCTGGGTTGAGGCTAGCGTGCCCTTTTTATAGGAAAAGGGGAGGGAGTCTTCCTTTGCACGCTTGCGAATGAGACATCTTAGGTGTTGGTTACTGGCGCGAGATCGACAGGCTAGGTTGATAGGTTGGGCACCGACTGCCAAAAGGTGTCAGGCTCACTGTGTGGCTATCTTCCACGGGAAGCTTGGCCGAGGTTAGGTTAAGGTCTGGTGGTTTGGTTAACCAAGGTTTTTCGACCTGGCTAAGATAGGATTGACCAATGGTCAGCCTGGCTCTGATACCAAGTTTGTCACGACCGGTTTTCTGGGTATTAATTTCCAGAAAATGGCTGTTGTGCTCACCAGCCCCAGGTTTACTGTTAGCTGATGACGCACCAACTTGATATAGAAATTCCAAGAAAAATACAAAATATGTAGTACAAGACCATTCTGGCCTCTGAGTACAACAAATGGTTTCTAGTGGTTGATGGCGGAAGCGGTTTGTGAATCATCAGTGTCTATGGGACTCCATTTCCCACAGGAACAGCTGACCAGGTTAACTCCTATCTTCGCGAGGCTGCTATCACCGTTGCTTAGTTTCCGGGGCTGTCGTCGCAACGCTCCTCTCCAAGCAAGAAATCTAGCCAAGAAAATAGCCAGGGACAAGCCAGTGAGTACTTTGAATGTACTCGCAAACATCATGAACACTGGGATAATATAAACAATAATCATGCACTGAAATATTCTATGATCACATCGTCAGTCATAAACAAAAACCTTTTATGCATGCAAGCAGGTTATTTATATGCAACATGAGTATGCAATAATGGAGTGGGAATAAAATACCACAGTCGGGCGTCTGTGCGACACCACATAAAGGGCTTATAAAGTAAATAAATAACAAGCAATGCCACAGTCGGGCGTCTCAGCGACACCACATAAAGGGCTTATAAAGTAAATAAATAACAAGCAATGCCACAGTCGGGCGTCTCAGCGACACCACATAAAGGGCTTATAAAGTAAGTAAATAACAAGCAATGCCACAGTCGGGCGTCTCAGCGACACCACATAAAGGGCTTATAAAGTAAGTAATCACAATGAATATCCAGGAGATAGAACCGTCCCAGGGATATTCAATAATTCAAATAATATAATGGGTTAGTCCATAATAAAAAAACATAATTATCACAAGTCATCAGTCATGATCCACGTTCTGGTTTAGTAGTTTTTCCTCTGAAGACCGACACTAAGACCGACACTTGACCCATCCCAGACTGTAGTCCTTAACCATGGACACGGCTATTCGAATAGATTTAATCTCTGTAGAGGGTTACTCTTTACCCATGAGTAACGGATTCCTTAATCCATCAAGACTAATTCCGTCTACGGTCTTTGAATTGAAAACACACCTGACTTGCACACACCAGCTTAACTTATCGGTGTCTGGAATCACCCACGACACCTGTCAAGCAAAACTCTAAGTGGGGAGGCTACAACCTCGCGTAGCATGGGATCAAATTTATATCGCGCGCTCTAAGGGGTGGCCTCCCCTCTCGGTCCCAACCAGAAACACCCATGCCCCCGGACCAGGTGGCCTGCCTACTGGCTACAACCGGTATCTTCCACCACGGCCTCTCTGTACGGTGTGTGCTAGAAAGGGGTTGACGACTTATTGAACCGTACCCTACCTGCGGCAAGGACAAGTGGTAGTACGAGACAAGTATGGGGGTTACTGGAACAAGACTCGATCTACGGTCGACTCTGGAGGTTTATAAATTCCCTGCAGGGTATGTGTAAACAATATATACATATATATATATATATATATATATCAACCAATAAAATCACCACTCATTACACCTCACTATGCCATACCAGACATAACCGTCCCGACGGAGACCGGCGACAAGCTCACGCCTACCCAAGGCAGAGGATTTCCCGGGTTCTTTTCCGGCATGCATGCAAGGCACATGGGGACGATTACCATCACAAGTATATTCATTTCCAGCAGCATGGAAATCACAAATATGCAATTCAAGTAAATGATCGCGTCACCACATAAAATAACACGTTCTCCATATTAGAGCGTGTTATAAGTGTGCCAACTAACACACAAAAATATTATGCCAGGGTTTAGAATGCTTGCCTTCAAGTTGTGTAGAGGCAGGTGCATCCTAAAACTTTTGAAAGTTTTCTTATTCTCCAAAAATCCTATTTTCAAAAATATTCAAACAACACATACTTTAAAAACAGCACAAAAAAGTTGTCTGAATTTTTTTCAAATAAATCTTAAAATAAACTAGACTAAATTTGAGAGAGGTAGGGAAAAAATCAATTCATTTGGACCTATATTTAAAAAGTTATAGCCAGTCAAAGTTTTGGTAAAAATCTGTTTTTAATAAAAACAGAAAAAGAAAATGTTTCGAACGGGATTACGCTTTCGGGCAGAGGGTACGCACTTGAGGTTTTACGCCTCCACTTATCCAGCGTGGACCGCGCGGGGAGTCACTAACAGTGGGTCCAGGGGTGCCCACTAGTCAAGTTTGACTAGTCTCCACTCCCTCCTCTTCCTCTGCCCGAGCAGAGGCGGGACTCCGGCGATCGTCGCCGGCGAACGGCGGTTCCTTGCGGGGAGCTTAGGGCGGGGATGGATCAACGGATCTAGGGCGGTCCTTCCGGTGGTTGTAGGGTCATCGGGGTGGAGGGAATCGCGGCGGCGAGCTCTGCGGCGGAGGGAAGGTTTCGGTGGATTTGGGGGCTCGGCTAGGGTAATGCTATGACGTAGCTGGGGATCTGGGCGGCTCTGCAAGACGAAGAGGGGTTGAGTGCTGGTGATGGAAAGGTGGGGGAGGCCCTGGTGGCGCCAGGGTGAACCGGGACGAGGCGGCGGCCGAGCTGACCGGAGAGGGTGAAGACGGCCTTTTCCTCTTCAATTGATGGTAACGGGGGCACTAGGAGGACGGTGTGAGGCTGCCTGAGTGCTCGGAGGAGCTCGGGGGCTCCTTTTATAGCACATCCATGTTAGTTTGCGGCGGCCATGGATAAGCTCGTCGGCGGACCGCCCTACTGTGCTGTAGGGCGACGTGGCGGTGGCTGGCTGGCTTCAGGGGCTAACGACGAACGCTCCACTGTCTAAGGAGGCGAGCTGGCGCATTGCGGTGGTTTGGGCGGTGCCGCCCATGGCAGGGGCGGACGCGGCCGCAGGAGTGCCGCCAAGAGGCTTGCTCTGGCGATGCTGCAGGGGGCGAGGGGGCGGTCGGGGCTTCTGGTGAGATGCGGCAAGAGGGAGAGGATTAGGATAAGCTCGGGGAAATTTATCCAGGGGGCGTGCTGGCTCAGATGTGAGCACGTGCAAAACACGCACTCTGCTCGCACTCCGGGTTTGCACGGCACTCGTTCGACGAAATGCCAGCGCGACCAAAATTGCTAGAGAGCCAATGCAAATCCACAGGCCTAGGTTAGAGACAGTTAGAAGGCTACTAGACTACTTGGTTTGGACAAGGGGAAAGTTCACAACACAAAACTTTCAACCATGCCAAAACTGTCTATGCACACAGGGTGTTTGACGAAATGCCAGAGGCATCTAGGCAGTACTTGGGGTGGTCAAATCTTCCATAGTGGGGTCTCTTTAGATGAATGAGAGGGTGGTGAGGTTAGTTTGCCAAATGTAGAAACTTGTTAGTGCAAGTTTTGAAAAACTTCAATTCTGGACAGGGGGTAAATGGCATCATTACATGAACCAAAAATGTCCCAATGGGTGAATGATCCTGGACTTAGGGGTTTTGTATTGTTGACTACAAGCAGGAGAAAGCACAAGGTCACTAGAGCAAAAATAATTAGGGTTGTAGTAGAAATCACAAGGCTGGACCAGAATGAAAAGGAGGTTGATTCACTCAATTTTTCCAAAGAACATCACTAGGTTTTTGCATAAAGTTGAATTACATGCTACCACTGACATCCCATAATTTTGGCGGAGGCTTTAAAGAAATATTTAAATAGGTTGTAGTGCAAATTTGCCCACTGGACCAGATTTGAAAATATGGTGTAGACCTCAAAATCTCCAATGAACAGAAGATATTTTTGCATAAAAGTGATTTAAAAACATCGCATGACATCTCCAAATTTTGGTTGGAATTTTAAATAAATTTATCAAAGGGGTGTAGTCCAAAACAGGGCTTCAACTAATAAGAATCACTTTAAGGAATAGATCTCAAAGAGAAATGATTATGCCAATAAATTTTCCACTGATTCAAAGAAATGTTTTTCTTGAAAGGGCAAACAAGTCCAATAATACATTTGGAAAGTTTTTTACTAGAGGTAAAAACTCCATAAAAATAAAGGAAAGGGTGGTTCTGCAATCAAAAGAAATTCCAGAAATAAAAGTTTAGGTTTCATGGCAAAATTTTAATTAACAAAATAAGGTTAAAATTTTGGGGTGTCACAACACTACCCCCCTTCAAAAAAATCTCGTCCTCGAGATTTGCTAAGGATTGCTTTTGAAAAAAATATTTTTACCAAATCAAAACAATTTTTATACTTAAGCAGACAAAAAATGTGGCTACAGTGAGAGGGCAATAAGTGGTGTAAAGCTACAGCATGGGACACTGGCGCTGCGTGGAGAAATCCATGGTTTGGGAAAAAACGAGCGATTTCCATGTCGGGCGCAGTAAATTTAGAATAAATTCTAAATTCTAAAATACGTTGGTCGTACCCGAGAACACAGTGCTCTCTGTGGCTGACAGGTGGACCTGGGGCCCACTGTCGGTCTCTTCTTCTTCCTCTGGCTCTCTCTTCTTCCTCTCTCCCGCGCGCTTTCCCGCGCTTTCTCCACCGGCGACGTCTAGCGCGTAGGGCATCTTGGCCGTACTGCGGTAGTGCGCGGCGTGCTAGCTGTCGGTGCAGCGTGTACTCATCTCGCGGGCCAGTGCGCTGTCGGCACTGCTCACGGATTCGCCTCCGAACACCGGCGGTCAAGAGATGAGTGGCGCTGGTGGACCTCACCCACCGTACACCAATCTCGAGCTATAAAACGACCGGGGTGCTCCTTTCTTCTTCCTCGCACCTGGCCTCGCTCCTCCTTCTCCTTCCTTCTCCTCTGTCCCCGTTTGCCGAAGCTCGAGGCGAGGCTGTAATGGCGGAGGTGGTGCCGGACTGGTACGCGATCCTGGTGTGCGGAGGGCTGGCAGCAGTGCTGGGGTTCTCCGTGCTCCTGTGCGCGATGATCCTCGATGATCGTCACGATGCTGACGCTTGGGTGTTGGCTCTCTGCGGTGGCGGTGATCACGAGAAGTAGGTGGGGTGTGTCGGGTGCTAACTGTTGTCGGGAGGTGTTCAGTTAGATGCAACACGGTTGCAAGGTTTTGCAAGCAGTGTATGTGTTCGAGTGATTGTGGTTGTGAGTCTGCTGCCATGGTGCTGTGAGAATAAGAGAAATCCCATGTCGTGAGAAGGCATATGATGCAGCAGCTCCGGGAAAAGAAATCTTACTCCAGGAAATCGGTTAATTTTAAAGGAAAAATAAACTACAACAAAAACTACTCACATTAGTAGAAACCAAATAATTGACTCGTCGCACAAACTCAGGGTACCACGCATAAGTTACAACACATAAATAACAGTTGCAATAATAAACACAGCAGTGACGTCTAAAATGGAAACTGTAACTGGATGGGGTCCCGAGAAAACGTCTCTGGTACTGGGACACACTCCTCTTCTATTGGGGGAAGTGGATTGACCAGTCGATGAATGCGTCTCTCCTGGTCGGGCCTCAGTGATCTGCCGATGGCGATCTAGGGATTTAAATCCGCGAGGCTCTGGAGATAACCCATCACACGTTGGGTTAAACGCTCTTGAGCGATGACGTACTGGACAAGGTTGGCCAGTACTGGGTCTCTCTCAATTCGTCCACCGGGAAAAGATGTTACTTCTCCGGGTGCTGCACGGCTCGGAAAGTAATAATACCCTCGTTCGCTGGCATAGGGTACCGCGAATCGAAGGCGAGCAAGCGCTTCATACGCAGAAGCTTCTATGGCCATATGAGGGGTCGGCATAGATTTCCCCATGAAGGAGACATCCGTTGGGTCTTTGTTTGAGTTTACGGGAGGGATGTGCACTGCTGACCAATATCTCGAGGTGGACTGGGTGATTCTCGATTTGAACAGCTCGTACTGGGGTGTCTGGGTAGAACCCATAGTACTGCAGGTAAAGTCCCACAATATTTTGACAAAACTACCTAGGGTTGCATATGGGGTTCTCAGATAAATACTAGGTCTTGGCATGGCAAGAAATGGTTGTGAGGATGGTGCACAAGGTGAGGGGTGCTTGGCAAGGTCACGAGGTGGCCTTTTTATAGCATTGGAGCTGGGTCATTTTACCATGATGAAAGGTAAAGAATTTGCCAGTTCAGCTCCAAGGGTCGAGGTCAAAGCCACAGATACACACATCTCACTAAAGTGACGTATCACTGTGGGGGTCGTCGGGGTGGTTTTTGGTAGCTGTGCCAGGGATTAGAAAAATTACACTGCATGCTGACATATTCAAGCAAGTTTACTATTTAAAACAGAGGCACAACAACGGGCTGCGTTTATTTATGAGATCACAGGATTACAAAGCGAGGATACATTGAGACTTGACACTACCAGAGTGACTTAGTCTACCTCGTTTATATCCAAGCAGGCGTGCCTTGTGGATGTCGAGGCTTCTCCTCGGGTCTCACTGTCGGGATTAGCTGGAGGGGGTTGAGGGGCTGCAGGGTTGGGGTAGCGATGATGACCATCTCGGGGATTGTTGGCCACAACCCCGTTGGAGTGTGCTCCCAAATGGCGACGAAGCACTTCTGGGGTCATCAAAGCACCTTGGTCGATGGCTGGGGCAGATCTCAGGGACTCGATCAGGTGTCCGAACAGCACGACTGGGTTGTCGGCGTCGGGCTCGTTCTCTCCTCTCACCGGGGCTCGGCGAACCAGTTCTCCACGAGCTGCAATCAGATCAAGGGTGATCTGATCGAACAGTTCTTCTAGTGCACCTGCATAGCGCACTAGGTGCAACAATGCAGGATCCGTCTCGTGATCTTCGTTGGCAACCTGGGGTGGTCTACCATACCCTTCACGTCTGGGGTAGTAGTAGAACGAGCGACAGTTAACTCTGGGCGACAAGTGCCGGAGTTGAACTATAGCCTCTCGAGCAGCTAGTTGGATGGCTTGTGGCTCAAAGGAAGTTGTCCTTCCAGTGAACCTGTAGGGGCGCTCGGGCGCTAGACCCCTGCCGTAGATGTGCACAGTGGCCCAGAATTGACGGCTCTCACCGCTCATGGGTCCTTGGTACACAACATATTCTGGAGGCTCCTCTGATGCAAAAGCACGGCGGGTGAGGTTTGCGAGTATGGTCACAAAGCCTCCAAGGTTGGTTGTTATGGTCTCATTGTGCACGACGGGGCCAGGCATTATAGCTCGGTTTTCGGTAGAGGCTGTGCTGTGCTGGGTTGAGGCTAGCGTGCCCTTTTTATAGGAAAAGGGGAGGAAGTCTTCCTTTGCACGCTTGCGAATGAGACATCTTAGGTGTTGGTTACTGGCGCGAGATCGACAGGCTAGGTTGATAGGTTGGGCACCGACTGCCAAAAGGTGTCAGGCTCACTATGTGGCTATCTTGCACGGGAAGCTTGGCCGAGGTTAGGTTAAGGTCTGGTGGTTTGGTTAACCAAGGTTTTTCGACCTGGCTAAGATAGGATTGACCAATGGTCAGCCTGGCTCTGATACCAAGTTTGTCACGACCGGTTTTCTGGGTATTAATTTCCAGAAAATGGCTGTTGTGCTCACCAGCCCCAGGTTTACTGTTAGCTGATGACGCACCAACTTGATATAGAAATTCCAAGAAAAATACAAAATATGTAGTACAAGACCATTCTGGCCTCTGAGTACAACAAATGGTTTCTAGTGGTTGATGGCGGAAGCGGTTTGTGAATCATCAGTGTCTATGGGACTCCATTTCCCACAGGAACAGCTGACCAGGTTAACTCCTATCTTCGCGAGGCTGCTATCACCGTTGCTTAGTTTCCGGGGCTGTCGTCGCAACGCTCCTCTCCAAGCAAGAAATCTAGCCAAGAAAATAGCCAGGGACAAGCCAGTGAGTACTTTGAATGTACTCGCAAACATCATGAACACTGGGATAATATAAACAATAATCATGCACTGAAATATTCTATGATCACATCGTCAGTCATAAACAAAAACCTTTTATGCATGCAAGCAGGTTATTTATATGCAACATGAGTATGCAATAATGGAGTGGGAATAAAATACCACAGTCGGGCGTCTGTGCGACACCACATAAAGGGCTTATAAAGTAAATAAATAACAAGCAATGCCACAGTCGGGCGTCTCAGCGACACCACATAAAGGGCTTATAAAGTAAATAAATAACAAGCAATGCCACAGTCGGGCGTCTCAGCGACACCACATAAAGGGCTTATAAAGTAAGTAAATAACAAGCAATGCCACAGTCGGGCGTCTCAGCGACACCACATAAAGGGCTTATAAAGTAAGTAATCACAATGAATATCCAGGAGATAGAACCGTCCCAGGGATATTCAATAATTCAAATAATATAATGGGTTAGTCCATAATAAAAAAACATAATTATCACAAGTCATCAGTCATGATCCACGTTCTGGTTTAGTAGTTTTTCCTCTGAAGACCGACACTAAGACCGACACTTGACCCATCCCAGACTGTAGTCCTTAACCATGGACACGGCTATTCGAATAGATTTAATCTCTGTAGAGGGTTACTCTTTACCCATGAGTAACGGATTCCTTAATCCATCAAGACTAATTCCGTCTACGGTCTTTGAATTGAAAACACACCTGACTTGCACACACCAGCTTAACTTATCGGTGTCTGGAATCACCCACGACACCTGTCAAGCAAAACTCTAAGTGGGGAGGCTACAACCTCGCGTAGCATGGGATCAAATTTATATCGCGCGCTCTAAGGGGTGGCCTCCCCTCTCGGTCCCAACCAGAAACACCCATGCCCCCGGACCAGGTGGCCTGCCTACTGGCTACAACCGGTATCTTCCACCACGGCCTCTCTGTACGGTGTGTGCTAGAAAGGGGTTGACGACTTATTGAACCGTACCCTACCTGCGGCAAGGACAAGTGGTAGTACGAGACAAGTATGGGGGTTACTGGAACAAGACTCGATCTACGGTCGACTCTGGAGGTTTATAAATTCCCTGCAGGGTATGTGTAAACAATATATACATATATATATATATATATATATATATATATCAACCAATAAAATCACCACTCATTACACCTCACTATGACATACCAGACATAACCGTCCCGACGGAGACCGGCGACAAGCTCACGCCTACCCAAGGCAGAGGATTTCCCGTGTTCTTTTCCGGCATGCATGCAAGGCACATGGGGACGATTACCATCACAAGTATATTCATTTCCAGCAGCATGGAAATCACAAATATGCAATTCAAGTAAATGATCGCGTCACCACATAAAATAACACGTTCTCCATATTAGAGCGTGTTATAAGTGTGCCAACTAACACACAAAAATATTATGCCAGGGTTTAGAATGCTTGCCTTCAAGTTGTGTAGAGGCAGGTGCATCCTAAAACTTTTGAAAGTTTTCTTATTCTCCAAAAATCCTATTTTCAAAAATATTCAAACAACACATACTTTAAAAACAGCACAAAAAAGTTGTCTGAAATTTTTTCAAACAAATCTTAAAATAAACTAGACTAAATTTGAGAGAGGTAGGGAAAAAATCAATTCATTTGGACCTATATTTAAAAAGTTATAGCCAGTCAAAGTTTTGGTAAAAATCTGTTTTTAATAAAAACAGAAAAAGAAAATGTTTTGAACGGGATTACGCTTTCGGGCAGAGGATACGCACTTGAGGTTTTACGCCTCCACTTATCCAGCGTGGACCGCGCGGGGAGTCACTAACAGTGGGTCCAGGGGTGCCCACTAGTCAAGTTTGACTAGTCTCCACTCCCTCCTCTTCCTCTGCCCGAGCAGAGGCGGGACTCCGGCGATCGTCGCCGGCGAACGGCGGTTCCTTGCGGGGAGCTGAGGGCGGGGATGGATCAACGGATCTAGGGTGGTCCTTCAGGTGGTTATAGGGTCATCGGGGTGGAGGGAATCGCGGCGGCGAGCTCTGCGGCGGAGGGAAGGTTTCGGTGGATTTGGGGGCTCGGCTAGGGTGATGCTATGACGTAGCTGGGGATCTGGGCGGCTCCGCAAGACGAAGAGGGGTCGAGTGGTGGTGATGGAAAGGTGGGGGAGGCCCTGGTGGCGCCGGGGTGAACCGGGACGAGGCGGCGGCCGAGCTGACCGGAGAGGGTGAAGACGGCCTTTTCCTCTTCAATTGATGGCAACGGGGGCACTAGGAGGACGGTGTGAGGCTGCCTGAGTGCTCGGAGGAGCTCGGGGCTCCTTTTATAGCACATCCATGTTAGTTCGCGGCGGCCATGGATAAGCTCGTCGGCGGACCGCCCTACTGTGCTGTAGGGCGACGTGGCGGTGGCTGGCTGGCTTCAGGGGCTAACGAGGCGAGCTGGCGCATTGCGGTGGTTTGGGCGGTGCCGCCCATGGCAGGGGCGGACGCGGCCGCTGGCGTGCCGCCAAGAGGCTTGCTCTGGCGATGCTGCAGGGGGCGAGGGGGCGGTCGGGGCTTCTGGTGAGATGCGGCAAGAGGGAGAGGATTAGGATAAGCTCGGGGAAATTTATCCAGGGGGCGTGCTGGCTCAGATGTGAGCACGTGCAAAACGCGCACTCTGCTCGCACTCCGGGTTTGCACGGCACTCGTTCGACGAAATGCCAGGGCGACCAAAATTGCTAGAGAGCCAATGCAAATCCACAGGCCTAGGTTAGAGATAGTTAGAAGGCTACTAGACTACTTGGTTTGGACAAGGGGAAAGTTCACAACACAAAACTTTCAACCATGCCAAAACTGTCTATGCACACAGGGTGTTTGACGAAATGCCAGAGGCATCTAGGCAATACTTGGGGTGGTCAAATCTTCCATAGTGGGGTCTCTTTAGATGAATGAAAGGGTGGTGAGGTTAGTTTGCCAAATGTAGAAACTTGTTAGTGCAAGTTTTGAAAAACTTCAATTCTGGACAGGGGGTAAATGGCATCATTACATGAACCAAAAATGTCCCAATGGGTGAATGATCCTGGACTTAGGGGTTTTGTATTGTTGACTACAAGCAGGAGAAAGCACAAGGTCACTAGAGCAAAAATAATTAGGGTTGTAGTAGAAATCACAAGGCTGGACCAGAATGAAAAGGAGGTTGATTCACTCAATTTTTTCAAAGAACATCACTAGGTTTTTGCATAAAGTTGAATTACATGCTACCACTGACATCCCATAATTTTGGTGGAGGCTTTAAAGAAATATTTAAATAGGCTGTAGTGAAAATTTGCCCACTGGACCAGATTTGAAAATATGGTGTAGAGCTCAAATTATCCAATGAACAGAAGATATTTTTGCATAAAAGTGATTTAAAAACATCGCATGATATCTCCAACTTTTGGTTGGAATTTTAAATAAATTTATCAAAGGGGTGTAGTCCAAAACAGGGCTTCAACTAATAAAAATCACTTTAAGGAATAGAGCTCAAAGAGAAATGATTATGCCAATAAGTTTTCCACTGATTAAAAGAAATGTTTTTCTTGAAAGGGCAAACAAGTCCAATAATACATTTGGAAAGTTTTTCACTAGAGGTAAAAACTCCATAAAAATAAAGGAAAGGGTGGTTCTGAAATCAAAAGAAATTCCAGAAATAAAAGTTTAAGATTCATGGCAAAATTTTAATTAACAAAACAAGGTTAAAATTTTGGGGTGTCACAGCTATGGCCCGCCGAGCCCATACCGAGCAGCTTCTTCAGGCTCGTGAAGTGAATTGTGGATGCCTGCCCTCGGCTATACGTCATTAAGCGGTCGGTTTGCATAGAAGGGGCACGAATGGCATTTTCCGTGCAAAAGTGCATTGGGGGAAGCTTGATGCCGAGAAGCTGATGACCGAGGGGCCACCGGAGCGGAAGGAGCACCGCAAGCCCGAATTATATTATGATGGTGTCCTGAAAGGGGCCCGCCCCGTGGCTGAGCAATGTGTGAAGGACATTATTTTTCCCTGAAAGCAGTTGTGCTATCCTTAAGGCAAAACAGAGTCACTTATATGTATGTGCCTGTTATGTGTAAATTTTATTCCTGCACGGCCGTTTAATATGTTAGTCTTGAGAGTTGGCCAGTCGTCGGCTTCTGCCCCCACGTAGGAACTACGGGGGTGTTCGGGACACACCTGAACACTCTTTAGCCCATTCTTGGGTCCATGAAGGAGGTGTTCAGCACAGCGAACCAGGCAATCGGACTATAGGGCTTTATTATTCTCACTTAGCCGTAGGAATTTGAGTATGGGAGGCGCAGCCCCTGGTGTTCGGAAGACCGCACTAGGGGCTCTAACAGCGCCTGATTGGCGGACCGATCCTTCGCACGCTGCATTTTATTATGGCATTATGCGGAACAAATCTTTAAAGATTTTACAACCTCTCGAACAGCTGACCAGCTCTCGCCTTATCATGACAGTCGGTTCTCGGCTTTCTCTACTGAGGTGTTCGTTTGGAAGAACCGGGACACAATCACAGTAGTTCTCCTAGCGCTACCTTAGCCGATATTGCGGAACGTAAGGTACCAAAACATGGGATCCGGGCAAACCCAACCAATGACCCAACACATGATTCGGAGCTGATGCATATAATGCTATAAGTTCGGGGTGCCGAACGACCGAGAAGGTGTTCGGACTTTAGTCACCGTAGTATGGGTGCAATGAAGCCCCTGGCGTTTATAGGCATAACATGATGTTCGGATGCCGTTATGACAAAATGTCATTGAGAAATAAGAGCAGATAAGCATCAAATGACTTTACATGCTGTATTTAAGTAAGACGTCTATGCGTATGAGTACGGTGCATGTTATAAAAGAGAGGCATGATGGCAGAACCTGTCGGGACCGGGCGGTGGGGAGCTATGCGCGAGTCCGGAGGAATATCTGAATTGTATTCAGGTGGGGTGGAGATTCCCCCTGTGAGCATCCCAGCTGATTCCAAGTCGCCGGTCCAATTATGCGCAAAGGCGAACCTGCAAATAATGCTAAAAGGCGTGCGTGAGTAGTGGCCGAGCCATGGGATGTGACCCGTCCAGCTTATGCTGAAGGATCTGTATGAGCTGGGGTATCATGAAGTAGTTCGGACTCCCTTGCCGGTGTCCAGGAGTTCGGTTGTCGAATCTAAGTTCGATTGAAAAAATCGTGACTCGCTTCTTCTGTTAATAAAGTAGCTGAACACTCTTCAGCGCCGAGGCGAAGCTCGTCCTTTCCCGCAATTGTGACTACATCACGTGGGTCTGGTTTGTTTTTTTAAACTGTTGTGGGCATTGGGTGATAATGCATCGAGTCGCAGTGTGTCCTAGCGGTGCTAAATAGCTACTGCCTAGACGTGTAATGCCGAAAGTTAGTACTTTGGTATGGCAATTTTGGGCGTCTGAAGACCATCTCTAGAGTGGCGGGGCCTGAGTGGCTTTTTGCGCCTAGTGATGACACTCGAAGATGAGTTTTTGGATGGGTCCGATCCTTAAGTGATCGATCCCTAGACTTGATAATCTGGGCTTCTTGCCCTGGGACCTCTTCATGCTTCTTCCGGCGTCGGCCTGCCAATCTGTTTAAAGACCCAACATTCTCTGTTGATGTGATTGGCTGCCGCTCCTGGGGTACCATGAACTTGACATGGGCGGTCAAGCATGCGGTTCAGGCTGGAGGGGCCCGAATTAAGATGCTGAAGTCTCTTCTCCCGCTCAACGGGTTGAGGACTACGGGCTCCTGTGTTGATCGCCGTTTCCTGGTTGCCATTCTTTGTCTTGGGACGCTTATATTTGTTGCACCAAGGTTTGCAGGCTCTGTTTTTGTCTGTTGGTGCACCCGGGGTGCTTGCCATGTTGCTGTTTTGTGCGCATCCCCTTGCCGCAGTGTGCTGTCGGTGGGGTGTAGGCCTGCGTTTGATTTTTATAGCCGCCTCTTCGAATTGAGGTAGTAGCCTGCGCTTTGGGTAGTATTTTGTTCGGCGCTCGAGTCCGTATTCCTCGGCTGCCCGGGTCTTAGTCCGCCTGTCTGTGAGCAGATTCTGATCAGCTTGAAGCTGCTGCTGTTTCTTTTTCAGGCTTCTTCAGTGGCTATAAGCCTGCGCTTGAAGTGCTCCTGCTCTATGGTATCCTCTGGTATGTCGAATTCGTCGTCACCGAGGCTCACATCGTCTTCGGAGGGAGGCGTGTAGTTATCATCCACCAGGTATCCGTCCGTCGCCTGTTCATCTGGGCTAGCCTGCCCGTGTTCCTGTTCGGTTTGCTCGAAGGTGGGTTGATCGGGATCATATTCCTCTTTGGCACCCTCTGGATTTTCCTCTCCGGTGCCGGTGTTGCTATGGCGGGGCTTGGAGCGGCGTCGATGACGCCCATGCTTTGATTTCTTCCCCGAGGGGTTATCTCCCGTTGCCTCATCGCCATTGGTTTCTTTGGGAGTATCAACCATATATATATATCATATGAAGGGATAGCAGTCCAGCGCCCTTGTGGGTGGTGGTTCTTGTTCTCCTCCCACATCATCGTCTGCACTGTCGATGTCTTCGGAGTCAAAGTTAAGCACGTCGGTCAAATCATCGACCGTGGCTATTAAGTGGGTGGTGGGTGGGTAACGAATTTCTTCGTCGCGAGCTTCCCACTCGAGCCGAACATAGTTCAGCCAGGAGTTTCCTGACAGAGAGAGAGAGACCTTAATGAATCTAGCACGTCTCCGAAGGGTGAGTGCTGAAAGATATCCGCGGCAGTGAACTCCATAACCGGAGCCCAGTTAGATTTGATGGGCATGGATGCGCGCGGTCCGGAACACACAACCGGAGATGAGTCTGGGGGTCCGGAGGTACAGGTTCCTTTAGGAGAGGAATCTGTGTTCGGCTCCAATGCCGAGGAGTGTGCGGCCTTCGGGGCGGGGTCCATCCACCCATCATCGGAAGGCATGACCTGCTCTGGAACGAAGTCCAGAGCCGTAGCAGGTGCAATGTCCCGAATACTGTCCGACGGCAGATCTAGGTCATGCACGTCGTGATCGTTCGGCGCTCCTGATATGGGCCCGAATCTGTCGAAGATCAAGTCTCCGCGGATGTCGGCAGTGTAGTTTAGGTTTCCAAACCTGACCTGATGGCTAGGGGCGTAGCTGTCGATCTGCTCCAGATGGCCAAGCGAGTTGGCCCGCAGTGCGAAGCCGCCGAACACGAAGATCTATCCGGGGAGAAAAGTCTCACCCAGGACGGTGTTGTTGAAGGTCGGAGAAGCCATCGAGCCTTACAGCAACGACACAGGGGAACTCTCAATGAAAGCACCAATGTCGGTTTCAAAACCACGGATCTCGGGTAGGGGGTCCCGAACAGTGCGTCTAAGGCTAATGGTAACAGGAGGCTGGGGACACGATGTTTACCCAAGTTCGGGCCCTCTCGATGGAGGTAATACCCTACTTCCTGCTTGATTGATCTTGATGATATGAGTATTAGAAGAGTTGATCTACCACGAGATCAGAGAGGCTAAACCCTAGAAGCTAGCCTATGGTATGATTGTTGTTGATGTTGTTGAGTCCTACGGACTAAACCCTCCAGTTTATATAGACACCGGAGGGGGATAGGGTTACACAGAGTCGGTTTACAGAGAAGGAGATCTACATCTGAATCACCAAGCTTGCCTTCCATGCCAAAGAGAGTCCCATCCGGACACGGGACGAAGTCTTCAATCTTGTATCTTCATAGTCCAACAGTCCGGACAAAGTATATAGTCCGGCTGTCCGGATACCCCCTTATCCAGGACTCCCTCAAATGCTGAGCGGGTGGCTTGTCAGGCCACCGCCTACTGCATCCGCGATGGTGAGTTGTATTGCAAGAGGCCCAATGACATTTTGTTACGGTGCATCTCTAGGGAGCAGGTGCTCGAATTGCTAGCAGATATACACGGTGGGGATTGCAGACATCATTCCTCATCATGCACCCTTGTGGGCAAGGCGTTTCACAGCGGCTTGTACTAGCCCACTGTGCTCAACGACGCCACAGAGCAGGTGCGCTCCTATGAAGCATGCCAGTTCCATGCTAAGAAAATTCACCAGCCTGCACAGGGCCTCCAGACTATCCCACTCACATGGTTGTTCATGGTCTGGGGGCTGGACATCTTGGGGCCATTTCCTCTAGCGCCAGGGGCTACCGCTACCTCTACGTCGCCATCGACAAATTAACGCGGAGGTAGAAGCTGTTCGCGCCATCCCAGCTGGATCAGCCATCAAGTTCATCAAGGGCATTGTGAGCCGGTTTGGGGTTCCCAGCCGCATCATCACCGACAACGGCACGTTTCGCAAGCATCAAATGATTCATAATCAAGTGATTCCAAAAATCCATCTTTATGGAGTTTCTTCATGCGCTTTACACCGATATGATCCAAACTGCAGTGCCACAAATATGTTACACTATCATTATCAACTTTGCATCTTTTGGCATCAATATAATAAATATGTGTATTACCATGATCGAGATCCAACAAACTATTTTCATTGGGTGTATTACCATCGAATGTTTTATTCATATAAACAGAACAACAATTATTCTCTGACTTTAAATGTATAACTGTATTGCAATAAACATGATCAAATCATATTCATGCTCAACACAAATGCCAAATAACATTTATTTAGGTTCAACACTATTCCGAAAAGTATAGGAAGTGTGCGATGATGATCATATCAATCTTCGAACCACTTCCAACACACATCGTCACTACACCCTCAACTAGTCTCTGTTTATTCTGTAACTCATGTTTCGAGTTTACTAATATTAGCAACCAAACAAGTATCAAATACTCAGGGGATACTATAAACACTAGTAAGGTACACATCAATAACATGTATATCAAATATACCCTTGTTCACTTTGCCATCCTTCTTATCCACCAAATATTCAGGGTATTTCCGCTTCTAGAGACCATTTCTTTTGCAGTAGAAGCACTCAGCTTCAGGCTTTGGTCCAGCTTTGGGCTCCTCCACGGGAGTGACAGCTTGCTTGCCATTCTGCTTGAAGTTCCCTTTCTTTCCCTTTGCCCTTTTCTTGAAACTAGTGGTCTTGTCAATCATCAACACTTGATGCTCTTTCTTGAGAGCTCGGGAATCGTTTTCGTCATCCCTTGCATACTATAGTTCACCATGAACTTCCGGTAACTTGGTGATGGTGACTAGAGAACTCTGTCAATCACTATCTTATCTGGAAGATTAACTCCCACTTGATTCAAGCGATTGTAGTACTCAAACAATCTAAGCCCTTGCTCACTAGTTGAGCAATTCTCCTCCATCTTTTAGGCAAAGTATTTGTCAGAGGTCTCATACCTCTTGACACGGGCATGAGTCTGAAATACCAATTTCATCTCCTGGAACATCTCATATGCCCCGTGACATTTCAAAAATGTTTTTGAAGTCCCGGTTCTAAGCCGTAAAGCATGATGCACTCAACTATCAAGTAGTCATCATATTGAGCTAGCCAAACGTTCATAACGTCTGCATCTGCTCCTGCAATAGGTCTGTCACCTAGCGGTGCAGCAAGGACATAATTCTTCTATGCAGCAATGAGGATAAACCTCAGATCATGGACCAAGTCCGCATCATTGCTACTATCATCTTTCAACTTTAGTTTTCTCTAGGAACATATAAAAAACATAGGGAAGCTATAATGCGAGCTATTGATCTACAACATAATTTGCAAAATACTATCAGGACTAAATTCATGATAAATTAAAGTTCAATTAATCATATTACTTAAGAACTCCCACTTAGATAGACATCCTCTAATCATCTAAGTGATCACGTGATCCAAATCAACTAAACCATGTTCGATCATCACGTGAGATGGAGTAGTTTTCAATGGTGAACATCACTATGTTGATCATATCTACTATATGATTCACGCTCGACCTTTTGGTCTCCAGTGTTCCGATGCCATATCTGTATATGCTAGGCTCGTCAACTTTAACCTGAGTATTCCGCGTGTGCAATTGTTTTGCACCCGTTGTATTTGAACGTAGAGCCTACCACACCCGATCATCACGTGGTGTCTCAGCACGAAGAACTTTCGCAACGGAGCATACTCAGGGAGAACACTTATACCTTGAAATTTAGTGAGAGATCATCTTTTAATGCTATCGTCAATCAAAGCAAAATAAGATGCAAAAAGGATAAACATCACATGCAATCAATATAAGTGATATGATATGGCCATCATCATCTTGTGATTGTGATCACCATCTTCGAAGCACCGTCATGATCACCATCGTCACCAGCACGACACCTTGATCTTCATCGTAGCATCGTTGTCGTTTTTTCACCTATTGCTTCTACGACTATCGCTACCACTTTAGTGAAAAAGTAAAGCAATAACAGGGCGATTGCATTGCATACAACAAAGCGACAACCATATGGATCCTGACAGTTGCTGATAACTTTGTTACAAAACATGATCGTCTCATACAATAAAATTTAGCATCATGTCTTGACCATATCACATCACAGCATGCCCTGCAAAAACAAGTTAGACGTCCTCTACATTGGTGTTGCAAGTTTTACGTGGCTGCTACGGGCTGAGCAAGAACCGTTCTTACCTACGCATCAAAACCACAACGATAGTCCGTCAAGTTAGTGTTGTTTTAACCTTCTCAAGAACCGAGCGTAGCCACACTCGGTTCAACTAAAGTTGGAGAAACTGACACCCGCCAGCCACCTATGTGCAAAGCACGTCGGTAGAACCAGTCTCGCGTAAGCGTACGCGTAATGTCGGTCCCGGCCGCTTCATCCAACAATACCGCCGAACCAAAGTATGACTTGCTGGTAAGCAGTATGGCTTGTATCGCCCACAACTCACTTGTGTTCTACTCGTGCACATAACATCTACGCATAAAACTAGGCTCTGATACCACTGTTGGGGAACATAGTAATTTCAAAATATCCTACGCACACGCAAGATCATGGTGAAGCATAGCAACGAGAGGGGAGTGTGTTGTCCATGTACCCTCGTAGACCAAAAGTGGAAGCGTTAGCACAATGTGGTTGATGTAGTCATACGTCTTCATGATCCGACCGATCCAAGTATCGAACGTACGGCACCTCCGAGTTCAGCACACGTTCAGCTCGATGACGTCCCACAAACTCCGATACAGCAGAGCTTTGCGTGAGAGTTCTGTCAGCACGACGGCGTGATGACGGTGTCGATGATGATACTGACGTAGGGCTTCGCCTAAGCACCGCTATGATATTACCGAGGTGGAATATGGTGGAGGGGGGCACTGCACATGGCTAAGAGATCAATATACAACACTTAATTCCCCCAGGGAGTCCTGCCCCAAATAAGGGAAGACACCCTCGCCAGGGAGTCCTGCACCCTCGCCAGGGAAACCATTTCGGTGTCTGAACATAGTCAGCCAATATATCGATCTTTATGTCTCGACCATTTTGAGACTCCTCGTCATGTCCATGATCATATCTGGGACTCCGAACTACCTTCGGTACATCAAAACACAAAAACTCATAATACCGATCATCACCGAACTTTAAGCGTGCGGACCCTACAGGTTCGAGAACTATGTAGACATGACCAAGACACGTCTCCGGTCAATAACCAATAGCGGAACCTGGATGTTCATATTGGCTCCACATATTCTACGAAGATCTTTATCGGTCAAACCGCATAACAACATACATTGTTCCCTTTGTCATCGGTATGTTACTTGCTCGAGATTCAATCATCGGTATCTCAATACCTAGTTCAATCTCGTTACTAGTAAGTCTCTTTACTCGTTACGTAATGCATCATCCCGCAACTAACTCGTTAGCTACATTGCTTGCAAGGCTTATAGTGATGTGCATTACTGAGAGGGCCCAGAGATACCTCTCCGACAACCGGAGTGACAAATCCTAATCTCGATATACGCCAACTCAACATGTACCTTCGGAGACACCTGTAGAGCTCCTTTATAATCACACAGTTACGTTGTGACGTTTGGTAGCACACAAAGTGTTCCTTCGGTAAACGGGAGTTGCATAATCTCATAGTTATAGGAACATGTATAAGTCATGAAGAAAGCAATAGCAATATACTAAACGATCAAGTGCTAAGCTAACGGAATGGGTCAAGTCAATCACATCATTCTCCTAATGATGTGATCCCGTTAATCAAATGACAACTCATGTCTATGGCTAGGAAACACAACCATCTTTGATCGACGAGCTAGTCAGGTAGAGGCATACTAGTGACACTATATTTGTCTATGTATTCACACATGTATTATGTTTCCGGTTAATACGATTCTAGCATGAATAATAAACATTTATCATGATATGAGGAAATAAATAATAACTGTATTATTTCCTCTAGGGCATATTTCCTTCAGTCTCCCACTTGCACTAGAGTCAATAATCTAGTTCACATCACCATGTGATTTAACACCAATATTCACATCTGTATGTGATTAACACCCATAGTTCACATCTTCATGTGACCAACACCCGAAGGGTTACTAGAGTCAATAATCTAGTTCACATCACTATGTGATTAACACCCAAAGAGTACTAAGGTATGGTCATGTTTTGCTCGTGAGAGAAGTTTAGTCAACGGGTCTGTCACATTCAGAGCTGTATGTATTTTGCAAATATTCTATGTGTACAAAGCTCTGCACGGAGCTACTCTAGCTAATTGCTCCCACTTTCAATATGTATCCAGATTGAGACTTAGAGTCATCTGGATCGGTGTAAAAACTTGTACCGATGTAACTCTTTATGACGAACTCTTTTATCACCTCCATAATCGAGAAACATTTCCATAGTCCTCACTAAGGATATTCTTGACCGTTGTCAAGTGATCTACTCCTAGATCAAAATTGTACTCCCTTGCCAAACTCAGGGTAGGGTACACAATAAGTATAGTACACAGCACGACATACTTTATAGAACCTATGACTGTGGCACAGGGAATGACTTTCATTCTTTTCTATTTTCTGCCATGGTCGGGCTTTGAGTCTTACTCAACTTTACACCTTGTAATACAGACAAGAATTCCTTCTTTGACTGATCCATTTTGAACTCTTTCAAAAACTTGTCAAGATATTTACTTATTAAAAAATCTTATCAAGCGTCTTGATCTATCTCTATAGATCTTGATGCCTAATATGTAAGCAGCTTCACCGAGATCTTTTATTGAAAAACTCTTTTCAAGTATGCCTTTATGCTATCCAGAAATTCTACATCATTTCCAATTAACAATATGTCATCCACGTATAATATTAGAAATGCTACAGAGCTCCCACTCACTTTCTTGTAAATACAGGCCTATCCAAAAGTCTGTATAAAACCATATGCTTTGATCAACTCATCAAAGCGTATATTCCAACTCTGAGATGCTTGCACCAGTCCATTGATGGATTGCTAGAGCTTGCACATTTTGTTAGCACCTTTAGGATTGACAAAACCTTATGGCTGTATCATATACAACACTTCTTTAAGAAATATCCATTTAAGGAATGTGGCTTTGACAACCATTTGCCAGATTTTATAAAATGTGGCAATTGCTAACATGATTCAGATAGACTTAAGCATCGTTACGAGTGAGAAAATCTCATCGTATTCAACACCTTGAACTTCTCATAAACCTTTCACAATAAGTCGAGCTTTGTAGATAGTAACACTACTATCAGTGTTTGTCTTCCTCTTGAAGATCCATTTATTTAACTTGGCTTGCTAATCATCGAGCAAGTCAACCAAATTCCATACTTTGTTTTTATACATGGATCCTATCTCAGATTTTATGGCCACAAGCCATTTCGCGGAATCTAGGCTCATCATCACTTCCTCATAGTTCGTAGGTTCATCATGGTCTAGTAACATGACTTCCAGAATAGGATTACCATACCACTTTGGTGCAGACCATACTCTGGAAGACCTACGAGGTTCTATAGTAACTTGATATGAAGTTTCATGATCATCATCATTAGCTTCCTCATTATTTGGTGTAGGAATCACTGGAACTGATTTCTGTGATGAACTACTTTTCCAATTCGGGAGAAGGTACAATTACTTCATCAAGTTCTACTTTCCTCCCACTCACTTCTTTCGATAGAAACTCCTTCTCTAGAAAGGATCCATTCTTAGCAACGAATATCTTGCCTTTGGATCTGTGATAGAAGGTGTACCCTAACAGTTTCCTTTTGGGCATCCTATGAAGACGCACTTCTCCGATTTGGGTTCGAGCTTATCAGGTCGAAACTTTTTCACATAAGCATCACAGTCCTAAACTTTTAAGAAACGACAACTTTGGTTTCTTACCAAACCACAGTTCATAAGGCGTCGTCTCAATGGGTTTAGATGGCGCCCTTTTTTAAAGTGAATGCAACTGTCTCTAATGCATAACCCCAAAACGATAGTGGTAAACCAATAAGAGACATCATAGATTGCACAATATCCAATAGAGTGCGATTATGATGTTCAGACACACCATAACGTTGTGGTGTTCCAGGTGGTGTGAACTGTGAAACTATTGCACATTGTTTTATATGAAGGCCAAACTCGTAACTCAAATATTCTCCTTCATGATCAGATCGTAGAAACTTTATTTTCTTGTTACGATGATTCTCCACTTCACTCTGGAATTCTTTGAACTTTCCAAATGTTTCAGAATTGTGTTTCATTAAGTAGACATACCCATATCTGCTCAAATCATCTGTGAAAGTCAGAAAATAACGATACTCGCCACGAGCATCAACACTCATTGGACCGCATACATCAGTATGTATTATTTCCAATAAGTCACTAGCTCGTTCCATTGTTCCGGAGAACGGAGTTTTAGTCATCTTGCCCATAAGGCACGGCTCGCAAGCATCAAATGATTCCTAATCAAGTGATTCCAAAAATCCATCTTTATGGAGTTTCTTCATGCGCTTTACACCGATATGACCCAAACGGCAGTGCCACAAATATGTTGCACTATCATTATCAACTTTGCATCTTTTGGCATCAATATAATAAATATGTGTATTACCATGATCGAGATCCAACAAACTATTTTCGTTGGGTGTATTACCATCAAAGGTTTTATTCATATAAATAGAACAACAATTATTCTCTGACTTTAAATGAATAACCATATTGCAATAAACATGATCAAATCATATTCATGCTCAACGCAAACGCCAAATAACATTTATTTAGGTTCAACACTAATCCGGAAAGTATAGGGAGTGTGCAATGATGATCATATCAACCTGGGAACCACTTCCAACACACATCATCACTACACCCTCAACTAGTCTCTGTTTATGCTGTAACTCCTGTTTTGAGTTTACTAATATTAGCAACCGAACAAGTATCAAATACTCAGGGGATACTATAAACACTAGTAAGGTACACATCAATAACATGTATATCAAATATACCCTTGTTCATTTTGCCATCCTTCTTATCCACCAAATATTCAGGGTATTTCCGCTTCTAGAGACCATTTCTTTTATAGTAGAAGCACTCAGTGTTAGGCTTTGGTCCAGCTTTGGGCTCCTCCACGAGAGTGACAGCTTGCTTGCCATTCTGCTTGAAGTTCCCTTTCTTTCCCTTTGCCCTTTTCTTGAAACTAGTGGTCTTGTCAATCATCAACACTTGATGCTCTTTCTTGATTTCTACCTTCATCTATTTCAGCATCACGGAGAGCTCGGGAATCGTTTTCGTCATCCCTTGCATACTATAGTTCACCATGAACTTCTGGTAACTTGGTGATGGTGACTAGAGAACTCTGTCAATCACTATCTTATCTGGAAGATTAACTCCCACTTGATTCAAGCGATTGTAGTACTCAAACAATCTAAGCCCTTGCTCACTAGTTGAGCAATTCTCCTCCATCTTTTAGGCGAAGTATTTGTCAGAGGTCTCATACCTCTTGACACGGGCATGAGTCTGAAATATCAATTTCAGCTCCTAGAACATCTCATATGCTCCGTGACGTTTCAAAAACGTTTTTGAAGTCCAGGTTCTAAGTCGTAAAGCATGGTGCACTAAACTATCAAGTAGTCATCATATTGAGCTAGCCAAACGTTCATAACGTCTACATCTGCTCCTGCAATAGGTTTGTCACGTAGTGGTGCATCAAGGACATAACTCTTCTATGCAGCAATGAGGATAAACCTCATATCACGGACCAAGACCGCATCATTGCTACTATCATCTTTCAACTTTAGTTTTCTCTAGGAACATATAAAAAACATAGGGAAGCTATAATGCGAGCAATTGATCTACAACATAATTTGCAAAATACTATCAGGACTAAATTCATGATAAATTAAAGTTCAATTAATCATATTACTTAAGAACTCCCACTTAGATAGACATCCTCTAATCATCTAAGTGATCACGTGATCCAAATCAACTAAACCATGTTCGATCATCACGTGAGATGGAGTAGTTTTCAATGGTGAACATCACTATGTTGATCATATCTACTATATGATTCACGCTCGACCTTTTGGTCTCCAGTGTTCCGATGCCATATCTGTATATGCTAGGCTCGTCAACTTTAACCTGAGTATTCCGCGTGTGCAATTGTTTTGCACCCGTTGTATTTGAACGTAGAGCCTATCACACCCGATCATCACGTGGTGTCTCAGCACGAAGAACTTTCGCAACGGAGCATACTCAGGGAGAACACTTATACCTTGAAATTTAGTGAGAGATCATCTTTTAATGCTATCGTCACTCAAAGCAAAATAAGATGCAAAAAGGATAAACATCACATGCAATCAATATAAGTGATATGATATGGCCATCATCATCTTGTGATTGTGATCACCATCTTCGAAGCACCGTCATGATCACCATCGTCACCAGCGCGACACCTTGATCTTCATCGTAGCATCGTTGTCGTTTTTTCACCTATTGCTTCTACGACTATCGCTACCACTTTAGTGAAAAAGTAAAGCAATAACAGGGCGATTGCATTGCATAAAACAAAGCGACAACCATATGGATCCTGACAGTTGCTGATAACTTTGTTACAAAACATGATCGTCTCATACAATAAAATTTAGCATCATGTCTTGACCATATCACATCACAGCATGCCCTGCAAAAACAAGTTAGACATCCTCTACATTGTTGTTGCAAGTTTTTCGTGGCTGCTACGGGCTGAGCAAGAACCGTTCTTACCTACGCATCAAAACCACAACGATAGTCCGTCAAGTTAGTGTTATTTTAACCTTCTCAAGAACCGAGCGTAGCCACACTCGGTTCAACTAAAGTTGGAGAAACTGACACCCGCCAGCCACCTATGTGCAAAGCACGTCGGTAGAACCAGTCTCGCGTAAGCGTAAGGGTAATGTCGGTCCCGGCCGCTTCATCCAACAATACCGCCGAACCAAAGTATGACTTGCTGGTAAGCAGTATGGCTTGTATCGCCCACAACTCACTTGTGTTCTACTCGTGCACATAACATCTACGCATAAAACTAGGCTCTGATACCACTGTTGGGGAACATAGTAATTTCAAAATATCCTACGCACACGCAAGATCATGGTGAAGCATAGCAACAAGAGGGGAGTGTGTTGTCCATGTACCCTCGTAGACCAAAAGTGGAAGCGTTAGCACAATGTGGTTGATGTAGTCATACGTCTTCATGATCCGACCGATCCAAGTACCGAACGTACGGCACCTCCGAGTTCAGCACACGTTCAGCTCGATGACGTCCCACAAACTCCGATACAGCAGAGCTTTGCGTGAGAGTTCCTTCAGCACGACGGCGTGATGACGGTGTCGATGATGATACCGGCGTAGGGCTTCGCCTAAGCACCGCTATGATATTACCGAGGTGGAATATGGTGGAGGGGGGCACTGCACACGGCTAAGAGATCAATATACAACACTTAATTCCCCCAGGGAGTCCTGCCCCAAATTAGGGAAGACACCCTCGCCAGGGAGTCCTGCACCCTCGCCAGGGAAACCATTTCGGTGTCTCAACATAGTCAGCCAATATATCGATCTTTATGTCTCGACCATTTCGAGACTCCTCGTCATGTCCATGATCATATCTGGGACTCCGAACTACCTTCGGTACATCAAAACACAAAAACTCATAATACCGATCATCACCGAACTTTAAGCGTGCGGACCCTACAGGTTCGAGAACTATGTAGACATGACCAAGACACGTCTCCAGTCAATAACCAATAGCGGAACCTGGATGCTCATATTGGCTCCTACATATTCTACGAAGATCTTTATCGGTCAAACCGCATAACAACATACATTGTTCCCTTTGTCATCGGTATGTTACTTGCTCGAGATTCAATCATCGGTATCTCAATACCTAGTTCAATCTCGTTACTAGTAAGTCTCTTTACTCGTTACGTAATGCATCATCCCGCAACTAACTCGTTAGCTACATTGCTTGCAAGGCTTATAGTGATGTGCATTACTGAGAGGGCCCAGAGATACCTCTCCGACAACCGGAGTGACAAATCCTAATCTCGATATACGCCAACTCAACATGTACCTTCGGAGACACCTGTAGAGCTCCTTTATAATCACGCAGTTACGTTGTGACGTTTGGTAGCACACAAAGTGTTCCTTCGGTAAACGGGAGTTGCATAATCTCATAGTTATAGGAACATGTATAAGTCATGAAGAAAGCAATAGCAATATACTAAACGATCAAGTGCTAAGCTAATGGAATGGGTCAAGTCAATCACATCATTCTCCTAATGATGTGATCCCGTTAATCAAATGACAACTCATGTCTATGGCTAGGAAACACAACCATCTTTGATCGACGAGCTAGTCAGGTAGAGGCATACTAGTGACACTATATTTGTCTATGTATTCACACATGTATTATGTTTCCGGTTAATACGATTCTAGCATGAATAATAAACATTTATCATGATATGAGGAAATAAATAATAACTGTATTATTTCCTCTAGGGCATATTTCCTTCAGTCTCCCACTTGCACTAGAGTCAATAATCTAGTTCACATCACCATGTGATTTAACACCAATATTCACATCTGTATGTGATTAACACCCATAGTTCACATCTTCATGTGACCAACACCCGAAGGGTTACTAGAGTCAATAATCTAGTTCACATCACTATGTGATTAACACCCAAAGAGTACTAAGGTATGGTCATGTTTTGCTCATGAGAGAAGTTTAGTCAACGGGTCTGTCACATTCAGAGCTGTATGTATTTTGCAAATATTCTATGTGTACAAAGCTCTGCACGGAGCTACTCTAGCTAATTGCTCCCACTTTCAATATGTATCCAGATTGAGACTTAGAGTCATCTGGATCGGTGTAAAAACATGTACCGATGTAACTCTTTATGACGAACTCTTTTATCACCTCCATAATCGAGAAACATTTCCATAGTCCACACTAAGGATATTCTTGACCGTTGTCAAGTGATCTACTCCTAGATCAAAATTGTACTCCCTTGCCAAACTCAGGGTAGGGTACACAATAAGTATGGTACACAGCACGACATACTTTATAGAACCTATGACTGTGGCACAGGGAATGACTTTCATTCTTTTCTATTTTCTGCCATGGTCGGGCTTTGAGTCTTACTCAACTTTACACCTTGTAATACAGACAAAAATTCCTTCTTTGACTGACCCATTTTGAACTCTTTCAAAAACTTGTCAAGATATTTACTTATTAAAAAATCTTATCAAGCGTCTTGATCTATCTCTATAGATCTTGATGCCTAATATGTAAGCAGCTTCACCGAGATCTTTTATTGAAAAACTCT
Organism: Triticum dicoccoides; assembly: GCF_002162155.2. NCBI lineage: Eukaryota > Viridiplantae > Streptophyta > Magnoliopsida > Poales > Poaceae > Triticum > Triticum dicoccoides. Next base: position 443,463,544 of record NC_041393.1, on the reverse strand, counting down.
TTTCAAGTATGCCTTTATGCTATCCAGAAATTCTACATCATTTCCAATTAACAATATGTCATCCACGTATAATATTAGAAATGCTACAGAGCTCCCACTCACTTTCTTGTAAATACAGGCCTATCCAAAAGTCTGTATAAAACCATATGCTTTGATCAACTCATCAAAGCGTATATTCCAACTCTGAGATGCTTGCACCAGTCCATTGATGGATTGCTAGAGCTTGCACATTTTGTTAGCACCTTTAGGATTGACAAAACCTTATGGTTGTATCATATACAACACTTCTTTGAGAAATATCCATTTAAGGAATGTGGCTTTGACATCCATTTGCCAGATTTTATAAAATGTGGCAATTGCTAACATGATTCAGATAGACTTAAGCATCGTTACGAGTGAGAAAATCTCATCGTATTCAACACCTTGAACTTCTCGAAAACCTTTCACAATAAGTCGAGCTTTGTAGATAGTAACACTACTATCAGTGTTTGTCTTCCTCTTGAAGATCCATTTATTTAACTTGGCTTGCTAATCATCGAGCAAGTCAACCAAATTCCATACTTTGTTTTTATACATGGATCCTATCTCAGATTTTATGGCCACAAGCCATTTCGCGGAATCTAGGCTCATCATCACTTCCTCATAGTTCGTAGGTTCATCATGGTCTAGTAACATGACTTCCAGAATAGGATTACCATACCACTTTGGTGCAGACCATACTCTGGAAGACCTACGAGGTTCTATAGTAACTTGATATGAAGTTTCATGATCATCATCATTAGCTTCCTCACTATTTGGTGTAGGAATCACTGGAACTGATTTCTGTGATGAACTACTTTTCCAATTCGGGAGAAGGTACAATTACTTCATCAAGTTCTACTTTCCTCCCACTCACTTCTTTCGATAGAAACTCCTTCTCTAGAAAGGATCCATTCTTAGCAACGAATATCTTGCCTTTGGATCTGTGATAGAAGGTGTACCCTAACAGTTTCCTTTTGGGCATCCTATGAAGACGCACTTCTCCGATTTGGGTTCGAGCTTATCAGGTCGAAACTTTTTCACATAAGCATCGCAGTCCTAAACTTTTAAGAAACGACAACTTTGGTTTCTTACCAAACCACAGTTCATAAGGCGTCGTCTCAATGGGTTTAGATGGGGCCCTTTTCTAAAGTGAATGCAACTGTCTCTAATGCATAACCCCAAAACGATAGTGGTAAACCAATAAGAGACATCATAGATTGCACAATATCCAATAGAGTGCGATTATGATGTTCAGACACACCATAACGTTGTGGTGTTCCAGGTGGTGTGAACTGTGAAACTATTGCACATTGTTTTATATGAAGGCCAAACTCGTAACTCAAATATTCTCCTTCATGATCAGATCATAGAAACTTTATTTTCTTGTTACGATGATTCTCCACTTCACTCTGGAATTCTTTGAACTTTCCAAATGTTTCAGAATTGTGTTTCATTAAGTAGACATACCCATATCTGCTCAAATCATCTGTGAAAGTCAGAAAATAACGATACTCACCACGAGCATCAACACTCATTGGACCGCATACATCAGTATGTATTATTTCCAATAAGTCACTAGCTCGTTCCATTGTTCCGGAGAACGGAGTTTTAGTCATCTTGCCCATAAGGCACGGCTCGCAAGCATAAAATGATTCCTAATCAAGTGATTCCAAAAATCCATCTTTATGGAGTTTCTTCATGCGCTTTACACTGATATGACCCAAACGGCAGTGCCACAAATATGTTGCACTATCATTATCAACTTTACATCTTTTGGCATCAATATAATAAATATGTGTATTACCATGATCAAGATCCAACAAACTATTTTCATTGGGTGTATTACCATCAAAGGTTTTATTCATATAAATAGAACAACAATTATTCTCTGACTTTAAATGAATAACCATATTGCAATAAACATGATCAAATCATATTCATGCTCAACGCAAACGCCAAATAACATTTATTTAGGTTCAACACTAATCCGGAAAGTATAGGGAGTGTGCAATGATGATCATATCAACCTGGGAACCACTTCCAACACACATCATCACTACACCCTCAACTAGTCTCTGTTTATGCTGTAACTCCTGTTTTGAGTTTACTAATATTAGCAACCGAACAAGTATCAAATACTCAGGGGATACTATAAACACTAGTAAGGTACACATCAATAACATGTATATCAAATATACCCTTGTTCATTTTGCCATCCTTCTTATCCACCAAATATTCAGGGTATTTCCGCTTCTAGAGACCATTTCTTTTGTAGTAGAAGCACTCAGTGTTAGGCTTTGGTCTAGCTTTGGGCTCCTCCACGAGAGTGACAGCTTGCTTGCCATTCTGCTTGAAGTTCCCTTTCTTTCCCTTTGCCCTTTTCTTGAAACTAGTGGTCTTGTCAATCATCAACACTTGATGCTCTTTCTTGATTTCTACCTTCGTCTATTTCAGCATCACGGAGAGCTCGGGAATCGTTTTCGTCATCCCTTGCATACTATAGTTCACCATGATCTTCTGGTAACTTGGTGATGGTGACTAGAGAACTCTGTCAATCACTATCTTATCTGGAAGATTAACTCCCACTTTATTCAAGCGATTGTAGTACTCAAACAATCTAAGCCCTTGCTCACTAGTTGAGCAATTCTCCTACATCTTTTAGGCGAAGTATTTGTCAGAGGTCTCATACCTCTTGACACGGGCATGAGTCTGAAATACCAATTTCAGCTCCTAGAACATCTCATATGCTCTGTGACGTTTCAAAAACGTTTTTGAAGTCCAGGTTCTAAGTCGTAAAGCATGGTGCACTAAACTATGAAGTAGTCATCATATTGAGCTAGCCAAACGTTCATAACGTCTACATCTGCTCCTGCAATAGGTTTGTCACCTAGCGGTGCATCAAGGACATAACTCTTCTATGCAGCAATGAGGATAAACCTCATATCACGGACCAAGACCGCATCATTGCTACTATCATCTTTCAACTTTAGTTTTCTCTAGGAACATATAAAAAACATAGGGAAGCTATAACGCGAGCAATTGATCTACAACATAATTTGCAAAATACTATCAGGACTAAATTCATGATAAATTAAAGTTCAATTAATCATATTACTTAAGAACTCCCACTTAGATAGACATCCTCTAATCATCTAAGTGATCACGTGATCCAAATCAACTAAATCATGTCGAATCATCACGTGAGATGGAGTAGTTTTCAATGGTGAGCATCACTATGTTGATCATATCTACTATATGATTCATGCTCAACCTTTTGGTCTCCAATGTTCCGAGGCCATATCTGTATATGCTAGGCTCGTCGAGTTTAACCTGAGTATTCCGTGTGTGCAACTGTTTTGCACCGGTTGTATTTGAATGTAGAGCCTATCACACCCGATCATCATGTGGTGTCTCAGCACGAAGAACTTTCGCAATGGTGCATACTCTGCGAGAACACTTATACCTTGAAATTTAGTGAGAGATCATTGTCGGTGTCAAAACCGGCGGATCTCGGGTAGGGGGTCCCGAACTGTGCGTCTAAGGCTAATGGTAACAGGAGGCTGGGGACACGATGTTTACCCAGGTTCAGGCCCTCTTGATGGAGGTAATACCCTACTTCCTACTTGATTGATCTTGATGGTATGAGTATTACAAGAGTTGATCTACCACGATATCGTAGAGGCTAACCCTAGAAGCTAGCCTATGATTATGATTGTTCTTGTCCTATGGACTAAACCCTCCGGTTTATATATACACTGGAGGGGGCTAGGGTTACAAAGAGTCGGTTACAGAGAAGGAGATCTACATATCCGAATCGCCAAGCTTGCCTTCCATGCAAAGGAGAGTCCCATCCAGACACGGGACGAAATCTTCAATCTTGTATCTTCATAGTCCAACAGTCCAGCCAAAGTATATAGTCCGGCTGTCCGCGTACCCCCTAATCCAGGACTCCCTCAGTAGCCCCTGAACCAAGCTTCAATGACGATGAGTCCGCCGCACAGATTGTCTTCGACATTGCATGGCGGGTTCCATCTCCGAATACTCCATAGAAGATCTTGAATACGAGAATCATGTGTGGCTCTGCAAAATAAATTCCACATACCACCGTAGAGAGCATAATATTCCACAAATCTAATCTGCTGACAATTTTTCCTAGCGTGACATCACGCCGCGGCCCGGTCATTACGAACCATTTTTCGCACCCTGCCACTACACATGTTGCGAGGCATTTTTATTGGCAGTTCTTGTCGATGCAGAGATCATGTTCCCCTTATCGCGGGATTCTCATCAATATGGGCATGCGGAATCCAACTACGCCTGTTGGTATGACTCATTGATTTTAGGCAAGTCCCAAACGGTCACGCTGAGGACGCTTGATATTCACCCCCTTTATAGAGGGACCGAGGCATGTCCCTTTCTTCCCAAGCTTGCCCCTTCCCCCACCTCGGGTTCCAACACCCAAAGCTCAGGCTTAAGCACTTCAGACCTTCAATCATGTCCGGATCCAACCTTCAAGGTCGGTGGATGGCCAGAGGAGGACATCGAGAAGCTCAGGGAGGCCAGGTATCTGACCGCCGAGATCCAGCACAGGCTTCCTGCCCAAGGGCAGGTCATCCCCACTCCCGCAACCCTATGAGAGCATCGTATTTGTTTCCCACTTCCTCCGAGGCTTAGGCTTTAGTCTTGATCCCTTTGTGAGAGGGCTCATGTTCTATTACGGGCTAGATTTTCACGATCTATCTCCGGATTCCATCCTTCACATCTCGTTGTTTATCGTCGTGTGCGAAGCCTTCCTCCACATTAGCCCACACTTCGGTCTATGGCTCAAGACCTTCAATGTAAAGCCGAAGGTGATCTACGAGCGATACGCGGAGTGCGGAGGCGCTATAAAAGCAAAAGCGTCGATTCCCCATGGTGAGAAGGTTCCTTCTCGGAGGTGTCCGATTTATGGCAACGGAGGTGGTTCCATATCACAGCTCCCCGAGGCACAAAGTGGGCGGCCGCCCCTGCCTTCCGCTCGGGCCCTCCGCCTCAACTGGCGTCATGGGTCAACAAGGGATTGGACTGGGCGCCTACTAATGACGTACCGACATTGCAGAGCCGCATTCGGGATTTTCTTGAGAGGGATGTCAGCCTCATCAAAATAATTTAGGTAATGCTAGTCCATCGGGTCCTGCCATGCAAACGTCCACGTCTCCGGATGTGGGAGTTCAACCCAGAAGGACCGCAAAATATTCAGCACTTCTTTGGCATGACGCTCGAAGGGATGTATCGATTATTCTTCAGATCACGAATAAAGTGTCCGGACACCACCGAGGATGTGGGCTTGAACTGCAATCGTCCAGATACCCAAGTAAGTAACTCGGCAACCGAACACGTTGTTCATATTTATCATAACATTATTCTGAAAACTATCCATGGCCAGGATTGGCTAAGTAAGGCAGAGAGGATAAGGTGTTCAGCCCCGCTTCCCGAAGGCTCGGTGAATCCTGCATTAACCAGGATGCTCAAAGGCGCACCATATCAAGTGTCATCGAGGAAGGATGAAGGGAAGAGTAGAGAAGCCGAAAGCGAGCTTCATACATTGCACATCCAAACTGGGGGAATTAATGTCTCCATGAAGGAGGATAATCGGGGAGGTGAATCTAAAATTCCCTCCCCCCACGGGAAGAAAAGGGCCGCCTCCGAAGACTTGGAAACGAAGGTGCCCAAATAAGGGAAGACACCCTCGCCAGGGAGGCCAGACCTCCACCGAGCTGTAAGTGAAAAAGTACTGTGATAAAATATGTCCTGCTTCGTCTTTGAGAATAATAACCGAGACCTATCTTGCAGTCCGAATCATAGTCCTTCTCAACAGAATTCGTCTTCTGGGGATCTTCTTCTGAAGATGATGGAGAGGGAAACGCCTCCTCCTGCCTCCCAGCCCCATGGGGCGGACGACCCTGAGGTGTTGTCACGGAGGATTTCTCTTGATCCACTAAGTCCAGAAGTTAATGATTCGGCCACCCGAAGCCCGGAGTATTCAGCTCCCAGGGAGAGCAACAAGAAGAGTCCAGGATTGTCCGGCACCAAGCCGGACACACTGACGGGCCTTCTGGAGCGAGCGATTATATCAGAGGCGCACCATACTTTAATGAGTACGGTGTTTGAGAGTATTTCATCCGCCAAAAGCGAGTTGAATGAAGATTTTACGAGCCTGCTCAAAGGCTTTGAGGTACACAAAGAAATATGTAAACTTTCAGTTGTACCGCACACGCTAGGTGTGCTCTGTATAGATAGTAGCCCCTGAGACTCTGGTTGCCAGCCCGAGGTGGCAAATGGAGAATAATACTCCCAAGTAGTGATCGCGCTTGCATTATGTGCAGACGGCAAAGTGTCCGGCGGTTGACAGAACTGCTGAATTCGCCGAACTAAGGCGACAGCTTGATGTGGCGGATTCCGACATCGCGCTTGTGAACAAGCGGCATGACGAGGCACAAGGTATGTGTTTATTTTGTGAATTGTCAGCAAATATTTTAAGAGGAGCATGATGCTAGTATCTACAATATGTTGTGGCTGCAGATGGAGTTGCTGCTGTGGAGGCCCTTCGGGCGGAACTTGCCCTAGCCAAGGAACAAGCCAGGAGAAGTGATGTGGCCGCCCTAAAGGCGGCCGAAGAGTTAAGAGCCAAGCAGGCTGCTCACCGCCAGAGCGAAGACAAAATAGCCAAGATGGCTGTTGAGCTGAAAGATGCCGCCGGCTGATATGAGCTCCTTGAAAAGGAGAGCCAAGCGAAAGCAGTTGACCTGAAGAAGGCCTTGGAAGCAGCCAAGGAAACGCGCTCTAAAATCAGAGCTGCACAGGAGGAGCTTCGACAAGCCGGAGATATCACGGCTGGGAGGCCCTTTTTGTTGCGTATGAAGTTTGGAGATCCGAAGTATGCCCCTCTGGATCAGCTATGGAGTGTTGCAGATGCGTATGCGGACCTGGCGAAAAGTACTGCTGATGCGACCAAGTTTTTCAAAGATCAGAAAGATAAAGAGGTGGAAAGGTTATTCTTGTCGTAGTTTAGTTCCCGACGCATCTACTGCCGTTGAATGAAAGGATGGCCGCATGGGCCGAGCTCCATAGGTTGTCCGGACTTGCCATGAGGTCTGTCGTAGACCATCTTTGGCCGAACGGACCAAGGCCGGACAGTTATTTTGGTTTAGTGCTACAATTCCTTGGTGATGTGTCGCGTATCGATGATGTGAAGAGGTTGGCATGCATAGAGGGTGCGCGGATGGCTCTTGCCCGTGTTAAAACATATTGAGCAGGGATGGAGGCCACCGCTATTGCAGCCCGGGATCCGGCGGGAGGCCAGGACCCGGCCGAGCACTATTTTGAGCAAGTCCTAGAAGGCGCCCGTTTAATAGAGGCTCAGCGCTCGAAGAGTATTATGTTCGAGTGACATGTATCTCAATTCTAAAGACAATGTTATTTTGATTATAAAGGCTGTATTTATACTTTTGCCCAAAAGTATTGTAGTGCCGCCTGTGCGGCCATTTATGTATGTATATAACCTGAAAGTTTGCAGTCGTCGGCTTCAGCCCCCACGCATATAATGCAGGGGAGTTCGAAAAACGCACGTAATCACACTTGATCCAATGTCTTCGTCCATTAAGGAGGTGACCGCACGTCGAACTAGGCAATCGGACTATATTGCTTTAACACTTTCACTTAGCCATAGGAGTTTGACAGTGGGGCTACTATATAGCCCCTGGTACTTCTGCGTTCATCCGAATTCGGTGCGTGTACGTACATGACTGTGTCACACCCTAGCTAGTCATGCATTAGAGTGTTGCATCATGTTTACTCTTTCATCAGAAACTTGAAATGGGGATGACAGAACCCCCAGTCCCCTCTGAAACCAACTAGGGTTTACTAAAATAATTTTCAATGAACCTGAAATGCCCTTCTAAAATGCCCATCATTTTTGTCTTGGTTTAGAACCTCTGCCAAAAGTGGTGCACATTTTCCTAGGCCATCTTAGGGTTTTTGAATTAATTCATAAATATTTGAATTTGGGCATTTAAAATTATACAAAATATTTAAATGCTCAAATATCTCCAAACTAAAATGTTTCATGTTGGGAATAATCCAACTATGGACCAGGAGTAATTTGGTGATTTTTGAAGTTGCCTAGGTATTTTATTAAATTCAACAAAGTTGCAGATATATTAAATAAAACAGAAACAGAAAAAAAGGGGAAAGCTTACCTGGCGCCTGCCCCCGGCCCACCTGCCGGCCCAGCCCAGCACCGCTCCAGCGAGCTGCTTGCCGGCCAGGCAGGCAGGCAGGTGCCCGACGGCGACCGCAGCGTGCGCCACGCACCTGCTCGCCGCCTCGCCGCTCCCCTCGCCCGGTGACGTCGTGGATCAGCCTCCCTCTCTCCCCCGAACCCCCCAGACACCCCCTCTCCTCTCCAGCTCCTCCCCCTCACGCTCCCCCGCCATGGCCTACGCCACCATCGCCGTGCCTTCGTCGTAGCCGTGCTCCCCGCCGCCCGTGCGTCCTCTCACCGTGTCCAGGAGCTCCGCCGTTGTCCACTTCATCGAGCAGCCGAGCCCCGAGCGCTC
>NC_041393.1:443435427-443451375 GCF_002162155.2 Triticum dicoccoides | reverse complement strand
TGGAACGTAAGGCTCTTTTACTCCTTTATCTTATGACATTCTGATCTGAGTCAGTCCATTCTTCTACCGGGGGTTAAGGAATTAGGATCTATTCTCTCTATCAGGATCACGTGTTACTAATCAGTAGTACCTTATAAGTTTGATGGATACAAGCCTAGTTCAGTTCTACTACCACATTATGTTGTTAGAATGGATTCAGAACTTTGATATGATGATGTTGAGTGTGTATGAAATCCTTTGTCAAATGTCTCAAAATCCTTCTTGAGCATTTACAGCTGTTATGCTGCCAAAATTTCGCTAGAAATTCTAATGCCTTTGCATTACGATTGTGCTTTCAGATGGCCACTCGCGACCTCAATCAAGTGGTTCGCCTGACTCGATGCCTAGATGTACCCGGCCATACTGCCAAGTTGGTCAGGGTAATGACTGAGGCTGGATACCGCTGGTATCCTGAGTACATGGTCGAAGAGCAATTCCGAGACTTTAATCAAAGCCAGTATCTCTGCACTGTCAGGATATTTCCATCTTATCCTGGATCCACCGAGCCTCTTCACTGCTCTTATGGACTCGGGGTTACTATTGAGATGGCTGTGCAGGACGCCGCCTACTCTATGATGACCATTATGCGAGTCAGATCTGGTATATTTCGGGACTCTGATTTCCGGTATATGCCAGGATCACTTCCGGGAGCACAAGGGTATCTCCAGGCTATCTATGCTGACCCCACCCAGGAGGATTCACGGACTCGCACCACTGCTGAGATGCTCGAGGATAAGGACCGTGAAAATCGGGCCTTGAGGTTAGAGCTCTTCAATACCCGTGCTGACCACTGGGCCACTTTGACTCGGTTCGCACCGGCGGTGCAAGCTGGATATTCAGATATGCGCGATCTCTATCCTGTGAGATCCGCTCTGCCAGACGTGATGGTTTGGCGTGATGTAGGAGGCATCACCCCACCTCGCGGTCCCCGCAGGCCACCGTTTGTTGGTCCAAGGCCTCATCCTAGCCCCTATGGTCCACAAGCTCTGCGAGATCGTCTGTTTCTGGATGATCATGTTGAGCTCCCAGGCTATGGAGGTGACTTTTACGAGGACTACTACGGATCGGTCTGAGTTAGCAGTAGTATCACTAGTTCGCACTAGCTGTGTCTTCTATCGTCCCGCGTGACTCGTGGGATATGACCTAGTTTGTACTCCTTCCGGAGGTGTAGAAAAATAATGTATAGGAGCTTGGAATGCCTCCGGTGAGATGTAATCCTCTTTCACCGTAATAGTACTTTGTTTGGTCTTGTACTAAACCCTGTATGGTGTGTATGACGATGGAATAAAGAAGCAGTTTCTGTATCTACCATGTCATACGGATGATCATCTTGCATTTCGAGTTATTCCTTACATTTCTACCCTATGTCGGAATTTTATCATCCTGACTAAATCATTGTCTTGTTTACCTAGGATGGTCAACACGCGCGCTAACCCTGCTTCTCAAGAGCAGGCCGAAGGCAGTGAAGCCAGGGATGCAAATCTGCCTCATCCTCCTTCACTAGCCGAGGTTATGATGGAAGCTGAGAGAAACAAGCGGGAGACCAACCGTTTGTTAGAGCGTATTGAACAGAACACGGCACACCATCAGAGGACTAACGTGGTGTCACTCAGTGATTTTATCAAATTACATCCACCCACGTTCCACCACTCCGTCGAGCCTCTCGACGCTGATGACTGGCTTCGCAGTATCTCTCACAAACTGCGTTCCGTGCTGGTAGCGGAGGCTGACAAGGTCACCTTCGCTGCATATCATCTCGAAGGCCCCGCCAGTTTATGGTGGGAGAATTATGGAGCTATGCGCCCAGCGGGCTATGTCACTACTTGGGCTGAGTTCAGTGAGGCTTTCCGTGAACATCACATTCCGGAGGGTCTCATGGACCGTAAACGTGAAGAATTTTGCAGTTTCACCCAAGGCCGACTTTCTGTGGATGCTTACAGCAGGGAGTTTGGTAACCTCGCACGATATGCAACCGAGGAAGTTTCTACTGACGCCAAGAAGCAAGCAAGGTTCCGTAAGGGACTTAGTCCTGAGCTTCGCCGCGACCTCCGTCTGCATGAGTGCACATCTTTTCAGAAACTTGTCAACAAAGCCATCAGTGCTGAAACTGGTCAGACTGACTATGACGCAACACGCAAGCATGGCCGTGACATGGGTTCCTCATCCGGTGCTGGTCCTCAAAAGCGCCGCGTATGGGTACCCAACACCGCCCTGCCACCCAGGTTCACACCGAGGCCATCTTTCCAGGCGCCTCGCCCTGTTCAATAGTCTGCTCCAGCCAAGCCCTATGGGGGTCCAACTAACAATGCTCCTCCACGTACCAGTTCCGTGACTTGTTTCAAGTGTGGGGAATCTGGCCACTATATGCGTGAGTGTCCCCAGACCAACCCCAATCAATCTGCTAAAGCTGTTGGCCGTGGCAAGCCGACAGGAAAAATATTCCACGCCAAGCCGGACACCGCTTCACGTGGCCATGTCAACTGTATCTCTGCCGAAGAAGCTCAAGAGGATCCCAACGTCGTTCTCGGTACGCTTCTTGTTAATTGCCACCCGGCATCTGTTCTTTTCGATACAGGAGCCTCTCATTCTTTTATATCTGAAAATTATGCTCGTTTGCATAATGTCGCATTCGGTGATATGCCAACCTCTATGGTAATTCAAACTCCGGGATCCAAATGGCAAACTTCTCGAGTAAGCCATGGAAATGAAATCCAAGTCGACAGACTTGTTTTCCTCGCGTCTTTGATAGCCCTTAAATCTTCAGATATTAATATCATTTTGGGTATGGACTGGATGTCGGCTCATCATGCCCAAATTGATTGCTTCTCTAGGACTGTTCAACTCACCCATCCTTCGGGGAAGATAGTCAATGTCTTGACCCGAATAGCCAAGCGACAATTATATTCTCTTAAGCCAGCCCTTTGCCAGACCTTGAGGACGTTCCGGTAGTCCGTGACTTCCCGGATGTCTTCCCAGAAGAATTGCCAGGTGTTCCACCTGACAGGGATGTTGAGTTCGTAATAGACCTCATTCCAGGAACCGTTCCGATTGCTAGAAGACCTTATAAGATGGCACCCCTAGAACTAGCCGAGCTTAAGAAACAACTCGATGAGTCCTTGAAAAAGGGTTTCATCCGACCTAGCTCTTCTCCGTGGGCTTGCCCCGTCCTATTCGTCAAGAAGAAGGATGGTACGGACCGGATGGTTGTAGATTACCGACCTGTCAACTTGGTCACAATCAAGAACAAATATCCGCTTCCCAGGATCAACGACCTGTATGATCAGCTCGCTGGATCCTCAGTCTTCTCCAAGATGGATTTGAGGTTGGGCTACCATCAAATCAAAATCAGAAACGGGGACATCCCTAAAACGGCCTTTGTTACTCGTTACGGCCAATACGAGTACACCGTCATGTCCTTCGGTTTAACCAACGCTCCAGCCACCTTTTCTCGGTTAATGAACTCAATCTTCATGGAGTATTTGGATAAATTCGTCGTGGTTTACCTCGATGATATACTCATCTACTCCAAGAACGAGGAAGAACATGCCGAACATCTAAGGCTAGTGTTGCAGAAACTTCGAGAGCATCGCCTTTATGCCAAATTTTCTAAATGTGAATTCTGGTTGTCAGAAGTGACCTATCTGGGTCATGTAATATCTGGTAAAGGTATTGCTGTTAACCCTGAGTGAGTTCAAGCCGTCCTTAACTGGACTCCACCTGAATCGGTCAAGCAAGTTCGGAGTTTTCTAGGCTTAGCGAGCTATTGCCGTCGCTTTGTCGAGAACTTCTCCAAAGTTGCCAAACCTCTAACCGAACTCCTCAAGAAAGATAAGAAGTTCGAGTGGACTCCACAATGTGAGCACAGCTTTCAGGAACTGAAAAGACGCCTGACTTCTGCTCCCGTACTGGTACCGCCAGACTTCTCTAAGGACTTTATTATCTACTGCGACGCCTCGCGACAAGGACTAGGTTGCATTCTCATGCAAGATCGACACGTAATTGCCTATGCTTCACGGCAATTGCACCCACACGAGGAGAATTATCCTACTCATGATCTAGAGCTTGCAGCTGTAGTCTATGCACTTAAGACCTGGCGACATTACCTCCTCGGTAATCGTTGCGAAATATTCACTGATCACCAAAGTCTGAAGTACATTTTCACCCAACCGGATCTGAATCTCAGGCAAAGACGTTGGGTTGAATTGATCACAGACTTCGACTTAGGAATAACCTACACCCCAGGGAAAGCCAACGTCATGGCTGATGCGCTAAGTCGTAAATCTTATTGTAACAATCTGATGTTACAACAAAGTCAACCGCTTCTCCATGAGGAATTTCGGAAGCTTAACCTTCACATTGTTCCTCAAGGATTTCTTTCCACCTTGGTGGCAAAACCTACTCTTACGGATCAAATCATCGCTGCCCAAAAGCGAGATAAGGGAATATCTAAAATCAAAGAGAACATTGCTAGCGGAGGTGCTAGTTGTTTCTCCACAAATGATCATGGTGTTGTGTACTTTGAGAACCGTCTAGTGGTTCCCAAGAACCAGCATCTACGGCAGTTGATCCTTAAGGAGGCTCATGAGTCCCCTCTCACTATTCATCCCGGTAGTACTAAGATGTATCAGGACCTACGCCAGAGGTTCTGGTGGACTAGGATGAAGAGAGAAATTGCTCAGTATATTGCTAATTGCGACGTCTGTCGTCGTGTAAAAGCAGAGCACCAACGGCCTGTTGGCACCCTTCAACCCTTAGCTATTCCTGAATGGAAATGGGATAAAATTGGCATGGATTTCATTACCGGTTTTCCCAGGACCAAGAGAGGGAATAATGCTATCTTTGTCGTTGTCGATCGTCTTTCCAAAGTAGCCCATTTCTTACCTGTTCGTGAGAGTATAACCGCTAGTCAGCTGGCAGACTTATACATCTCCCGAATAGTGTCTCTCCATGGTGTTCCTTTGGAAATTAACTCGGATCGAGGAAGTCTCTTCACCTCTCGATTTTGGGAAAGTTTCCAAAATGCTATGGGAACCCGTCTCTCCTTCAGCACCGCCTTCCACCCTCAGTCGAGTGGTCAAGTGGAACGCGTCAACCAGATTCTAGAAGACATGCTTCGAGCCTCTGTTATCTCATTCGGGATGGACTGGGAGAAGTGCCTTCCATTTGCCGAATTCGCTTACAACAACAGCTATCAATCTAGCTTGGGCAAAGCCCCTTTTGAAGTTCTCTATGGACGACGGTGTCGAACACCCCTTAACTGGTCAGAGACCGGGGAAAGACAATTCTTTGGCCCGGACATGATTCAGGAAGCAGAAGAACAAGTTCGTATCGTCCGTGAAAAGTTGAAAACAGCCCAAACCCGTCAAAAGAGTCAATATGACCGAAAGCATAAGGCTATGACTTTCGAGGTTGACGAGAAGGCTTATCTTCGGGTCACCCCTCTGAAGGGAACCCATCGTTTCGGTATCAAAGGCAAATTGGCTCCTCGTTACATTGGACCTTTTCGCATTCTTGCCAAACGAGGAGAAGTTGCCTACCAGTTGGAACTACCTCCGCATCTCTCCAGAGTCCACGATGTCTTCCACGTTTCTCAACTCAGGCGTTGCTTCTCGGATCCTATCCGTGGAGTGGACTACGAAACGCTTGATCTCCAAGATAATCTTACATACCGAGAGTACCCCATTCGTATCCTCGATCGGGCCGAGCGTACCACTCGACGTCATAATATCAAGTTTCTCAAGGTTCAATGGTCGCACCATTCTGAGGATGAAGCAACTTGGGAAAGGGAGGATCGTCTTCGACTCGAGTATCCCGCCTTCTTCCCGGAGGAACCCAAATCTCGGGACGAGATTCTTTTGAGTGGGGGTGAGTTGTCACACCCTAGCTAGTCATGCATTAGAGTGTTGCATCATGTTTACTCTTTCATCAGAAACTTGAAATGGGGATGACAGAACCCCCAGTCCCCTCTGAAACCAACTAGGGTTTACTAAAATAATTTTCAATGAACCTGAAATGCCCTTCTAAAATGCCCATCATTTTTGTCTTGGTTCAGAACCTCTGCCAAAAGTGGTGCACATTTTCCTAGGCCATTCTAGGGTTTTTGAATTAATTCATAAATATTTGAATTTGGGCATTTAAAATTATATAAAATATTTAAATGCTCAAATACCTCCAAACTAAAATGTTTCATGTTGGAAATAAACCAACTATGGACCAGGAGTGATTTGGTGATTTTTGAAGTTGCCTAGGTATTTTATTAAATTCAACAAAGTTGCAGATTTATTTAATAAAAACAGAAACAGAAAAAAAGGGAAAAGCTTACCTGGCGCCTGCCCCCGGCCCACCTGCCGGCCCAGCCCAGCACCGCTCCAGCGAGCTGCTTGCCGGCCAGGCAGGCAGGCAGGTGCCCGACGGCGACCGCAGCGTGCGCCACGCACCTGCTCGCCGCCTCGCCGCCTCCCTCGCCCGGCTAACGCCGTGGATCAGCCTCCCTCTCTCCCCCGAACCCCCCAGACACCCCCTCTCCTCTCCAGCTCCTCCCCCTCGCACGCCCCAGCCATGGCCGACGCCATCGCCGCCACCCCCTCGCCGTAGCCACGCCCTCCGTCCACCCCACGCCGTGCCACCGTGTCCAGGAGCTCCGCCGCTGTCCACTTCATCGAGCAGCCGAGCCCCGAGCGCTCGCAACGCCCGAGTCCACCGCACCGACCTCGCCCGAGCTCACCGTCGCCGGAGATCCCCTTCAACGCCGTCGTCGCTCCGGTCCATCTCCGGCCGCACCAAGGACTCCGTCGCACTCACTGTGAGCTTAGCCATCTTCCCCTCCCTTCCGTTCTTGCTCCCGAGCCGTGTAGCAACCTCCCGGAGCTCAACCGCACCCACCGCCGTGGAGCTCGTCGCCGACGTGCTCCCGGTCATCCTCCGGCCACAAGATGGTGTCCATCTTACTCACCGTGTCACTTAGCACCTAGCTAGCCACTCCACGAGCCTCACCGATCCCTCTAGCGCCAAGTTCACCTCCGACCGAACCCCGGTGGCCGCCAAAGTCGTCGCCGGCGCCAACTCCGGCCACCCCGACCTCAACGGACTCCGCCAAGAGCTGCGGTTTGTCCTCAGCTCCCCTCCGGTGGTCTCCGCGGCCCATTTGGTGGCCGGAATGGCCAAAACCACTCCCGCCGCCGCGTCGGGCTCGCCGGCGGCTAAACGCCGGTGCAGCCGACCCGGGTTTGACCACGGGTGGGCCCTGGTTGACTCCCCTGAGTCAATGACAGGTGGGGCCCAGCCCTGTTAATTAAACAGGATTAGTTTTAATTAAATTTTAATTAAAATAATCACCCTGACATGCGGGACCCACTGTCAGGTTTGACCCAAACCTGTTCCGTTGACCTGCTGACGTCACACTGATGTCAGGCTGACGCAGTAATTGATTTTCTGGATTTAATTTAAATCAGGAAATTCCAGAATATAATTTAAACTTCAAAAATTCATAACTTTTATTCTGTAACTCCAAATTGGACAAATTATATATGAAAAATGATCAGAAAAATCCAATCTATCCATTTGTACTATTTTCATGCATGATCAAACAAGTTAAATTGATGTTTTAAACAGAACAAGGAAAAGCACTTTAAAAGGCCATATTTGATTTTGAAATTTGAATCCTTGATTCAAATTTGTTCAAACCCTTCTGGTTTTAGTTGCATTAGCCCAATACACTCATTTTGCCATGTCTCATGCATGCATCATATTGTTGCATACTGTTTGGTAATGTTTGTGTATCGGTGCTCTCTGCGGCAGGTTCTGTCCCCGAAGAGTACCCTGATTACCCTAACGAAGAACCGTATCAGTGCATCGAACCATCAGGCAAGCAACCAACCATTTGATCATATCGATACAATCCCATGTTCTCGCTCCTGCTCTCTTTTACTGCATTAAGACAACGCGTTTCAAACTGCTGTGTGCTACGGTAGTTGAACCCATTTCCTCTGCATGACCTGTCATTGCCACAGTAACTAGATGAAACCCACTAGCATGTGTAGGAGTTGTTTGAGCCATATGTATGTGTTGTTCCTACCTTGCTATGCCTGCTATGCTTAGAGTCGTGTCAGGTCTGGTTCATCTGGGTGATGGGCTAGAGTGAAATGTTTATGTCGGTAATGAGAGTGGTGTGGTGAACACGATTTGGTAAAGGTAACGATGAGAGGCCATGTAGGAGTACATGGTGGGTTGTTTCATTGAAGCCGACCTTAAGCACTGAGATCTGTATGCGTGATTTAAGATACAGCTACTACCATGCATTGGGCCCTGAAATATGACCCCGTCGACTTCTTATTCACCCTAGCTCTCTGTCCAGGAGTTGCAAGTAGTTTCTGGTGTTTGTAGCCTACTGGAGGCCGTGGACAGCGCTGACCGTAGGGGTGGGCTGTGATGCAGTAGGTACGTGGCACGGTGTACCGAATACCCGTTAGGTATCTCGGGAACCCTGTTCACATCGTTCGGGGCCGTATGGGAAACCTCGGCCGGACTCCCTGCGGATGGAACCTGAATAGGCGATAAACCTGGACTAGAGGCTTAAGTGTTTAGGTAGGTCGTGGTCTACACCCACGTCGGCTTTCGCTTGAAGTCTGCCGAGCACATGTCGTGTGCAGACGCTAAGTGGTGGAAACATGTATGAAGAAGTACACCCCTGCAGGGTTATCATAATCTATTCGAATAGCCGCGTCCGCGGTAAAGGACTACTTGGTTGCCTATACAGTTCATAGACAAGTAAATGGAAACTGTTAAAAGCCTCAAGATAAGTGTGAGTGCCGAGGATGGCTCTTCCGTAGGAAGACGGAGGCGAATCCTCGGTAGTGTATTGAAGTGGTGAGTAGTGGACTCGTGTGCGCAAAACCATTTCAAGTTGGAGTATCGTAGGATAGTCTAGCCAAGAGTCAAAGCTGGCTTGCTGCAATAACTCCACCAACCCTTCTTGATAATATGCATGTATGTAGGTTCTGATGTAAGTCTTGATGAGTACCTTTGTACTCATGTTGCTATAATCTACATTTTTACAGAAGACGCTGCAACCCCTTCTGATGGGTTCTATGTAGACGTTGACATCAACGAGTAGGCTAAAGACCCAGGTGGTGACCCTGAGCTTGTGAAGGACCACGTAGTATAGCTAGGCTTTCCAAGCCTCTTTTATTTTATTAGTTGTCTGTACTCAGACAAGTTACTTCCGCTGCTGGTTTGTATGACTGTATGACTTGTATGTTGGGTCGTGAGACCCGTACCTTTGTGTATGTTATGTATGGCTCTCTGAGCCTTAAATAAAGTACTTGTGTCGTAGAGTCATGTTGTGATGCTTCGTTGTATTTGCACATATCGAGCATATTGTGTGTATGATTGAAATGCTTGGTATGTGTGGGATCTGACTATCTAGTTGTTTATCTTTAGTAGCCTCTCTTACCGGGAAATGTCTCCTAGTGTTACCGCTGAGCCATGGTAGCTTGCTACTGCTCTGGAACACATAGGCTGGCCGGCATGTGTCCTTCTTCGTTCCTGTGTCTGTCCCTTCGGGGAAATGTCACGCTTTGAGTACCGGAGTCCTGTTAGCCCGCTACAGCCCGGTTTACCGGAGTCCTGCTAGCCCAGTGCTACAGCCCGGACCCACTTGCTGATGACCGACACGTTCGAAGCTGGGTCATGGATGCCTGTCCCTGTAAGTCTGTGCCACTTTGGGTTTACGACTAGTCATGTCAGCCCGGGCTCTTTATCATATGGATGCTAGCGACACCATCATATACGTGAGCCAAAAGGCGCAAACGGTCCCGGGCAGAGGTAAGGCGACACCCGTGGGGATACCATGCGTGAGGCCGCAAAGTGATATGAGGTGTTACCGGCTAGATCGATGTGACATCGAGTCGGGGTCCTGACAGACTGGCAAACCGGTCCTTTGTTAATGCGGAGGAACCCTGAAGATTCCGCTGAGTTATCGAGTGGTTGACCAGTCTCTTGCTATATCATGACAGTCAGTTTTCGGCTTTCTCTACTGAGGTGCTTGTCCGAAATAACCAGTGCACAATCGCAGTAGTTCTCCTTTAGCCGCCTTAGCCGATAAAACGGAATGTAAGGTAGCAAACCCAGGACCCGGGCAAACCCAACATTTGACCAAAGGCATGATTCAGAGCTGATGCATATAAGGCCAAACTCGTGACGCCGAACACTCCCGAAGGTATTCGGACTTTGTAACATATACTGGGCTGAGTAACACCCTCGATAATGAACCCCAAATTTCCAGGTATGTACATTAATCTGATGTAGCGGAATGCCAATAACGCCGGTATCCCTCGTGGGTGTATTAAGTACCCGGGGGATGTCAAGCAACAAGAGACATTAAAGAAAGTCTACACAGGGGCTTAAACTAAAGAGAAACCTTTGAGCGGGGCCCTGCTGCACGTCTGCGCCTTTGTCTCTGTTGTGCCGTATCCTGGAAGGGTGTAGCACGATGGTCATCCGTAAAAAAGGAAAGACCCAGGTAAAAGAGTCTGGTGTAATCGTGCGAGAAGTTTGTTATGCTCAATGAATCATTAAAATTCAATATATTATTATATTAATAGGGTCAAGCCGAAAAGTGGGCTTTGTTACATGTTCGCAGCCCCTAGCATCGCCTATGGGGGTATATCTATAGACCCCAGCTCAGGTTTATCTGGGCTATTACCACCGGTGGTGCACCGGACTCATCTAACCGTGTCCGTGGTCTTGACGACCGATCATGTATTCTGGTTGGAGAGGCCGCTCAGTGTTCGGCTGCTAGAGCCGCCACATATTCTTCCGCTCGTAAGGAACGCTTTGTGTTTCCGCTAACTGTGATGACAACCACGTGGACTGGGCATCTTGATTTTAAGGTAGGCGTAGTGCGATACTGCATTGCAGCGAGCGAAGGCCGCCCTTCCGAGTAGTGCGTGATAGCCACTTCAGAATGGAGCGATGTCAAAGATTAATTCTCCGCTTCTGAAGTTGTCGGGAGAACTGAATATAACCTCTAATACGAGAGAGCCCGTGCGCGGGCCTCAACGCCTGGTATTACTCCTTTAAAGGTAGTGTTACTTTGGCTGATTCTTGACGGGTCTATCCCCATCTTGCAGACAGTGTCCTGATATATCAGATTAAGACTACTGCCTCCGTCCTTAAGGACTCGAGTGAGATGGTATCCATCAATTATTGGGTCGAGCACCAAGGCAGCCGATCCTCCGTGCTGGATACTGGTCGGATGATCCCTGCGATCAAAAGTGATCGGGCAGGCCGACCAAGGGTTGAATTTGGGGGCGACGGGCTCTACAGCATATACGTCTCTGAGTGCGCGTTTGCGTCTTCTCTTCGGTATGTGAGTTGCGTAAATCATATTCACTATTTTGACTTCTAGTGGGAATTTTTTCTGTCCCCTAGTGTTTGGCTGGCGAGGCTCATCCTCGTCTTCCCTTGGCGTCCCCCTTCCTTTGTGTTCGGTGTTTAGCTTGCCGGCCTGCTTGAAGACCCAACATTCTCTGTCGGTGTGGTTTGCAGGTTTTTCGGGGGTGCCATGAATTTGACAATCTGTCTAGAACCTTATTTAGGCTGGACAATCCATCTCTGCTGCCTTTAAATGGCTTTTTCCGTTGACCGGGTCGAGAGCCCCTGAATCCGGCATTGACCGCCGTGTTATCCGGACTCTCTTCCTTTTTTCTACGCTTGTTTTTATTGCGTTGTGGCTTCCCGTTGCCATCCCTAATTTCGGATGTGCCTTGGTCGCTGGTGCCTCTACGGGCCAACCAGCTGTCCTCACCCGCGCAAAAGCGGGTCATAAGGCTTGTTAGGGCCGCCATTGTCCTTGGCTCTTCTTGGCCGAGGTGTCTTGCGAGCCATTCGTCTCGGATACTGTGCTTGAAGGCCGCCAAGGCTTCAGCATCCAGACAATCAACGATTTGATTCTTCTCGGTGAGAAATCTGTTCCAAAGCTTGCGGGCTGACTCTCCGGGTTGTTGGATTATGTGACTTAAATCATCTGCATTCGGAGGTCGGACATAGGTCCCTTGAAAATTGGCCCTGAAAGCATACTCAAGTTCCTCCCAACTTCCAATTGAATTTTCAGGGAGGCTTTTCAACCAATATCGAGCTGGTCCTTTCAACTTGAGGGGCAGATATTTAATGGCGTGGAGATCATCTCCACGAGCCATGTGGATATGAAGGATAAAGTCCTCAATCCATACCCCAGGATCTGTTGTTCTGTCGTATGCCTCTATATTCACGGGTTTAAATCCTTGTGGAAATTCATGATCCAACACTTCATCGGTGAAGCATAGGGGGTGTGCAGCACCCCTGTAATTGGATGTGTCATGGCATGCTGTCGACGGTTGTTGTGTTCGAGGTTGATTCCGAACTGGTATTCGATCGATATGATCATTTTGGTGGCTATGATCTTGCGCCAGAGCACGTCCTCTAGGTCCATAGATGGACCTGGTCGCACCGGCCTTTTTGTCCAGGAGCGCAGGTAAATCGTGTGCTGGCTTGTGTGCGGCATCAGTAGCCGCTCTGTCGAGGCCACGAGGTGGTCGGTCCGGCTAATCGACCATATTATTCTTCGGCGGAATGGGCTCTATGGCCTCGTCGTCGAATTCGGGCAACAGCTTGTGCTTTGGGTAGCTCTTTGTGTGGCGATCGTCGCCATATTTTTCTTTAGTGTCTAGCACTTTGTTCCATCTGCGGTTGAGCGTATCCTGCGCGGCCTTAAGCCTTTTCTTCTGCTTCTTTAGGCTCCTCGCGGTGGCCATAAGCCTTCTGTGGAGGTTCTCTTGTTCCAAGTGTTTTTCCGGGATGAATGCGTCGTCGTCCGGACTGTCCTCCTTTTCGGAGGCAGGTTGATGAGTTTTACCCTCGGGGTCGCTGTGATCGGGCGTCTGCTACGGACTATGTTCGGCGTGCCATGGCTCATCCTGCTCCATCGCTGGGTCCATTGGGTCGTCGTTTCCTTTGGAGTCGACCAGGGTGTCAATTTTTCTTGCGATGTTATCGCTATTTTTACTGTGGCTGGACTTAGAGCGGCGCCTGCGCCATCGCTTTGGTTTCTGCCCGGTGGGATTATCCTCCGTCGCATCCTTTTTGTCGCCGTTGTTCTCCTTGGGTGTGTCCACCATGTATATATCATATGATGAGGTGGCTGTCCAGCGCCCCGTGGGCGGTGGTTCCCGGTCATCTCCAGCATCGACGTCCATACCGTCGATGTCTTCGGAGTCAAAGTCCAGCGTGTCGGTTAAGTAATCGACATTGGCTATTAAGTGGGTGGTAGGTGGGTAGCGAATTTCTCCGTCGTCCGCATCCCACTCGAGTCGGACATAGTTTGGCCAGGAGTCTCCTGATAAAGAGAGAGAGAGAGCTGAATGAATTTAGCACGTCACCAAAGGGTGAGTGTTGAAAGATATCCGCGGAGGTGCACTCCATGATCGGTGCCCAATCAGATTCGGTAGGCACGGACGCACGCGGTTCGGAACCTAAGACCGGAGACAAGTCCGGGGGTCCGGTGACATAGATTTCTTTGGAGGCGGAGTCTGTGTTTGGCTCCATCGCCGATGAGTGTGCGGCCTCCGTGGTGGGGTCCATCCACCCACCTTCGGATGGTGCAATCTGCTCCAGATTAAGGGCAGGGGCAGCTACAGGTGCGATAGTCCGAACACCGTCCGAGGGCAGATCTAAGTCATCCTCGTCGTGACTGTTCGGCGCTCCTGACGTAGGCCCAAAATCATCGAAGATCAATTCCCTGTGGATGTCAGCCATGTAGTTCAAGTTTCCGAGCCTGACCTGATGGCCAGGGGCGTAGCTGTCAATCTGCTCCAGATGGCCAAGCAAGTTGGCCCGCAGTGCGAAGCCGCCGAATACGAAGATCTGTCCGGGGAGAAAAGTCTCGCCTTCGACCGCATAGTTGCTGATGATTGAAGGAGCCATCAAGCCTCGTAGCGATGACACGGTGGAACTCTCAATGAAAGCACCAATGTCGGTGTCAAAACCGGCGATTCTCGGGTAGGGGGTCCTGAACTGTGCGTCTAAGGCTAATGGTAACAGGAGGCTGGGGACACGATGTTTACCCAGGTTCAGGCCCTCTCGATGGAGGTAATACCCTACTTCCTGCTTGATTGATCTTGATGATATGAGTATTACAAGAGTTGATCTACCACGAGATTGTAGAGGCTAACCCTAGAAGCTAGCCTATGATTATGATTGTTCTTGTCCTATGGACTAAACCCTCCAGTTTATATAGACACCGGAGGGGGCTAGGGTTACACAGAGTCGGTTACAGAGAAGAAGATCTACATATCCGAATCGCCAAGCTTACCTTCCACGCAAAGGAGAGTCCCATCCGGACATGGGACGAAGTCTTCAATCTTTTATATTCATAGTCCAATAGTCCGGCCAAAGTGTATAGTCCGGTTGTCCGAGTACCCCCTAATCCAGGACTCCCTCAATCATCTTATAATGCTACTGTCAATCAAAGCAAAATAAGATGCATAAAGGATAAACATCACATGCAATCAACATAAGTGATATGATAGGGCCATCATCATCTTGTGCTTGTGATCTCGATCTCCGAAGCACCATCATGATCACCAGCGTCACTGGCGCGACACCTTGATCATCATCGTAGCATCGTTGTTGTTTTGCCACCTATTGCTTCTACGACTATCGCTACCGCTTTAGTGATAAAGTAAAGCAATTACTGGGCGATTGCATTGGATACAATAAAGCGACAACCATATGGCTCCTGCCAGTTGCCGATAACTTTGTTACAAAACATGATCATCTCATACAATAAAATTTAGCATCATGTCTTGACCATATCACATCACAACATGCCCTGCAAAAACAAGTTAGACGTCCTCTACATTGTTGTTGCAAGTTTTACGTGGTTCCTACGGGCTGAGCAAAAACTGTTCTTACCTACGCATCAAAACCACAACGATAGTTCGTCAAGTTAGTGTTGTTTTAACCTTCTCAAGGACCGGGCGTAGCCACACTCGGTTCAACTAAAGTTGGAGAAACTGACACCCGCCAGCCACATATGTGCAAAGCACGTCGGTAGAACCAGTCTCGCGTAAGCGTACGCGTAATATCGGTCCGGGCCGCTTCATACAACAATACCGGCGAACCAAAGTATGACATGCTGGTAAGCAGTATGACTTGTATCGCCCACAACTCACTTGTGTTCTACTCGTGCATATAACATCTACGCATAAAACCAGGCTTTAATACCACTGTTTGGGAACATAGTAATTTCAAAACAATTCCTACGCACACGCAAGATCATGGTGATGCATAGCAACAAGAGAGGAGAGTGTTGTCCATGAACCCTCGTAGACCGAAAGCAGAAGCGTTAGCACAACGCGGTTGATGTAGTCGTACGTCTTCACGATCTGACCGATCCAAGTACCAAATATGCGGCACCTCTGAGTTCAGCACACGTTCAGCTCGATAATGTCCCACGAACTCCGATCCAGCAGAGCTTTGCGGGAGAGTTCCGTCAGCACGACGGCGTGATGATGGTGTTGATGATGCTACCGACACAGGGCTTCGCCTAAGCACCGCTACGATATTATCGAGGTGGAATATGGTGGAGGGGGTACCGCACACGGCTAAGAGATCAATGATCAATTGTTGTGTCTAGAGGTGCCCCCCTACCCCCGTATATAAAGGATCAAGGGGGAGGGGGCGGCCGTCCAGGAGGAGGCGCACCAGGGAGGAGTCCTACTCCCACCGGGAGTAGGACTCCCTCCTTTCCTAGTCCAAGTAGGAGAGGGGAAGGAAGGGAAGGAGAAGAGGAAGGAAAGGGGGGCGGCCCCCTAGTCCAATTCGGTTTGGGCTAGGGGGGCCACGCGCCCCTAGCTGGTCGCCTCTCCTCTT
>NC_041393.1:443424177-443435297 GCF_002162155.2 Triticum dicoccoides | reverse complement strand
CCCCCGGTACTCCGGTATATGCCCAAAACCATCCGAAACCATTTCGGTGTCCGAACATAGTCATCCAATATATCGATCTTTACGTCTCGACCATTTCGAGACTCCTCGTCATGTCCGTGATCATATCCGGGATTCTAAACTACCTTCGGTACATCAAAACACAAAAACTCATAATACCGATCGTCACCGAAATTTAAGCGTGCGGACCCTACGGGTTTGAGAACTATGTAGACATGACCGAGACACGTCTCCGATCAATAACCAATAGTGGAACCTGGATGCTCATATTGCCTCCTACATATTCTACGAAGATCTTTATTTGTCAAACCGCATAACAACATACGTTGTTCCCTTTGTCATCGGTATACCTGGCCAAATGGGCCGGCCCGGCACGGCATGACCCGCCCAGGCTTGCACGGGCCAGGCACGGCACGGCCCGCCCAGACACGTATAATACATGGGCCGTGCCGGGCCGGCACGCATGCTCGCCTCTTCGGCCCAAGCACGGCACAGCAGCCTCACGTGCCGGCATGCTGGCCCGATTAGCACGAAAAGGAGCAGCCGAGCGCCTCGTCACGGGGGTGCCGCATCGCATCAAGCGTCGTGGCGGACGCGTTCGTTGGCCCGTGTCGTTGCACATGCATGCACGTCTCCTTTTTTTATTGCATCTCAACTGCATGCATGCATGCACGCCTCCTGGCTCCGTGCGTTCGTCGGCTGTGCACATGCATGTACGTACAGATATACTTATACATGTATGCCTCCTGGCTCCCTACGACATGCTAGCTGCTAGCCGTGCCGTGCTGGGCCGGCACGCGTGCCTGGCTAGCCAGCCCAGGCACGGCCCTAGCCGGGCCACGTGCCGGGCACGGCCCATTAAGCCACGTGACGGGCCGAGCACGCGGGCTATCGGGCTGGCACGCTAAGGACGGCCCATCTGGCCAGGTATAGTCATCAGTATGTTACTTTCCCGAGATTCGATCATCGGTATCTCAATACCTAGTTCAATCTCGTTACCGGCAAGTCTCTTTACTCGTTACGTAATGCATCATCCCTCAACTAACTCATTAGCTACATTGCTTGCAAGGCTTATAGTGATGTGCATTACCGAGAGGGCCCAAAGATACCTCTCCGACAACCGAAGTGACAAATCCTAATCTCGAAATACGCCAACTCGACATGTACCTTCGGAGACACCTGTAGAGCTCCTTTATAATCACCCGGTTACGTTGTGACGTTTGGTAGCACACAAAGTGTTCCTTCGGTAAACGGGAGTCGCATAATCTCATAGTTATAGGAACATGTATAAGTCATGAAGAAAGCAATAGCAATATACTAAATGATCAAGTGCTAAGCTAACGGAATGGGTCAAGTCAATCACATCATTCTCCTAACGATGTGATCCCGTTAGTCAAATGACAAATCATGTCTATGGCTAGGAAACACAACCATCTTAGATCAACGAGCTAGTCAGGTGGAGGCATACTAGTGACACTATGTTTGTCTATGTATTCACACATGTATTTTGTTTCCAGTTAATATGATTCTAGCATGAATAATAAACATTTATCATGATATGAGGATATAAATAATAACTTTATTATTGCCTCTAGGGCATATTTCCTTCAAGAGGTGGCCGACCTCGTCCTGAGGTAGGTGCTCTCCACGGGAGGGCCCATTTAGGATTTCCCGTGTCTCCAGGCCTGGCGCCGCGCACCTAGAGACACAGGACGGGGTCCCCATCTAGAACGCCTGGAACATCTAGCACCTCCGGAAGTTCTACCCATGAAGAAAGGCTCCGGCCTGTGAAGGTCTCCGCTACTGACACTCTCACATAATAATGAGTGGTGTTGTACACACCCCGGAGTCTCCTGACAGCCGCCCTGGGGCCTCACGGGGGCTCCCTTCCATGTCTTAGTGGCAGCACTTAGCTCCGCGCTGGTGAGAAGACTAGATTAGGTGTCGGACACGGCTGTTCATTTTCTTTCCGAAGTTGCTTGTAGTCTTTTAATGGTCTTTTAATGGAATTGGTGCTTTCGTGCTTTGGTTCACCAAGTTGATTTCTTCTCCTCCTGCTCGTTTGCTTTTAGCCTAGGGGTAGGGAAGAGGTGGCAGTTGCCCGTCACTCTCACTCGCACGCCTCGCACATGGTGGCTAGGCAGGTGTCTGCGCCTTGGGCCTGCCCTCGTGCACGCACACCGCGCCGAACCCCACTGCCCTGGTGCTTCGGTCTATCCTCATGAGGAGCCCTCGATCGAGCTCATAGGCACCAGCACCCCTCATATCCGTGCCCCCCGGGCAACGCGACACGATGCATTAAGTCAGAGCTAATCCATGGCAGGGGGCTCGCATAAGGAGGAATAGTGTGCTCGTCAGGTTTCCTTTTCTTTAAACAGCCCTGCAGCGGTTCCGCGGAGACTCCTGAGACCCCAAGGCACCTCCCGAGGTCTGTGACCTCCAGGTCTCCGGGAACGGGGGCCTCGTCGGGCGCCAAAAGCCAAGTCCTTGCAAGGGGGAAGCTACCGCACGCATATCAAGCTAAGTTATCCTATCCTTGCCTACTCAAAACGCAAACATTACCACACAGCATTAATATAGCAAGCATAACACAAAGGGCATAACCGCCATAGTTCATTACACGCCCCAGCAGGGTACACTATCTTTTTTCGAATTACAGAAGAAAGGAAAGGCTAAACAACGAGGACCCAAGGGTGCGCGAATCCGGCGCCAGCGCAGCATCCTCAAGCAGCGCCTCAAGGTGGCCCCAACGCTCCACTAGTTCCCCCATAGGCGACCTGGGACCGTGGCTGGTCTTGAGTCCAAGTTCGGCGGTCCCGGTTCATGCAGGGCTCCTCTCCAGCTTCACCGGAGCGCTGCGGCGGGATGACCCACCGCCGTCCTCAATCTGATCGCGACGGCGTGGAGGTCGGTCGTAGCCACCACTGCTCGAGCTCTCATCCGAGGAAGAGCTTTCGTCGCAAGAAGAGGAGCGCACACCGCAAGGCCAGGCTCACCCTCGTCGCCCTCGTCGTCGCTGCTGTCTTCCAGGCAGCACCCCACACGGCGGTCGTCCTCCCTGAGCACCCTCATATAGAGGGTCGCCAGGCCATCGTACTTGAAGTGGAGGGTGCACCTTCCGCTCAAGCCTCGCGTGCGGGTGAACGTCCGCCAGCCGCGGGTCAGGACCATGCAGCCTGAGGCGGCGACCTCAGTCCCGACCCACGAGGCCCTGCTACAGCAGCCGTCAGCCTGCAGCGAGAGACCATCAAGCTCCGAGGACGGAAGCTCGCCGGAGAAAAAGCGCAGAAGCCGAAGCAAGGTGCTGGCCGGGCTCTCCGACCACACCACGAACTCGAGGAGCACGTCCAGCAAGGAGAAGCACGGTCGAGGAGGGCGCACGATCACCGCGCACCTTCCTTCGTCATGGGGGCTGCTTCGGAGCCGGCGGCCCCCCGCCGTGAGAAGAGGTAACATCGCGGGCACCATGAGAAACGCCAGCCCTGTGGGATGCATGCCCACGCCCCCTGGGGGCCACAGCACGGGTCGCGGGATGCTTACGGGGACGGCTGCGGCCTCTCTTGGGAGGCGGAGAGGCTGGTCCCTCCTTGGAAGCCTTCCTCTTCTTGGCCGCCGAAAACCTCCTCGTCGGCGCCATGGGAGGAAGGCAGAGAAGGAGGAGAAATGGGCAGCGAGAAGACGGAGGAATAAATGAGAGGGGGGAGGCTCTGCCCCTTCCCCTAGATTTATAGCCAAGGAAGGCCAACCGCCAGCCTCCACGACCTCGTGCCATAATGATCTTCTGCATGCAGCATCGACCCGTCAAGTCGAATAGTTGTCGAGGCGGCGTAGGGAAGTGGAGATGTGATACGTCTCCAACGTATCTATAATTTTTGATTGTTCCATGCTATTATATTACCTGTTTTGGATGTTTATGGGCTTTATTTTACAAATTTATATCATTTTTGGGACTAACCTACTAACCGGAGGCCCAGCCCGTATTGCTGTTTTTTTTTTGCCTATTTCAGTGTTTCGAAGAAAAGGAATATCAAACGGAGTCCAAACGGCATGAAACCTTCGGGAGCGTGATTTTTGGAACGAATGTGATCCAGAGGACTTGGAGTGCAAGTCAAGAACCAGCCAAGGCCTCCATGATATAGGAGGGCGCCCCCCCCCCTATAGGGTGCGCCCCCCTGTCTCGTGGGCCTCTCGGGCGTCCACCGACGTACTTCTTCCTCCTATATAATCCTACGTACCCCAAAAACATCCAGGAGGCAACCGAAACACAATTTCCACCACCGTAACCTTCTGTAGCCGCGAGATCCCATCTTGGAGCCGTCGCCGGCATTCTGCCGGAGGGGGAATCCACCATGGAGGGCTTCTACATCAACATCCTTGCCCCTCCGATGAGTTGTGAGTAGTTTACCACACACCTACGGGTCAATAGTTATTAGCTAGATGGCTTCTTCTCTCTTTTTGGATCTCAATACAATGTTCTCCCCTCTCTTGTGGAGATCTATACGATGTAATCTCTTTTTGCAGTGTGTTTGTCGAAATCCGATGAATTGTGGGTTTATGATCAGATTTATCTATGGATATTAATTGAATCTTCTCTGAATTCTTTTATATGATTGAGTTATCTTTGCATGTCTCTTCGAATTATCGGTTTGGTTTGGCCTACTAGATTGATCTTTCTTACCATGGGAGAAGTGCTTAGCTTTGGGTTCAATCTTGCAGTGTTCTTACCCAGTGACAGAAAGGGTTGCAAGACAGGTATTGTAATGTTTCCATCGAGGATAAAAAGATGGGGTTTATATCATATTGCTTGAGTTTATCCCTCTACATCATGTCATCTTGCTTAATGTGTTACTCTGTTCTTATGAACTTAATACTCTAGATGCATGCTGGATAGCGGTCGATGTGTGGAGTAATAGTAGTAGATGAAGGCAGGAGTTGGTCTACTTGTTATGGACGTGATGCCTATATACATGATCATGCCTAGATAATCTCATAATTATTTGCTTTTCTATCAATTGCTCGACAATAATTTGTTCACCCACCGTAATACTTATGCTCTCGAGAGAAGCTTCTAGTGAAACCTATGGCCCCGGGTCTATCTCTTATCATTTGTGCTTCCAATCTACTTTTATTTGCATCTTTATTTTCTGCATCTATATTATAAAATACCAAAAATATATTTATCTTATCATACTATCTCTATCAGATCTCACTTTCACAAGTGGCCATGAAGGGATTGACAACCCCTTTGTCGCGTTGGTTGCAAGTTCTTTGTTTGTTTGTGTAGGTTCATGGGACTTGTTGAGAAGCCTCCTACTGGATTGATACCTTGGTTCTCAAAAACTGAGGGAAATACTTAAGCTACTATTTTTGCATCACCCTCTCCTCTTCGAGGAAAACCAACGCAAGCTCAAACGTAGAAAGAAGGATTTCTGGCACCATTGCCGGGGAGGTCTTCGCTCAAGTCAAGACATACCAAGTACCCATCACAAACTCATCTCCCTCGCATTTACATTATTTGCCATTTGTCTCTCGTTTTCCTCTCCCCCACTTCACCTTTGTCGTTTTATTCGCCCGCTCTTTCCCAATCTCCTCTCTTTTCCATTTGCCGTTTTTTGTTTGCTTGTGTGTTGAATTACTTGTTGCCATGGCACAAGATAATACCAAATTGTGTGATTTCTCGAATACCAATAATAATGATTTCCTTAGTACTCCAATTGCTCCTCTTAATGATGTTGAGTCTTGTGAAATCAATACTGCTTTGCTGAATCTTGTTATGAAAGATCAATTCGCCGGCCTTCCTAGTGAAGATGCCGCTACTCATCTAAACAATTTTGTTGATTTGTGTGATATGCAAAAGAATAAAGATACAGATAATGATATTGTTAAATTGAAGCTATTTCCGTTTTCGCTTAGAGATCGTGCTAAAGTTTGGTTTTCGTCTTTGCCTAAAAATAGTATTGATTCTTGGAACAAGTGCAAAGATGCTTTTATCTCTAAGTATTTTCCTCCCACTAAGATCATCACTCTTAGGAATGATATTATGAATTTTAAACAACTTGATCATGAGCATGTTGCCCAATCTTGGGAAAGAATGAAATTGATGCTTCGCAATTGCCCTACTCATGGTTTGAATTATGGATGATCATACAAAATTTTATGTCGGTTTGAACTTTGCTTCTAGGAATCTCTTAGATTCAGCCACATGAGGCACGTTTATGGAAATAACGTTGGGTGATCCTACAAAACTTCTTGATAACATTATGGCTAATTATTCTCAATGGCACACCGAAAGATCTTCTAGTAAAAAAGTGCATGCTATAGAAGAAATCAATGTTTTGAGTGGAAAGGTGGATGAACTTATGAAGTTGTTTGCTACTGAGAGTTGTTCTATTGATCCCAATGATATGCCTTTATCTACCTTGATTGAGAATAATAATGAATCTATGGATGTGAATTTCGTTGGTAGGAATAATTTTGGAAACAATGCTTATAGAGGAAACTTTAATTCTAGAATGTTCCCTAGCAATTCCTCTAATAATTATGGAAATTCCTACAATAATTCTTATGGTAATTTTAATAAGATGCCCTCTGATTTTGACAATAGTGTGAAAGAATTTATGATTTCTCAAAAGAATTTAATGTTTTGCTTGAAGAAAAATTGCTCAAAGTTGATGATTTGGCTAGGAACGTTGAGAGACTTTCACTTGATGTTGATTCTCTCAAACTTAGATCTTCTCCTCCTAAGCATGATATCAGTGAGTCTCTCAAAGCAATGAGAATTTTCATTGACGAGTGCAAGGAAAGAACCGCTCGATTGCGTGCTACGAAAGATAGCTTTATAAAAGCTTGTTCTTCTAGTTTCCATGAAAACAATGATGAATATCTTAAAGTTATTGATGGGTCCCCTATTAGATCTTTGTTTTGTAATATGAATCTTGAAAATAATGGGACTTATGATGAGTCAACTTTACCTAGAAGGTGTCCCAAGAATTCGGAGTTTTTAGATCTTGATGCTAAATTTGGTAAAAGTGGGATTGGAGAGGTCATGACTTTAAATAGCATTGAACCCACTATCTCTGATTTCAAGGAATTTGAATATGATAATTGTTCTTTAGAAAGTTGTATTCCTTGTTGCAATCCGTTGTTAATTCTCCACATGCTTATAGTCAAAACAAAGCTTTTACCAAACATATTGTTGATGCCTTGATGCAATCTTATGCTGAAAAACTTAATTTGGAAGTTTCTATACCTAGAAAACTTAATGATGAGTGGGAACCTACTATAAAGATTAGAATTAAAGATCATGAATGTTTTGCTTTGTGTGATTTGGGTGCTAATGTTTCCACGATTCCGAAAACTTTATGTGATATTCTAGGTTTCCATGATCTTGATGATTGCTCGTTAAATTTGCACCTTGCGGATTCCACCATTAAAAAGCCAATGGGAAGGATCAATGATGTTCTTATTGCTGCAAATAGAAATTTGGTGCCCGTTGATTTTATCGTTCTTGATATAGATTGCAATCTTTCTTGCCCTATTATTCTTGGTAGACCTTTCCTTAGAATGATTTGTGCGATTATTGATATGAAGGAAGGGAATATTAGATTCCAATTTCCATTAAAAAAAGGCATGGAGCACTTTCCAAGAAATAAAGTCAAATTGCCTTATGAATCTATCATGCAGGCTACTTATGATTCAAGTGCAAAAGATGGCACTCGTTAGATCTATCTTTGCTTTTATGCCTAGCTAGGGGCGTTAAACGATAGCGCTAGTTGGGAGGCAACCCAATTTTCTTTGTGTTCTTTGTTTTTGTTCCTGTTTAGTGTTAAATTTTGTTTATACTTTCTGTTTAGATGTGTTTTTATCTTTTAATTAGTGTTTGTGCCAAGTAGAACCTATAGGATAAACTATGATGATAGTTGATTTGATTCTGCTGAAAAACAGAAACTTTGCGCTCACGAGAAAAAATTCAATACATCACAGAAACGAGCTTTTGCATTGATTCTTTTTTCTGCTGATCAATAAACAAATTTTCCAGTACGTCCTATTTTGGTAGGAGTTTTAGAGTTCCAGAAGTTTGCGTTAGTTACAGATTGCTACAGACTGTTCTGTTTTTGACAGATTCTGTTTTTCGTGTGTTGTTTGCTTATTTTGATGCATCTATGGCTAGTAAAATAGTTTATAAACCATAGAGAAGTTGGAATACAGTAGGTTTAACACCAAAATAAATAAATAATGAGTTCATTACAGTACCTTATATGGTGGTTTTGTTTTCTTTCACTAACGGAGCTTATAAGATTTCCTGTTGAGTTTTGTGTTGTGAAGTTTTCAAGTTTTGGGTAAAGCTTTTATGGACTATGGAATAAAGGGTGGCAAGAGCCTAAGCTTGGGGAGGCCCAAGGCACCCCAAGATATTGAAGGAAAGCCAAAATCCTAAGCTTGGGGATGCCCCGGGAAGGCATCCCCTCTTTCGTCTTCGTTCATTGGTAACTTTACTTGGGACTATATTTTTATTCACCACATCATATGTGTTTTGCTTGGAGCGTCGTGTAATATATTAGTCTTTGCTTTTTAGTTTACCACAATCATCCTTTCTGTACACACCTTTTTGGAGAAGCCTATTTGATTAGAATTTGCTAGAATACTCTATGTTCTTCACTTATATGTTTTGAGCTTGATAGTTTTTGCTCTAGTGCTTCACTTATATCTTTTAGAGCACGGTGGTGTCTTAATTTTGAAGAAATTGCTAGTCTCTCATGCTTCACTTATATTATTTTGAGAGTCTTTTAGAACAGCATGGTATTTGTTTTGGTTACAAATTTGGTCCTAGAATGATGAGCATCCAAGTTGGGTATAATAAAAATTATCATAGAAAATGAATTGGATGCTAGGATCAATTTGATGCTTGATAATTGTTTTGAGATATAAAGGTAGTAATGTTAGGGTCATGCTAGTGGATAATTATCAAATTGATAAATACTTTTGTTGAAGTTGGCAAGTCCCGTAGCATGCACGTATGGTAAAAGTTGTGTGACAAATTTGTTGCATGAGGTGCTCTTTTGAGTGTCTTCCTTATGAGTGGCAGTCGGGGACGAGTGGTGGAATTTTTTTTCCTACCAATCTATCCCTCTTGGGGCATGCGTAGTAGTACTTTGCTTCGAGGGCGAAGTACACTTTTGCAATAAGTATATGAGTTCTTTATGACTAATGTGAGTCCATGGATATACGCACACTCATCCTTCCACTTAGCTAGCCTCTATTTTACCACGCAATTTTTGCCGGTAGCATAAACCCTTTATTTACCTTCCTCAAAATAGCCACCATACCTACCTATTATGGCATTTCCATAGCCATTCCGAGATATATTGCCATGCAACTTTCCACCGTTCCGTTTATTATGACATGTTTCATCATTGTCATATTGCTCTTTGCATGATCATGTAGTTGACATTGTATTTGTGGCAAGGCCACCTTCATAATTTTCATACATGTCACTCTTGATTCATTGCATATCCCGGTACACCGCCGGAGGCATTCATATAGAGTCATATTTTGTTCTAGCTTTGAGTTGTAAATCCATAAAAGTGTGATGATCTTCATTATTAGAGCATTGTCCCAGTGAGGAAAGGATGATGAAGATTATCCCCCACAAGTCGGGATGGGACTTCGGACTTTATAAAAATAAAAGAGGCCAAAGAAGCCCACAAAAGAAAAAAGAGAGAAAGAAAAAAAGAGAAAGAAAGAGAAAGAAAAAAAGAAAAAAAGAAAAAGAAAAAATAAAATGAGAGAAAAAGAGAGAAGGGACAATTGCTACTATCTCTTTTCCACACTTGTGCTTCAAAAATAGCACCATGATCTTCATGATAGAGTCTCATATGTTGTCACTTTCACATACTAGTGGGAATTTTTCATTATAGAACTTGGCTTGTATATTCCAATGATGGGCTTCCTCAAAATGCCCTAGGTCTTCGTGAGCAAGCAAGTTGGATGCACACCCACTTAGTTTCTTTTGTTGAGCTTTCATATACTTATAGCTCTAGTGCATCCGTTGCATGGCAATCCCTACTCACTCACATTGATATCTATTGATGGGCATCTCCATAGCTGTTGATACGCCTAGTTGATGTGAGACTATCTTCTCCCACTTCTTGTCCTCACAACCACCATATTAGATCACCATAGTGCTATGTCCATGGCTTGCGCTCATGTATTGCGTAAGAGTTGAAAAGCTGAAGCGCGTTAAAAAGTATGAACCAGTTGCTCGGCTCATCATCGGGGTTGTACATGATGGGAGTATTTTGTGTAATGGAAATGAAGCATGGCCTAACTATATGATTTTGTAGGGATAAGCTTTCTTTGGCTATGTTATTTTGATAGGACATGATTATTTGTTAGTATCCTTTGAAGCATTATTATTTTTATGTTTTATAAGCTTTTATCTTGAGTCATTTGGATCTGAACATTCATGCCACAATAAAGAAAATTATGTTAAGAATTATGCTAGGTAGCATTCCACATCAAAAATTTCTTTTTGATCATTTACCTACTCGAGGACGAGCAGGAATTAAGCTTGGGGATGCTTGATACGTATCCAACGTATGTATAATTTTTTATTGTTCCATGCTATTATATTACCTGTTTTGGATGTTTATGGGCTTTATTTTACACATTTATATCATTTTTGGGACTAACCTACTAACCGGAGGCCCAGCCCGTATTGCTGTTTCTTTGCCTGTTTCGAAGAAAAGGAATATCAAACGGAGTCCAAACAGAATGAAACCTTCGGGAGCTTGATTTTTGGAACGAACCTGATCCAGAGGACTTGGAGTGCAAGTCAAGAAGCAGCCGAGCCCTCCACGAGATAGGAGGGCGCCCCCCCCCCCTATAGGGCGCGCCCCCTATCTCGTGGGCCCCTCGGGCGTCCACCGACGTACTTCTTCCTCCTATATAAGCCTATGTACCCCGAAAACATCCAGGAGGCAACCGAAACACAATTTCCACCACCGTAACCTTCTGTATCCGCGAGATCCCATATTGGAGCCGTCACCGGCGTTCTGCCAGAGGGGGAATCCACCACAGAGGGCTTCTACATCAACATCCTT
>NC_041393.1:443373486-443423873 GCF_002162155.2 Triticum dicoccoides | reverse complement strand
TAATCTCGTTTTGCGGTGTGTTTGTCGAGATCCGATGAATTGTGGGTTTATGATCAGATTTATCTATGGATATTAATTGAATCTTCTCTGAATTCTTTTATATGATTGAATTATCTTTGCAAGTTGCTTCGAATTATCAGTTTGGTTTGGCCTACTAGATTGATCTTTCTTACCATGGGAGAAGTGCTTAGCTTTGGGTTCAATCTTGCGGTGTTCTTACCCAGTGACAGAAAGGGTTGCAAGACACGTATTGCATTGTTGCCATCGAGGATAAAAAGATTGGGTTTATATCATATTGCTTGAGTTTATCCCTCTACATCATGTCATCTTGCTTAATGCGTTACTCTGTTCTTATTAACTTAATACTCTAGATGCATGCTGGATAGCGGTCGATGTGTGGAGTAATAGTAGTAGATGCAGGCAGGAGTCGGTCTACTTGTTATGGACGTGATGCCTATATACATGATCATGCCTAGATAATCTCATAATTATTCGCTTTTCTATCAATTGCTCGACAGTAATTTGTTCACCCATCGTAATACTTATGCTCTCGAGAGAAGCTTCTAGTGAAACCTATGGCCCCCGGGTCTATCTCTTATCATTTTTGCTTCCAATCTACTTTTATTTGCATCTTTATTTTCTGCATCTATATTATAAAATACCAAAAATATATTTATCTTATCATACTATCTCTATCAGATCTCACTTTCGCAATTGGCCGTGAAGGGATTGACAACCCCTTTGTCGCGTTGGTTGCGAGTTCTTTGTTTGTTTGTGTAGGTTCGTGGGACTTGTTGAGAAGCCTCCTACTGGATTGATACCTTGGTTCTCAAAAACTGAGGGAAATACTTACGCTACTATTGCTGCATCACCCTCTCCTCTTCGAGGAAAACTAGCGCAAGCTCAAGACATAGCAAGATGCCCATGTCCCATCAATCGCCACGCGTCATCAAGGTCGCGGGCGGTTAGGGACCGCGGCTCCACACTTGCCCTTTGGCTTCTCCTGGAAGCCAAGTCCGAGCGCGCCTTGGGTCCGAGGGCTACTGTCGGCGTTCTGGATATGGGGGTATCCAAACTTGCCTATCTGCGGCCCACTACATGGCTCCATCGACGGCCTGGTACAGCCCGGCTTCAGCATCAACGACTCAAGACCCTCACGAGGGGCCAAGCCTCACGAGGCGGATGACACCAAGACCCCAGAGGGGATCGGCCTCCTCAGGCGGGCTACCGAGGGGTGGAGAGTTCTATGCAAGGTGCGCCTCATGAGGCTCAGCTGACGTGAGCCATGACGACCAAGGCCAGGCGGGTGCCAGGCGGGCACTAGTGGGCGCAGAGCGCCAGTTTCCTCTTTGGTGCAAGGGAGGCAAGCCGGAGGCGCGGAGTCCCGAGGAATCAGCCAAAGGTTTCCATTCTGGTGCAAAAAGGCCAAGACCGCCAGGACGGCAGGACGGAGGTCATCACCGAGCCCACCGCGGCGTCACGACCAGAGGCCTTTGGCACGCGAAGACCACTTTGGTCAGGATAGGATGTACTACTTGTCCCCTTTCAAATTTGACCGTTGTGGGATCCCTTCCTGCCAACATTTTGGAAGAGGGCCAAGGCCATTATAAATAGGACTTAGCCACCACCATAGAGGGGATTGGAGCCATTCTCACCCGACCACCTCACTAGATCTCTTGAGCTCAAGAACACCTCACCTCCTAAGGCTAGTTCATCCACTGTACTAGTTCATCCTCAGCCCTTCGAGGCAATCCACCAAAATGCTGGAGTAGGGTATTACACCGCAAGGTGGCCCGAACCAGGATAAACTGTTGTGTCTCTTTGTCTCTTTGAGCCCGACGTGCTAGGCTTAGGAGGATTGCGAGTAGGCGGGATGCATAGGTTGAGATCTCTGCACGCACCCCAGAGTTCAAACCTTTCAAGGGTTTGCGGAACCCGTAATCCGACAGCCTAGACTTCATCAGCAACCTCCCCGATGATATGTTGACAGTCATCATCTCCCTCCTCCTAATCAAATATGGGTCGCGGACAACCGTCATTTCCCGACGGTAGCGCCCCCTATGGAACTCCACCCCTCTCGACTTCATCGACACCCACGAGCTCTGCCATGGCTATCGAAAAGCTTGGATGCGTTCTCCAAGATCCTTGGCAGTCACCTTGGCCCAACCAGAGGCCTTAGAATGGGCAAGTTCCGTTCCAACAGCACGGACCGAGCCAAGCTTGACAACTGGTTCTGATCCCCTGCCCTAGATCATCTCAAGGAGCTCACTTTTGATGATGGTCATATGCGCTCGCTACCAACGTCCACGCTCCGCCTCGTGCCCACGCTGCGCGTCGCCAAATTCAGGAACTGCCATCCCCTCCCCTTAATGAAGCGCCCGCTCTTATTCTACCATGACTGAAGCACCTCGAGCTCGTCGTCGTCTGCCTCTCAAATGGTTGTACTACACTCTAGTATGTTTGTCTTTAGGCGATCAATGGGTTGAGTACATTCCACATCACCTCCATGACTCTCCGAATTATTTATGTGTGTTGCTGGTTCGGCGAGAAGACATCACAAGATGTGTACCACGGTATGGTCATTGAGGACACACCTGCACTTGAGAGATTACTTGTACTTGATCAAGTAAGTCCAACAAGAATAAATGTCATTTCTGCACCGAAATTGACAGTGCTAGGCTACTCGTCTGACAAATACTCCGAACTTGTTATTGGATCCACATCCGTTCAAGTACAACAGCCGCCTTCTACCTCTCCTTCTACAAATTAACATTATTTCTAATTTTGAAGATGTTTGTTCGTATGTCATTAAGAAAATGATTCCAACAAGCTTGACCGCGAAACTGCGCATAGTGAAGGTCTTGGCACTAGAATCTATCGGCCCCAACCTGGAGCAAGTTGTCAGTTTCCTGAGATGCTTTCCGTGCCTGGAGAAGCTATATATCGAGGTGATGTTGCTTTCCTGTTAAATGTTAAACATAAGGGAGTTCAATTGACACCTTTTTCCAAGTTTACAATGACAATGTACTATGATTTCTGAAGGATTCTTTTGGAGGATTTCAGTACATACATGTCTCCTTTTCCAAGTTTACAATGACAATGCTTGATCCATATGGTTACAATCCATATGCATTTCTCCTTTGGATTCATATGTACTAGTTTCCTTAGGGAACTTTTCATCCACTCCAACATCTTGTGAAGATCGAAGATGGCATGTTAATGCCCATGTTAATCATGTAAGATCGAAGATGGCATGTTAGTGCATTTTACAAATCCTGCAAACCAAATAGGCTTGTAATACTGTTCAAAACTGCATCTAGGCACTAACACATTTTCTTATTTTGTAGATAAGATTAGTCCCAGTGGTTGATAATGTGATACAATATAACAATCATGTCAAATGCCTAGATCTGCATCTCTCAGAAATTACTTTGAACTCCTATCGAGGGACCTTACCGGAGATTATATTCACCAGGTTCTTTGTTGTCAGAGCAAGGGTGCTGAAGGTAATGAGGTTTGCCCTACATTTATTTCAGAAAAATGAATGTTTTGTTGATCAGCGCTGGCGCCTGCGGCAGAATGGAACATGCTCCAAAAATGCTGAATTTCATTTTGGAACTTCAGATGACAGAGTAATCATAACTCATCGTGTCAACCCCATACATGACTTCTTAGTGGCTGGCCCCTTTGTAAAATTTGTGAGGTTTCGAAACCAGACTTAGAAGTAGTAATATTAGTTTGAACCTCTCTAATATCCATGTTCAGCGGATCAGTGCGAGCGTTTGCAGCTGATGAGCTGAATTTCATTTCTAATATCAGTTTGAACCTTGTTCGAATTTGAGCCATATAACTCTGGAATTTGAACCTTGTAATATTTCGAGCCTTTGTGGTACAATCGTTGAAATGACATCTATGAGACTCGTATATTGGTAGCACTATTTTGACCTTAATATGCAATGGTCTTATATTTGATTTTATTAAACATTCTCAAATCTTTTTACCTTGTTGATCTCACAGTACATGATCTGTATAGCTAACTCGACTATGATCTTTGACATTATTGCACACAGTTGGTTTCTTCCATCGTGTGCCCTGTAGAGCGCAGAATCAATTATCGCACTCGAGTGTCCATCATCACCCTTCTGTGTAACTTTGACCTCATCACCCATGGGTAAACTTATGACCGAAGTCATTCCACACACTTCGTTTTTACAAAGCTTTTTGACAATAAACGCCCACGATTTGTACCTCTTCTAGCCGACATGTGGCAAACCAAGCTGGGTGGGAAGCTTGCGCAGTAAACTGCGCGGTAGCACGGGAACAGGATCACTGACGATACATTTGGCGCCTCTTCGAGCCCATGCGTGGTCAAACTGCGGTGCGGTGTTGTCAAGCGTGAACTGGAATCCTCTGCTATGAACGCCGTGACAAGACGTGACGATTACAGGTCGGCTGGTCCCCATTTGTTACAGCGGCCATTTAAGCATCTTATGTCTCTTCAACCTTTCAATCGCGCCCCACCATTGCAAGAAGCACACCCACCACGAGAAGTTCTTAGAGGGTATCCTACATGGCTCCAATGGCGCTCCGAGCGGCTGCCGACAACGAGCAGCAGTTCACCATGCATGCCGTGGTGGAAACCCACCAAAGGTTCACGGAGCTCTCGGTGGTGTACACCAACAACCCGGACTGGGTGGAGCACTCCATCAACATCATGGAGTTGTTTCTTGCCGAGGAGAAGTACAAAGTGGTTGGGTTCAACCTCGAGTACACCCGCACTCGTGCCGGGTCTCGTCACAAGGTCACCGTCGCCCATATGTGCGTGCACAACCACATCCTCGTCTACCAACACTGCCGGGCCACAAGGCCTTGCGAGCGTTTCGCCAGGTTTGTCAACAGCCCCCACTACATGTTCACTATGGTGGACATCACCAACCATGTCAAGGTGCTCAAGAATTCGTGCATCGCCTGCCAGAATCTAGTCGACATCCAGGGCCAATACAAGATCTGGGGCAGCAAGGAGCATGAGAAGGACTCACTGGTTCACCTCGTCGAGACCATCATTGTTGGGGATATTACCACTAGGCGTAAACCGGCTTACTTGGGCCGGGTTAACTTCATTAGTGGTATAAACAGATGAAGGCCCAAGGCCTGTAGTTGATTTAGAACCTGTAGCCGTAAACCGGCCTAATGTATAACTTGTGTTGTAAGTTACGAATAGAGAGGAACCAACCGGGATACGAGTATGAACCGGTTGGGACTCTATGGACCGACGGGCGTCACCCGTGTATATAAGGGGACGACCCGGCGGCGGTTCAAGACAGACAACCACAACTCGAGCCTAGGCGAAGCTTGTTTGCTCCCTAGCCATCGAGATCACATCAATTCCATCACAACTAGACGTAGGCTTTTACCTTCATCGAAGGGGCCGAACTGGTATAAACCCTCGTGTCTTTGTGTCCGCTTTAACCCCTTCAAGTAAACCCGTAGCGATGGCTCCACGACTAAGTCCTTTCACTAGGACATCTGCCGTGACAAATCCACGACAGTTGGCACCCACCGTGGGGCTATCGCACGATGGTTTGACGATCTTGGAGGGCAAGCTCAAAGGACTCGAAGGCTATGCTGTGGGCCGGATGACCAAGAGTCGTC
Organism: Triticum dicoccoides; assembly: GCF_002162155.2. Taxonomy (NCBI): domain Eukaryota; kingdom Viridiplantae; phylum Streptophyta; class Magnoliopsida; order Poales; family Poaceae; genus Triticum; species Triticum dicoccoides. Next base: position 443,418,221 of record NC_041393.1, on the reverse strand, counting down.
GTGGCAAGATCTACATCGACGACGCAGGATGGGGTCCCGAGGCCGATTCGATCGAGTACGGGTACCGGGTCCCCTTTGGTGGCATACACATTTTCATCGGCAAGATCGGTGAACCTAGGCCTGAGCCGGACATCTGCACTGACCTCGTCGAGACGGCTCAGCGTGCGAGATCTACCCAGGCTAAACCGGCCGTGAAGCATGCCTTCGTTGGAGTCATCCACGAAGGAGAGCGTGAGGATGAGTCAGAACACGGTAGCGAGACCGTCGTCTATTCCGGCGACGAGTCCTTGACCGGAGAGACCGAGTCACTATACCAGTTGCAAGACGACCAGGTCAGGGGTTGTTCCGATGGCGACAGTATTCTGGACCCCCCGGGCCAGGTCAACCGGGTGGGAATATTCATGGCCGGCACCCAGGCGGCGAACCACTCATCGACCGCCGCAGCCATGCATTCCGGATCAGCAGCGGCAGCGGCAGCAGGGGCAGGAGGCCTTGTGCGCCCGCCGGTTCAAGTTCTATCTGATCTGTTTGATGCACTAGCCGTGCTCATGGTAGAGGCCAATCCGGCGGATCAGGAGGCCCATGATGCAGAGATTGCAAAGGTGAGGGAGCAGATCGTGCAAGCCAAAGCGGATCTGGCAGCAGAAAAAGACAGGATGGCTGCAGAGCGGGCCGCTTTGGACGCCCAGGCCTATAAGCTCATGCTTGACCAGAACGCATCACAGGAGGTCTTGAAGCGGAAGCACAGATCACGCCTGCTGTTAGGGTTTGACCCCCGAAACCTCTTTCACACTCCAGGAGCTGGACCCAGTAATCCGCCGCAGTATCTGGAGACAAACCGGACTGAGGCACCAGGACCAGGGGCGACGGTCCAACCTCGCCTGATGGAACCTCCTCAACAGAACATTGTGGTTCCTCCGCCGGTCCAGACGCCCCCGGGTCATTATTCTAATCCTATGGACAACCTTGTTGCAGCCGCCGCGCGATTAGAGGCTATCCCAATCGAAGGGGACTCTCCGCAAGCGATAGAGACGCGCCGGGTTAAGGAGCTTCTCCGGACCGCGTTGATTCAGCAGGAAGCATATTCGTACAGCCGTGATCGGATTCACTCCACGCCCCGTCCAAGCCGGAGCTATAGCAGGTGCATGGATGAACCGGCCATATCAAGCAATGCGCGAGGCCGTGAAGCGGCCCATGGCAATAACCCCACAGGCGGAGTTCGCGATGCTCAGGATGTGGTGGACCGGGCCCGGGCACGAAGGGAGGCCAAGTTAGCAGCACAGAATGATGCGGGTCAACTTACGCCGGTTCATCCTACCACCTCCGCCGGACCAGGGGTCGCGTCCGCTTTGGGAGTGCCTTGTTTAATCCCCGCTTTACGCAATGTACGCCTGCCCAAAGATTTCAAGGGTCCGCGCAAGGTGTCGAATTACACCGCTGATTTATCTCCCGAAGCGTGGGTAGAGAGTTATGAGATGGCCATGGAGATGCTAGATGTGGATGAGACCGCGTGTGCAAAATACTTCACCATGATGCTTGAAGGCACGGCTCGTACTTGGTTGAAGAGCCTGCCGCCCAATTCTATCAGCTCATGGGCCCAGTTGCGGGCCCGGTTTATCCAGAATTTCAAGGATACATGTAAGCAGCCTAAGTCCATAGTAGATCTGGCGACTCGTCTGACAGGATCAATGCTGACTCTGCGATCTTAACACTGGAAGGCAACTGCCAGTTTAAGCCTTTAAAATTGAAGTTGGGACGCATGAAGCGGTTCTGTAATGACATGGGAACTCTCATGGCCGCTTTAGTGAAGTATGCTGATTCGGACAGTACCAAGGATCCCGAGACTGATGATGATGAAGCAGGGAAGGGAAAGAAGAATAGCAACTCCAAGCAGCAGCAGTACAAACCGGCGGGTTATGGAAACGGAGGCAAGCGAAAGGCGGATGGAAGCATAGATTTTGTGGCTAACACTAATGCACAGGACAGGGGGCAGTGGCGCAGAGGTAAAGCGGCAAATCGTAATGGGGCTCCCAATCCTAACGCAGGTCGTTTGAATTATTTGTTGAACCAGCCTTGCCCAAAGCACGGGACGAAGGAGGCGCTGGCTAACCACCTTTGGAAGGATTGTTATATTATGCAGGAGTTTAAAAACTCTAATGCCTTCCGGTATGACCGCGGGTCAGGTGGCGGTTTAGGATCCGGTTTCCACGGGCCGGGCCACGATGGAGCTTCCGGTTCAGGTCTCAATCAGGGCGGTCACAACAACCAGAATAATCAGAACGGCCAGCAGCAGCAGTCGGGTTATCAGAGCCAGCCAAAACAGTTGAACAATGGGCAATATCATGTTTTCACAACTAGCTTGGATAAACGCGACCGAAAACTCCACAAGCGAGCAGTGAATTCTGTTGAACCGGCCTTACCACGTTACTTACGCTGGTCGGAGCAGCCTATCGTGTGGAGCAGAGAGGATCACCCGCCCCGGGTTGATAATCCGGGCCAGCTAGCATTAGTGGTAGACCCTCAGGTGGGGGGTTATAAATTCACCAAGGTACTCATGGATGGAGGAAGCAGTATTAACATACTATACTATGAGACATTCCGCCGCATGGGTCTAACGGACAAGGATCTCAGACCATCTAATACGGTGTTCCATGGTGTGGTGCCTGGCAAATCTGCATATCCTGTTGGTAAGATAGCCCTGGATGTGGCTTTTGGGGACGAACACGATTCCCGGTCTGAAAAACTAACCTTTGAGGTAGTGAAGATCCGGAGCCCGTATCACGCCTTGTTTGGGCGGCCGGCTTATGCCAAGTTCATGGCGCGGCCTTGTTATATCTACTTGCAGCTCAAGATGCCGGGTTACAAGGGGACAACAACGGTTCATGGGAGCCATAAGGTCGCTTTGGAATGTGAGGAAGGTGATGCGGCTTATGCAGAGTCGGTCTGTGCCACAGAGGAGTTGAAATACTATAAGGACAATGTTGATCCGGCGGATATGACTCCTTTGAAGAAGCCAACTACGGAGCATGATTCGGATCTGAAGTTCAAATCAGCAGCTGAGACCAAGCTTGTTGACTTCGTGCCCGGCGATTCGTCCAAGCAGTTCACTGTCAGTGCCAATTTGGATCCCAAATAGGAAAGCGCGCTCATCGAGTTCATCCGTGAGAATCGGGACATCTTTGCATGGAAACCGTCCGACATGCCAGGTGTACCGAGGGAACTCGCTGAGCACACTCTTAATGTGGATCCTAAGTATAAACCGGTGAAACAATTCCTCCGCCGGTTTAACGAAGAAAGGCGCAAAGCCATTGGAGAGGAAGTGGCCAGGCTTTTGGCAGCTGGCTTTATCATTGAGGTGTTCCATCCAGAGTGGCTTGCTAATCCGGTGCTGGTTCTTAAGAAAAACGGCACTTGGCGTATGTGTGTGGATTACACAGATCTTAACAGGGCTTGTCCAGCGGATCCTTTTGCCCTCCCCCGCATTGACCAGATCATTGATGCCACAGCGGGTTGTGAGCGCTTGAGTTTTTTGGATGCATACTCTGGATATCATCAGATCAAAATGGCGGTTAAGGACCAGGAGAAAACAGCGTTTATTACTCCCTTTGGAGCCTTCTGCTATGTATCTATGCCCTTCGGGCTCAAGAGTGCCCAAGCCACCTATCAACGGTGTGTACAGAATTGCTTGCATAAACAGATCGGCCGCAATGTGCACGCCTATGTGGATGATATTGTAGTGAAGTCAAGGCAGAAGGAGACGCTGGTGGATGATTTGAAGGAAACCTTTGACAACTTGCGAGTTTACAAGATGATGCTTAATCCGGCCAAGTGTGTCTTTGGTGTTCCGGCAGGCAAGTTACTGGGTTTCTTGGTGTCTAACAGAGGAATTGAGGCTAATCCGGAGAAGATTACGGCTATTACCTCCCTGGCTAAACCGAAGTGTATCAACGATGTTCAGCGTTTGGCGGGCCGAATCGCCGCACTGAGCCGGTTTATCAGCCGCCTCGGAGAGAAGGCCATCCCTTTGTACCAAATGCTGAGGAAGACAGACAATTTCGTCTAGAGTCCGGCTGCTGATGAAGCATTTGAGGACTTGAAGCGGCAATTAGCCAATCCGCCTGTTCTTGCAGCTCCGGTTGACAAGGAGCCACTATTATTATACGTAGCAGCCAATGCTCGGGCAGTTAGCGTGGCTATTGTGGTGGAACGCAAGGAGGCAGGCAAGGAATATCCGGTTCAGCGGCCGGTTTATTATATCAGCGAGGTGCTTATTGAATCCAAGCAAAGGTATCCGCATTGGCAGAAGCTGGTCTATGGTGTCTTCATGGCCAGCCGGAAGTTGAAGCAGTATTTTCAAGGGCACCCCATCACAGTGGTCAGTTCAGCTCCCTTGGGTGATATCATACAGAACCGGGAGGCGACTGGCCGGATTGCCAAGTGGGCTATAGAGCTTGGGCCACAGGGACTGAAGTATGTACCTCGGACGGCGGTGAAGTCTCAAGCACTTGTTGATTTCATCAATGACTGGACGGAGTTACAAGCACCAGAGGAGAAGCCGGATCACACATATTGGACTATTCATTTTGATGGATCCAGGCAATTGGAAGGCTCGGGGGCTGGAGTCGTATTAACTTCCCCACGAGGTGATAAGTTTTGTTATGTTCTCCGCTTAATGTTCCCTTGTACTAATAATGCAGCTAAGTACGAAGCCTTGCTCCATGGTCTCCGGATGGCTAAAGAGATGAACTTAAGCCGGGTTAAGTGCTTCAGTGACTCGGACCTCGTGGCTCAACAGGTGTCTGGCACTTGGGATTCTAAGGACCCGCTCATGGCTGCATATCGTCGGGAAGTGGATAATATTGCGGGTTGCTTCAAGGGTTATCAAGTGGATCATGTGGACCGTCGGAAGAATGAAGCGGCGGACGCTTTAAGCCGGTTGGGTTCTCAGCGCAAACCGGTCCCGCCTAATGTCTTTCTGGACGTGTTGCACAACCCGTCAGTCCAGCTTCCAGGTGAAGCGGATTTGGCTATTCCTGATCCGGAGGCTCAATTGGTGGCAGCCCTGCATGTTATTCCGGATTGGACAGTTCCTTATCTTGCGTACATGAACCGAGGGGAGTTACCAGAGGATGAGATTCTAGCCAGGCAGATAGTCCGGCGATCCAAGTCTATGACGATTGTCAATGGTGAATTGCATCATTGCAGTGTATCAGGGGCGTTTCAACGTTGTGTTTCTCCTGAGGAAGGCTGTGAAATCTTAAGAGAAATCCATGAAGGGGATTGTGGACACCACGCCGGTTCAAAGTCTCTGGTGGCAAAGGCGTTTCATCACGGGTTTTACTGGTTGACAGCGCATGCTGATGCGGAGGACTTGGTTAAACGGTGTGATGGATGTCAGAAATTTTCAAGGCGTGCTCATGTGCCGGCTCAAGAATTGAGGATGATCCCAATAACGTGGCCGTTTGCAACTTGGGGGCTGGATATGGTCGGACCTTTTAAAAGATCCAAGGATAAGAAAACCCACCTTTTGGTGGCAGTTGACAAATTTACCAAGTGGGTTGAAGCGGAGCCTGTCAGCAAGTGTGATGCAGCAACAGCGGTGCAATTCATCAAAAAGGTGATTTTACGGTTTGGCTTTCCACACAGTATCATTACTGACAATGGTACCAATTTATCCAAGGGCGCTATGAAGGAGTTCTGTGAACGTGAGCACATCCGACTCGACGTGTCGTCAGTAGCACACCCACAGTCCAATGGACAGGCAGAACGAGCTAATCAAGAGATCTTGCGAGGCATTAAACCTCGGCTTATGGTCCCCTTGCAAAGAACACCAGGATGTTGGGTTGAAGAACTACCATATGTGTTATGAGTATCAATACTACGCCAAACCGATCCACAGGATACACACCATTTTTCATGGTCTACGGAGCAGAGGCCGTCCTCCCTAGTGATATCCGGCACGATTCGCCTCGTGTGGCAGCTTATGTTGAAGAGGACAATGAGACAGCACGGCAAGACGCTTTGGACCTATTGGACGAGGAGCGCGATATAGCGGCTGCCCGTTCGGCGATTTACCAACAAGATCTTCGTCGCTATCACAGTCGCCGGGTTAGAACCAGAACTTTTCAAGAAGGAGATTTGGTGCTTCGACTCATCCAAGACCAGACAGATATGCACAAGTTATCCCCACCTTTGGAGGGACCTTTCGTAGTCAGCAAGAATCTGCACAACGGGTCGTACTATCTGATTGATATTCGAGAGCATAAAGACTCACGCACGTCAGAGGAGGAGACCAACAGGCCGTGGAACATAGCTCATCTTCGGCCTTACTACACTTGAGCCATCGGCTCTATCCATGTACATATCATAACAGTGTATATATTATCTTCGATATAATAAAACCGGAGCCTCAGCTAAAGCGGGGTCTCTGTCTTTTCTTATCATGCATGGTTACATGGAGTGGTTCTGTTTTTAAAGCGGCCTCCGGTTTACCCCTTGACATTTGCTTTTTATATATCACTTGGGGCCTTGGTCATATCCGAACCAACGCGACACCGTTTGATAGGCGACAGCCACCAGATCACTTGGGGACATGGTCAAGTCTGAACCAGTCACGCCTCTTGATCGGCCTAAGGCCACAAAATCACTTGGGGGCTTGGTCGAACCCAAACCATTGCCACGCCTCTTGATTGGAATATATGCCACGGTTTCATTTGGGGACCTGGCTGACTTGAATCATTGTCACTTCTATTGGGGGCTTGGTCCTGTCCGACCACGGTAACGCCATCTGATCAGCTCAGTATAGCATATTTTTGCAAACGGTCTTTACCATTGCCTTTGCTTCCATGTTATTTTCATGGCCTGTTTTTTCTTGGTTTTTGTTGTATTTCTTTTATGTCAACAACACCTTTTTTCCGGTTCAGTCGATGGGTTTGATTCCCCTTTAATCCGGAGATATATGCCCGGTTTACCTTTTCCTGTTAACATCATGGAGTAACCAGGGGGTTCGTATTGACTCAGTACGGTTTATACGGGAGCTGTTTTCTCCCCCCTATTTGACGGTAATGGTTTATAAAACCTCCGCTTCAAGCTTGGCTAAGCCAGCTTCATGCCCAGACATGGCAGGTATTTTGTATCACCTATTTGTTAAATTACTGATACACATATCAAGATCATAAACCGGCTGGCGGTATAACCGCCACCGAAGTTCAAATCTTTTTGATTGCAGGAAATATGAATTGAAGTTTTTCGAACAAAAGCTTCAGTACTTATGCACGAAGGCATATTCAAGGTAGAAGTATCAACTATCCTATTACAAGGCAACACGGTGCCCGAATAAGATCATTGTTATTTTGGAAAGATGCCAAAGACAGCTATCCAAACCGGCTTCCAGTTCAAGCCTGCTCCTCATCATCCGCCGCTTCAGCTTCCGCGTCTCTATCCATTGGCTGGAAATCAACAGTGGTCCAGTCGATTCCCATTAAAGCTTGGAAAACAGCTTCTTCATGGATCAGGGAAGACGGTTCAATATCAGGAGCGTAAGTATGCTTACGGATTGGAGGAATCAGATTCTCCGCTTCAAGAGTTGGGGCAGGCACTCGTTTGTTTTGGTTGTTGTATTGCGCCTGATAATGCGTCAAGTCTGCCTCTTCAGCTAATTGACAAGCCAGAGGGCGCACTGCACGGTTTATTACCCTCAAATCATCTTCGTTGAATTCAGAGCCATCTTCCTTCAGGCTGGGATAGCCTTGAGCTGCCTCCACAGGGTCGAAATCTGGCACCCATGCCTTTGCCCGGATCAAGGCGTTAATAGCTCCGGTTCGAGCAGCACATTTTTTCAGCTCCTCAATCCGGGCTGGAAGCATTGACAACCTGTTAAGAGTGTCCTGGATTAAAGAGGGTGCCGGGTTGTTATGAGAGGCTGTGGTGATGATCCGCTGGGCTCCGGTATACAGTTGTTCCACTAAAGTGTAGGCAGCCTTTAGTTTCTTCCGCACATCGGATCCTAAGTGCCCGATGCGTGTACCTGCAACGATACAGGGACGATTTCAAACCGGATTTATGCTGCAGCAGGTTCAAGTTATCACAGAAGTTAAAAGGAGCTTACCAAAGATCGCAGCGGTCATGGAGTGTATTTGCCGCTTTACGGCCGTAAGTTCATCCACCACCGGTTTAAGGGCAGCTTCAGCGTTTTCAGCCCTTTTGGTTAAAGCGATTTTCTCAACGGCCCAATCGGCCCGCTCTTTCTTGAAGCCTTCCTTCAGCTGTTCAGCGATGCTCAAGGCACTGGTTAATTCTTCCCTTGCCTTGTCTGTTTCAGCCTGTTGGGTTTTCAAGACCTCCTGCAAATCGGCAATCCGGTCCTCCTTGATTCTCACCTCAGCCTGCATACAGACAGCGTTTAGCTTTAAACAAGCGGTCCAAGAAATTGAAGTATCAACCACATAACAAAGTTATACGCCTGATACTTGGGGGCTAATGCACCTTCAATTTGTATATATTACTAGATTGCAAAGTCCCAAGCTCAATACAGGTATTCAACTTGGCACTTGGGGGCTAATGGCTATTTGATCAAATTATGTTCTAAGTTTTCTATCGGAGCCCCGGTTTAATTATGTTAAGTTAAGCCGGCCCTTGGGGGCTATACTGATGGATTTCAAAGTGTTGAGGATTGTGTTCAAGTCCCGGTTTGACGAAGGTTACAAACTGACCCTTGGGGGCTAGGAGGATTGATACAATGGCAGTAAGTAAAGAAGTAAGTTACCTCAAATTTATCCCTCATCATCTTTACCAGACCAGCTTCACAGCCACGGCTAGTATAAAGCCGGTTTAAATAGCCGGAATGAAGATCTTGGGCACTCAGAGCAGCATATGTCTCCAGTTCAACATCCCATTTTCCTTTGTTCAGAGCGGAAAAATCCTCTTTTGTGGTATGCTTGGTTAAGGTGACAGGATTTCCGGGTTCAAAGCGGCCTACACCGGTAATCACAACGTCATCATCTTTGGACTCGCCGGTTTGTGTTGGTGCGGTCGGTTTGTCAGTAGGACTGTGGGATTTCTCAAACCGGGCGGAGCTGGCAGGCGGGTCAGCAGAGACTGAAGTGTTAATAGGCCTCTCTTCAGGAATAGCATCATCTTGCAAAGGAGGATCATTGGGAATATCTTCAGGGGCAAACTCTTCAAGATCTGGCGCTTTGTCATGTTCTGGGGCTACATCTTCTTCAGCCGCTTTATCCAGGCGGGCCTTCTTGCTTGGTTTCGGTTTGGCCCTGAAAGAAAAACAAAGAGTCAAGGAAAAGCATAAGCCATTACACAGTATACTGGAAGCATATGTTCAGTTTAGCTTACCCAAGAACTATTTTCAATGGTGGCAGCTGAGTGGCCGACGATTCACCAGAAGATGAATGAGAAGTAACCTGATAATCGGAGTCGGATGGATTAAGAGGTTGACGGAAGAAACCCGCTTTAGGATTTAAATCAATAAAAAGGTCGGAGACCTCGGAGCGGCGTTTTCAAACCGGATTGTGTGGTAAACCGGCGGAGGTAACTACCTGGCCACTGTGCCGGGTTGTGCGGCGAGCTTCATGTTGCTGAGTCTTCATAAGAAATTTGGGATCCAAATAAGCAAGAGGATGAGAAAATTTAACTTTCCGGTTTGCCTGGCGAAATTTTGGCAAAGGCAAGATTTCTGAATCGGAAGAGAGAATAATTACCTCAGCAAATTCCGCATTGTTGGCTTCGGTGTCGTCCTGACAAGCATCATCATCAATAAGGCGTGTAAAAAGTAAGCCAAGTGAATCAAGTTCTACCTCAAGGTCCGGGTTACCCACATCATCATCAATAGCTGGATCAGATGAAGCGGTGGTTTTTCTCTTGTGAGCTGGCTTCTTGATAACCTTGGTCTTGGGCCGGGTTGACCGCCCTGCTTTCTCCGTTTTGTCTTGTGGAAGCTTCTTGCTCCAAAACGGATTATCGCCCTGGATCAGCAGTCATCAAATATCAGACGGATAAAGCGGTAACAGGTTCAACAATAGAGCAATTAAAATCTTACCGCTGGCGGTTTGTTGGTGGTGCAGTAAGGAAGCAGACCGGTTTGAGCACAGAGGTGCTCCGGTTCATTCAACATCTTCTTTACAGAATCTGTGACTTCATCGTTGGAGAGTTGGATTTTGGTGTGTCGGAGTGGGTCATCGACGCTATCAGTATATTTGCACATCAAACTGGGGCGCCGGCTCAGAGGCAGTATGCTCCATGATATCCAACAGCGTGCAAGGTCTATTCCCGTTAAACCGTTGGTCATAAAGGCTCGGAGCTTGGACAGTTGCGGAGCATATTTAACTCTCTCCTTGGCGTTTAGTCTTTGTGGAAAAGGGTGAGTGTTGCTGAGCCGTTCCGAACGGAAGCCAGGCAAGGGATTTTCATTATCAGGGGAGGTATCCTTGCAATAAAATCAAGTTGCATTCCACTCCTTGGGGTGAGTATGGAGTTTGACGTGGGGATAGGTGATCTCCTTCCTCTTCTGAATGGCCATGCCGCCCAATTCAGTATTGGGGCCATCGGTAAATTCAGTGCGATGGTTTAAATGGAAGCAATCTCTAAACAAATCGACTGAAGGCTCCTCTTGAAGGTATACCTCAGAGAGCACTTGAAAGTGACATAGGTTGGTAACAGAATTGGGGCCAATATCCTGTGGACGGAGCTGGAAGTTGGCTAACACATCCCGGTAAAATTTTGAACCGGGCGGTTTGAAGCCCTGGGCCAAGTGATCTGCAAAGACCACAACCTCTCCCTCCTGAGGTGCGGGAGGACATTCATTTCCAGGAACCCTCCAGTGGACCGTATCTTTATTGTCTAAAGCGCCGATCAGGACTAGATCATCCAACTGAGATTCTGTGACGCGAGAGGGAACCCAATTGCACTCATATACTTGTTTGGCCATGGTGAGATCCACAAGAAATAGGCAATCCGGTTCAAGAATATGTTGGACAAAAGAAAGTGTTGATCTAAACAACGATAAACCGGAGGCAATACCTATAAACCGTTCTTCTACAATACGGCATCACATGGATTCTGGCGGTTCAACCAGGGGACTAATGGTATATACCGGTTTAGTAACTTTTTTCTATGGTAAGTTAAACCGCCTGACCTAAGCATCGGAAGCAATGGAAGTTATGGACAGCTAGGTATGCAGAAACATGTTTCACGAGATCCTATTACAGCCGCGGATCTACGGCAAGCTCGCAAAAACAGAAAATATTCCGAAGAGTAAGGCAGAACGGAAGTGAACCATTGAGCGGGTATGTGCGTGAGATCTATGGACTTAGATGAGAAATTACCGGTGGATGCTTAAAGACTACTACTAAACACAGCAGGGATTCACAGATTCATTCAAGAGTCAAGAGCAAGTTTGAGCAAGCGACGAACACAGCGCGAATATGAAACCCTAAGAACAGATCTAGGTCAAGAAGAGGAGAAAGCTTACTGGAAACGGGGAAGATGCGGAAGGATACCGCAATGCTCTGGTGCGTTCAAGTTGATGCAGCGGCCCAAGATGAAGTAGAGGTCGATGGCGGTGGCGGAGCTCCAAGGCCGGCGACGCGAGGAAGACGAAGAAGAAGGGACGAAGGGAAAGGAAAAGAAATGACCCTTCGGTCTTATTTATAAGGCAACAGAGCTAGGTCAAGCGCGCGGATCCAGGAGCTATTGTTAAAGGAGGGCGTTACAAATGACAAATTTCATGATGACATCATGTCGGTTTACAGCAACCAGAAATGATGACGACATGGCGGTTTACCAATTACCAGAAGATGTCCAAGACACAAGATTTTGTGAAGGATTGACATGAACCGGTTCAAATCAATCTGGGGCCTAATGTTGGGGATATTACCACTAGGCGTAAACCGGCTTACTTGGGCCGGGTTAACTTCATTAGTGGTATAAACAGATGAAGGCCCAAGGCCCGTAGTTGATTCAGAACCTGTAGCCGTAAACCGGCCTAATGTATAACTTGTGTTGTAAGTTAGGAATAGAGAGGAACCAACCGGGATACAAGTATGAACCGGTTGGGACTCTATGGACCGACGGGCGTCACCCGTGTATATAAGGGGACGACCCGGCGGCGGTTCAAGACAGACAACCACAACTCGAGCCTAGGCGAAGCTTGTTTGCTCCCTAGCCATCGAGATCACATCAATTCCATCACAACTAGACGTAGGCTTTTACCTTCATCGAAGGGGCCGAACTAGTATAAACCCTCGTGTCTTTGTGTCCGCTTTAACCCCTTCAAGTAAACCCGTAGCGATGGCTCCACGACTAAGTCCTTTCACTAGGACATCTGCCGTGACAAATCCACGACAATCATCGACCCCTACTACAGAGACATGAAGGATTCCTGCAACAAGGACGAGCGTGCCTGACACTCGGCCTGGATGGAGAAACTCGACAAAGCTCACGTCGTGTACGCAGCCAAGGAGGCGTACACACGCTACGACATGTACAGGCGGATCATTGACATGAGGAAGTGCCTTGATACGTCCATTTTGCATCATGCTTTTATATCGATATTTCTTGCATTATGGGCTGTTATTACACGTTATGTCACAATACTTATGGCTATTCTCTCTTATTTTACAAGGTTTACATAAAGAGGGAGAATGCCGGCAGCTGGGATTCTGGGCTGGAAAAGGAGCAAATATTGGAGACCTATTCTGCACAGCTCCAAAAGTCATGAAACTCCACGAAAGTCTTTTTTGGAATTAATAATAAATATTGAGCGGAAGAAGTACCATAGCGGGCCCACACCCTGGCCACGAGAGTGGGGGCGCGCCCTACCCCCCTGGGCACACCCCCCTGCCTCGTGGGCCCCCTGGCAGCCCTCCGATGCCTATCTTCTTCTATATGAAGTCTTTTACCCTGGAAAAAATTATAAGCAAGCTATCGGGACGAAACTCCGCCGCCACGAGGCGGAACCTTGGCGGAACCAATCTAGGGCTCCGGCAGAGCTGTTTTGCCAGGGAAACTTCCCTCCGAGAGGGGGAAATCATCACCACCATCATCACCATCGATCCTCTCATCGGGAGGGGGTCAATCTCCATCAACATCTTCAACAGCACCATCTCCTCTCAAACCCTAGTTCATCTCTTGTATCCAATCTTTGTACCCAAACCTCAGATTGGTACCTGTGGGTTGCTAGTAGTGTTGATTACTCCTTGTAGTTGATGCTAGTTAGTTTATTCGGTGGAAGATCATTTGTTCAGATCCTTAATGCATATTAATACCCCTCTGATCATGAACATGAATATGCTTTGTGAGTAGTTACTTTTGTTCCTGAGGACATGGGTGAAATCTTGCTATAAGTAGTCATGTGAATTTGGTATTCGTTCGATATTTTGATGAGATGTATGTTGTCTCTCCTCTAGTGGTGTTATATGAATATCGACTACATGACACTTCACCATTATTTGGGCTTAGAGGAAGGCATTGGGAAGTAATAAGTAGATGATGGGTTGCTAGAGTGACAGAAGCTTAAACCCTAGTTTATGCGTTGCTTCATAAGGGGCTGATTTGGATCCATATGTTTCATGCTATGGTTAGGTTTACCTAAATACTTCTTTTGTAGTTGCGGATGCTTGCAATAGGGGTTAATCATAAGTGGGATGCTTGTCCAAGAAAGGGCAGTACCCAAGCACCGGTCCACCCACATATCAAATTATCAAAGTAATGAACATGAATCATATGAGCGTGATGAAAACTAGCTTGACGATAATTCCCATGTGTCCCCGGGAGCGCTTTTCTCTATATAAGAACTTGTCCAGGCTTGTCCTTTGCTACAAAAAGGATTGGGCCACCTAGTTGCACCTTATTTACTTTCATTGCTTGTTACCCATTACAAATTACCTTATCACAAAACTATTTGTTACTGATAATTTCAGTGCTTGCAGAGAATACCTTACTAAAAACCGCTTGTCATTTCCTTCTGCTCCTCGTTGGCTTCGACACTCTTACTTATCGAAAGGACTACGATAGATCCCCTACACATGTGGGTCATCAAGACTCTTTTCTAGCGCCATTGCCGGGGAGTGAAGCGCCTTTGGTAAGTGGAACTTGCTAAGGAAAAATTTATATAGTGTACTGAAATTTACTGTCACTTGTTACTATGGAACATAATCCTTTGAGGGGCTTGTTTGGGGTATCTTCACCCCGAACAGAATAGCAAAGAGTTGCTCCTCAACCTACTAAACCTATTGAAAAATTTTACTTTGAAATTCCTTCGGGTATGGTAGAGAAACTGCTAGCTAATCCCTTTACAGGAGATGGAACATTGCACCCCGATTTACACTTAATCTATGTGGATGAAGTTTGTGGATTATTTAAGCTTGTAGGTATGCCCGATGATGTTATCAAGAAGAAGGTCTTCCCTTTATCTATGAAGGGAGATGCATTGACATGGTATAGGCTATGTGATGATATGGGATCATGGAACTATAAACGATTGAAATTGGAATTTCACCAGAAGTTTTATCCTATGCATCTTGTTCATCGTGATCGTAATTATATATATAATTTTTGGCCTCGGGAAGGAGAAAGCATCGCTCAAGCTTGGGAGAGGCTTAAGTAAATGTTATATTCATGCCCCAATCCTGAGCTCTCAAAAGAAATGATTATTCAAAAAATTTATGCTCGGCTTTCTCTCAACAATCACTCCATGCTCAATACTTCTTGTGCTGGTTCCTTTATGATGAAGACTATTGAATTCAAACGGGATTTATTGGAAAGAATTAAATGCAACTCTGAAGATTGGGATCCCGATGAAGGTAAGGAGTCAGGTATGACACATAAGTTCGATTGTGTTAAATCTTTTATGGATACCGATGCTTTTCGTGGATTTAGCACTAAATATGGACTTGACTCTGAAATATTAGCTTCCTTTTGTGAATCATTTGCTACTCATGTTGACCTCCCTAAGGAGAAGTGTTTTAAATATAATCCTCCCACTTAAGTAAAAGTAGTTGCACCTATTACACTTGAAGAAAAGACTATCACTTATCATGATCCTATTGTTCCTGCTACTTATATTGAGAAACCACCTTTCCCTGTTAGGATAAAGGATCATGCTAAAGCTTCAACTATGGTTCGTAAGAGTAATACTAGAACATATACACCACCTGAGCAAATTAAAGTTGAACCTAGTATTTCTATGGTTAAAGATCTCTTGGCTGATAATATTGATGGGCATGTTATTTATTTCTATGATACAGCTGCTAGAATTGCTAGACCCGATGCTAAGAAACATAGACTTGTTGTAGGCATGCCTGTTATTTTTGTTAAAATAGGAGATCATTATTATCATGGCTTATGTGATATGGGTGCTAGTGCTAGTGCAATACCTCATTCCTTATACAAAGAAATTATGCATGATATTTCACCTGCTGAGATAGAAGAAATCGATGTTACAATTAAGCTTGCCAATAGAGATACTATTTCATCAATTGGGATTGTTAGAGATGTTGAAGTCTTGTGCGGAAAAGTTAAATATCCT
Source organism: Triticum dicoccoides (assembly GCF_002162155.2). Lineage (NCBI taxonomy): Eukaryota > Viridiplantae > Streptophyta > Magnoliopsida > Poales > Poaceae > Triticum > Triticum dicoccoides. Next base: position 443,402,683 of record NC_041393.1, on the reverse strand, counting down.
GCTGATTTTCTTGTTCTTGGTTCCCCACAAGATGACTTTTGTCCCATTATATTTGGTAGACCCTTCTTGAACACTGTTAATGCTAAGATAGATTGCGAAAAGGGTGTTGTTACGATTGGCTTAGGGGATATGTCTCATGAGTTTAATTTTGCTAAATTTCATAGACAACCCCATGATAAAGAATTGCCTATTAAAGATGAAATTATTGGTCTTGCTTCTATTGTCGTGCCTCCTAATGATCCTTTAGAACAATATTTGCTAGACCATGAAAATGATATGTTTATGAATGAAAGAAGGGAGATAGATGAAGTATTCTTTAAACAGGGACCTATTTTGAAACACAACTTGCCTGTTGAAATTCTTGGGGATCCTCCACCACCAAGGGTGATCCCGTGTTTGAGCTTAAACCATTTCCTGATACTCTTAAATATGCTTATCTTGATGAAAAAAGATATATCCTGTTATTATTAGTGCTAACCTTTCAGAGCAGGAAGAGGAAAGATTATTGAAAAGTCTGAAGAAGCACTGCGCTGCTATTGGATATACTCTTGATGATCTTAAGAGCATTAGTCCCACTTTATGCCAACACAAAATAAATTTGGAGAAATATGCCAAACCAGTTATTGATCACGAACGACGATTAAATCCTAAGATGAAAAAAGTGGTAAGAAAGGAAATACTAAAGCTCCTCGAGGCAGGTATAATTTATCCCGTTGCTAATAGTCAGTGGGTAAGTCATGTACATTATGTCCCTAAGAAGGGAGGTATTACTGTTGTTCCTAATGATAAAGATGAATTGATCCCGCAAAGAATTGTTACAGGTTATAGGATGATAATTGATTTCTGTAAGTTAAATAAAACTACCAAAAAGGATCATTACCCTCTACCTTTTATTGATCAAATGCTAGAAAGATTATCTAAACATACACATTTTTGCTTTCCAGATGGTTACTCTGGTTTCTCTCAAATACCTGTGTCAGCAGAGGATCAAGAAAAGACCACTTTACTTGCCCTTTCTGTACTTTTGCTTATAGACGTATGCCTTTTAGTTTATGTAATGCACCTGCTACCTTTCAAAGATGCATGATGGCTATATTCTCTGACTTTTGTGAAAAGATTTGTGAGGTTTCATGGATCATTTCTCCGTTTATGGGTCTTCTTTTGATGATTGTTTGAGAAACCTTGATCGAGTTTTGCAGAGATGTGAAGATACTAGTCTCGTATTGAATTGGAAGAAGTGCCACTTTATGGTTAATGAAGGTATTGTCTTGGGGCATAAAATTTCTGAAAGAGGTATTGAAGTTGATAAAACTAAGGTTGATGCTATTGAAAAGATGCCATGTCCTAAGGACATTAAAGGTATAAGAAGTTTCCTTGGTCATGCCGGATTTTATAGGAGGTTCATTAAGGACTTCTCTAAAATTTCTAGGCCTCTGACTAATCTCTTACAAAAAGATATTCCTTTTGTCTTCGATGATGATTGTGTAGAAGCATTTGAAATACTTAAGAAAGATTTGATTTCTGCACCTATTATTCAGCCACCTGATTGGAATTTACCTTTTGAAATTATGTGTGATGCTAGTGATTATGTTGTAGGTGTTGTTCTAGGACAAAGAGTTGATAAGAAATTAAATGTTATTCAGTATGCTAGTAAAACTCTAGACAATGCCCAGAGAAATTATGCTACTACTGAAAAAGAATTCCTAGCAGTTGTATTTGCTTGTGATAAGTTCAGACCTTATATTGTTGATTCTAAAGTAACTATTCACACTGATCATGCTGCTATTAAATATCTTATGGAAAAGAAAGATGCTAAACCTAGACTTATTAGATGGGTTCTCCTACTACAAGAATTTGATTTGCATATTATTGATAGAAAGGGAGCTGAGAACCCCGTAGCAGACAACTTGTCTAGGTTAGAGAATGTTCTTGATGACCCACTACCTATTGATGATAGCTTTCCTGATGAACAATTAGCTGTCATAAATGCTTCTCGTATTGCTCCCTGGTATGCTGATTATGCTAATTATATTGTTGCTAAATTTATACCACCTAGTTTCACATACCAGTAAAAGAAAAAGTTTTTCTATGATTTAAGACATTACTTCTGGGATGACCCACACCTTTATAAAGAAGGAGTAGGTGGTGTTATTAGACATTGTGTACCTGAGCATGAACAGGAAAAAGTCCTACACAAGTGTCACTCCGAGGCATATGGAGGACACCATGCTGGAGATAGAACTGCACATAAGGTATTGCAATCTGGTTTTTATTGGCCTACTCTCTTCAAAGATGCCCATAAGTTTGTCTTGTCTTGTGATGAATGTTAAAGAATTGGTAATATTAGTATACGTCAAGAAATGCCTATGAACTATTCTCTTGTCATTGAACCATTTGATGTTTGGGGCTTTGATTATATGGGACCGTTTCCTTCCTGTAATGGGTATACACATATTCTAGTTGTTGTTGATTACGTTACTAAGTGGGTAGAAGCTATTCCAACTAGTAGTGCTGATCATAACACCTCTATTAAGATGCTTAAAGAAGTTATTTTCCGAGGTTTGGAGTCCCTAGATACTTAATGACTGATGGTGGTTCACATTTTATTCATGGTGCCTTTCGTAAAATGCTTGCTAAGTATGATGTTAATCATAGAATTGCATCTCCATATCACCCACAATCTAGCGGTCAAGTAGAATTGAGTAATAGAGAGCTCAAATTAATTTTGCAAAAGACTGTTAATAGATCTAGAAAGAATTGGTCCAAGAAACTTGATGATGCATTGTGGGCTTATAGAACTGCATATAACAATCCTTTGTGTATGTCTCCGTATAAAATGGTTTATGGAAAAGCATGTCATTTACCTCTCGAACTAGAATATAACGCATATTGGGCCATTAAAGAGCTCAATTATGATTTTAAACTTGTCGATGAGAAGAGGCTATTTAACAGTAGCTCACTTGATGAATGGAGAACCCAAGCCGATGAGAATGCCAAACTGTTTGAAGAAAAAGTTAAAAGATGGTATGACAGAAGGATACAAAAGCGTGAGTTTAATATAGGTGATTATGTGTTGCTATTCAACTCTCGTTTAAGATTTTTTGCAGGAAAACTTCTCTCTAAATGGGAAGGCCCTTACGTTATCGAGGCGGTCTATCGTTCTAGTGCCATAAAAATCAACAACTTCGAAGGCACAAATTCAAAGGTGGTGAAGGGTCAAAAAATCAAACATTATATCTCAGGTAACCCTATAAATGTTGAAACTAATGTTATTGAAACCGTAACCCCGGAGGAATACATAATGGACACCTTCCAGAATGTTTCAGACTCCGGAAAGGAATAGGTATGTGGTACGGTAAGTAAACCGACTCCAAAACAGTTCTAATAGCAATTTTTCTCCGTTTTGGTATAGGTATGTGGTACGGTAAGTAAACCGACTCCAAAACAGTTCTAATAGCAATTTTCCTCTGTTCCAGCGTCCAGGGCGGTGGAGGGCGCGCCCTATCCCCCTGGGTGTGCCCCCTGCCTTGTGGGCACCTCATGTGCTCTCTAGACTCTGTTTTCTTGCACGATACTTCTTTTGGTCGGTAAAAATTCATTATATAATCTCCCGAAGGTTTTGACCACCGTATCATGCAAAAATCCTCTGTTTTTGTCTTGAGCCGTTTCTGCCGCAGATTAGAGCAATATGTCATCCCAGGATTCGGAGGGAGAAAGCTATGTGGCTGATTACCGAGCAGACCCTAAGGTCTACGGGGACTTGGAGCATCATTGCTGGTGTAACGCCCCAGATGTATATTTCCATAATTGTAACTCCAACTCTTGCCATTTACGGCTATGTGTTATATTATTTCCTTCGTGGTTGGGTTTTTGACTTTTGTTTTGCATTTTGTTCATGTCATGCATCTCATCTCATAGCATCATGCGCATTGCATCTGCATGTTTTCATAAAGCTTGCATCTGTTCGTAGTTGCCGCGTTTCCCCCTTGCCTTTGTTATCCCTTTCGAGACCAACCGTTCATTTGTTGTTCGACCGTTTGAGCCTATCTGCACAACCACCATCCCCTCTTGCATGCGTCCAAAAAGTTGTCCCGAACACGACCCGCTCTGTCGTTACCATTGAGTCCAGATCATCCCCTAACATCTATAGAACATCTTTGTTTTCTTAATTGGACTTCCTAACCTATATTTTTCTCGACCGCCCGATTTCGATTGGACGGACGGGGTTAACCCCTGCCCTAATTCCCTTGCTTTTTAAACTAGGCCCCAACCCTAAAATCAAGGACATGTCCCATCGATCCCTCTCGGTTGCCGCCACAGTCTTCCTCGGGATCTCCTCCCGATCCAATCTCCCCAACCACCTTCCTTGTTTTCCGTCGACGCCAAATCCTCATCCTCCACTGCACATCGCTGAGCCAACGAGAGTCCAGCCCCAGCCTCCACCTCTCCTGCAGCCCCGAGCTCCTCGACCACAGCCTCCTTTCGCGCCTGTGGATCCCCTCTGCCTCGCCTGAGCTCGCCGGGGAGTAGAGCACCACGGCGGCCGATCTCCTGCGCCTCCCCTCGTACAGGAGCATCTGCTCCTCTGCCCGAGCCCCCTGCCTCAGCCCCCAGGCCCCGCCGCCCCAGCGAACCTCGCACTGGCCGACCACCAGAGCTCGCTCCGCCGACGAGCACCACCAGCAGATGAGTACTCCGAGAGCCCTGCTCCCTTTCCCTCCTGCTTCTATTTCTCTATCTCTCACGCTGCTCTCTCTCTCTCTCTCTCTCTCTCTCTCTCTCTCTTTATTGTCTTGGCAGCGCCCCCATGGACAGCCTCCTCGGTTTGACTTCGCGCACCACCCCGTTTGACCTCCAGCTTCAGTCCCTCGTCGCCCGTTCGTCGCCCCGCTGCCAGCTCCAGTTTGTCCCTGCCGGATTCGTGTTGTCGCTTCGAGCCACGCCGCTGCCAAGTCCCCGCGTCGTCGTCCTTGCCCGGTTTCCCGTTGCTGCGCCAAGTCCCTCGCCGTCGCCTCTGCGTCTTCCGGTTCGAGCGAACAAGGACGCCGCCGCCCCATGGAACCTTCTCTGTCGGGAGCTTCTTCACCTGCATCCGGCCCTTCTCCGTCCAGATCCGCCGTCTCCGCCTCCCTGCCATCGTCTCCGGCGAGCAGCCGTGCTACCGGGGCTCTGCTTCCTGTCATGCAGAGGACGCCCGCTCGTCCCTGTCGCGTTGACAGCAGCCAGCGCCCCTGGCCCAGCTTCAGCGGCCGCGCGGGCCACCAGCAAGCAGGCCCAGCGCCCCCCTTGCAGCCTCCCTCTCCAGACCCAATGTGAGCAGGCCAGTCCTAGCAGATTTGGCCCGTGTCATGTTTTTTTCAGTTCTGCGAATTTAGCATTATCCAGTGATTTACCTGTTTTACAAAAAAGTCCCTAGTCTTCATGCATATAATAACTCATTAACCGTGCATCGGTTTAAAATGATTTTAACATGCAAAATGCTTAGTTTTTCATCTAGTTTCATAATATGCTGTTTTCATCCATGTTCAAAATGTTTAACTTGTCGTTTGCATTAAATTGTTTGAATAACATGCTAAAATGGTTTATTTCATAACTATTTAACCGTAGCTCCAAATTTAATAAACTTTATATGCAAATGGGGTGGAAAAATGCATAAATTAACTTGGTTCACTTTTTTTTACTATTTAACAACATTAAAGTATGGTTTAGGGCAGAACAGTACCAATTTCGAAATATGGACATGAGGATTTTTTGGAATTGTTGTTTGTTGTTCCGGCCTCATTTAAACTTGCCTAGATAGGTAGTTTAATTATGCTTCACCTCTTTCCATGTTTAACAACATTTAATATTGTGTGGTAGCTTAAACGAGATAAAACTAAATATGTCAATGCGAGGTTTTGTCAATATGCAACTCGTTGCATACTGAGCTCCACTTAACTTGTAGTATTGTTTGTTGTGTTTTGCCATGCCATGCCTCTTTAAACCAGTCATGCATCATATTTGTTTGTGCATCATGCCATGTTTATGCTTATGTGTTTACCATGTTGTTTGCTTCTTTCCGGTTTGCTTCTCTCGTTAGCTTCGGTTTCGTTCCGGAGTTGTGAGGATTCGTTCGACTACATCCGCTTGTCTTCTTCACGGACTCGTTCTTCTTCCTAGCGGGATTTCAGGCAAGATGACCGTTACCCTGGATCTCACTACTATCATTTCTATGCTAGTTGCTTCATTCTATCGCTATGCTGCGCTACCTATCTCTTGTTCATCAAGCCTCCTAAATTGCCATGTCAGCCTCTAACCTTTTCACCCTTCCTAGCAAACCGTTGCTTGGCTATGTTACCGCTTTTGCTCAGCCCCTCTTATAGCGTTGTTAGTTGCAGGCGAAGTTGAAGATTTCTCCATGATGGACAGGATTATGTTGGGATATCACAATATCTCTTATTTAACTAATGCATCTATATACTTGGTAAAGGGTGGAAGGCTCGGCCTTATGCCTGGTGTTTTGTTCCACTCTTACTACCCTAGTTTCCGTCATACCGGTGTTATGTTCCTTGATTTTGCGTTCCTTACGCGGTTGGGTGATTTATGGGACCCCCTTGATAGTTCGCTTTGAATAAAACTCCTCCAGCAAGGCCCAGCCTTGGTTTTACCATTTGCCTCACCTAAGCCTTTGTACCTTGGATTTCCGGAGCCTGAGGGTCATCTTTATTTAACCCCCCCCGGGCCAGTGCTCCTTCGAGTGTTGGTCCAAAACGGGCAGACTGCAGGGCCAGCACGGGGCAACTCGAGGTCTGGTTTTACTCGTAGGCTGACCTATCCGTTGTGCCCTAAGAACGAGATATGTGCAGCTCCTATCGGGATTTGTCGGCACATCAGGCGGCTTTGCTAGTCTTGTTTTACCATTGTCGAAATGTCTTGTAACCGGGATTCCGAGTTTGATCGGGTCTTCCTGGGAGAAGGAATATCCTTCGTTGACCGTGAGAGCTTGTGATGGGCTAAGTTGGGACACCCCTACAGGGTATAAACTTTCGAAAGCCGTGCCCGCGGTTATGTGGCAGACGGGAATTTGTTAATATCCGGTTGTAGAGAACTTGACACCAGATCCGAATTAAAACGCATCAACCGCATGTGTAGCCGTGATGGTCTCTTTTCGGCGGAGTCCGGGAAGTGAACAGGGATTTTGGGTTATGTTTGACGTGAGTAGGAGTTCAGGATCACTTCTTGATCATTCCTAGCTTCACGACCGTTCCGTTGCTTCTCTTCTCGCTCTTATAAGCGTATGTTAGCCACCATACATGCTTAGTCGCTGCTGCAACCTCACCACTTATCTTTTCCATACCCTTTAAGCTTTGCTAGTCTTGATACCCATGGTAATGGGATTGCTGAGTCCTCGTGGCTCACAGATTAGTACAACAACATTTGCAGGTGCAGGTTATGTGATGATCATGACGCGAGAGCGATGTTTGCTTGTTTTGGAGTTCTTCTTCTGCTTCTTCTTTGATCAGGGGATAGGTTCCAGGTCAGCAGCCTGGGCTAGCAGGGTGGATGTCGTTTGAGTTTTTGTTTGTGTTTCATCCGTAGTCGGATGTCGCTCTTATGTATTGTGATGTTGTATTCATGTGGCATTGTATGCCTCTTGTATGTATCCTCAACTATTATGTAATGGTACGATGTAATGATATCCACCTTGCAAAAGCGTCCCCAATATGCGCTTCCATCCTTAGTGGGACCTTCGAGTTCCTTTAGGATAGGGTCGCATATTGGACGTGACAAGTTGGTATCAGAGCCTCGACCGACCATAGGAGCTCCCTTGATTGTTGGCCGTTGATGAGTCTAGAAGAAAACTATTTTGAGTCTTAGGATTATATATATCGGAGAGTAGGGTTCTTTTTACTCCTTAGCCCCCTTCGTCGCTCTGGTGAGGACTCCCGACGTAGATGTTTTGTCTTTCCTCTCCTCAATTTTTCACAAAAAAAAATTTAGGATCACGCGGGTATCTTGGGATCTTTTCGATACTCTTATGACGAGAACATTGTTCTTGGTGCCTCCTGACATTTAGGAGTTGTGGCAGTATCCCGGGGAGTTGAGCTCCGAGGTGTTGTCGTCATAATTTTATCGTTGCAGTTCTGGAATACCTGAGTTTTGCCGACATCGAAAATCTCTTTTATGCAGTTGTTGGTGAGATAACCTCGACGCCACCCAGTACTGGGGAGTTCGGGGGTATTGCCATAGCTCGTATCCGGATGCTTTTTGAAGGTTGAGGTACATGATTTCCGAAGGTTTCTTGGTTATGTGTTGACGGATGGATACAGCTTGGATGTAGGTATTGTTAGTTTGGGTGAGATATTTATTGCTTCCCCTGTATCCCCAACACCAGATTGCATAACCAGAAAGTTTCGGGAGTTTATAAGTAGGAATTCACGTATCACATAGGAATTCTTTCCAACAGACACATGATACGATATGGGATCTATCATATGTTTGTTTCTGGCCTATTTTGCAAGCCAATCCTTTGTTTTGTTTTGTTTTGTTTTGTAGTGTGGTATCCGAGTTGCTTCAATGTCAAGTGTTGATTCCATACCTTTTCTAAGTGGTGTTCTCATATTCCTATGTGGATACTAATCTTTCTTGATCATCGAGGTCGCCATGTCAATTCTTTTCCAACCAGTGTGCTTCTTTTCAAGTGGATCCGATCATTTCAATATTTGCGAGATCAATTCTAAGTTTTCTCAATGGTGTTTGTTTCAGCCGTCCCAAGTTGTCTTTGTTTTCCCGCCCTCCCACCCTTTTCTTCAAGGACTCAAATTTCTTAATCAAGTATCCATTTATTCATGTCAAGTCTCTTCACTCTTTTCAATCAATGTTCTGATCCGGTGATCCCTCGTGAAGATGCTCACGAGCTTCAAGTTCATCATTCTTCATTCTCGTATTCTTTTCCGGTGGATTTAACTCAAGCTTTCGGTGTTGATCATATCCCTTTCCTCGTTTCAAATGTTTCCCATGCACCGGTGCACCTCTCAATCTTTCACTTCTCTCTCTTCATATCCGAAGTGCCGAGGATATCTCAGAAGATTTGTGTTTCCATTCTCAATCCGTTCAAGTTATTTTGAGGTTGCTATCTCATTCAAGCCATTTAATTCAACCAGTGCAATCCCCCCTTTCAATCAATCGTTCAATGGTGTATCTTTTAGTGGGCCCTAATCCACAGGTCTTTTCTCAGGATCTTACCTGACTCTTCTAATTCTCAGGAGCGATTCTCAAATTCATTTCTAAGTTTGACGTAAGAATGAATTTTCATCAGTCACATGCCTTCTCCAAGGTCGTTTTCAAGTTCTTTTCATCTTTGGCTCAACCTTTTTTTTCTTTTAATCCTTTCGGAGTGTCTCAACAATTCGTGGTGGTGTTTCTCGTCGTCATTCTTGGATTTTGAAGACCGAAGAAGAGTTCCTATTAAATCCTTACATGTTCTTCCAAAGATGTGTAGTTCAAGCTTGATGCCATCCTCTCATAATTGTTTTCGATTGTGACAATTCTTTTCACCCATTCGGAGCATTTCATGAGTTGTTTCCATTTCTTTCCTCCAAAGGCCATCATGTCATAATTCTTCATTCTCAGCGTGTAGCTATCGTTCTCCAAATCTTACTGGTGCATCGTTCAAATACCCTCTAATCAGTTCATGATCTCTTCATTCTCATGTATCTAAATCCCCTCAAGTATCTTCATTCATTTCCCAATTCTTCCCAGTGAATTGTGCCTTTGCTACTTTCATTTTCAATTCTTACGGTGGTTCGTTTAAGATTTCACTTCCTTCACTATCATATCAATTCAGTTGTTATTTCCAAATCCCACCGCAGTTCCATCAATACCTTCTCAAGTTTGCGCTATATCTCTTTTAATCCTTTTTATGGGAATAAGTAGTATGCCAAATCCATTCCTTGTCATCAATTTAATTTGATGAAGGATAAGCATACAATAAATCTTATTCTTATTTCCTCGAGGTGATTCAATTCTTTTATTTCCGGAGTTCCAAGTTTTTCTCGGTTATATCATCGTGAAGCTCCATCTAAATCATTGCAAGGCTTCACCTTGTGTTTTCAACTTCTCTTTTTTTATCATCCTTTTATTACCGGAGTTCTTCATGGAGGCTCTACATGGTGGTTCGTCAAGGATTGCTTTCATTCTTCAATTGTTCTTCAAGATTTCTCTTGAAGTTAAGATCAGCCAAGCTATACTCTAAAAATAAACATGGTGCTCAACACATGTCTTGTTTTGAGGAGTTCAAGTATTCTTCATCTTGCATTCCAAAGTGCAATTCTTTTTACCTTATCTTTTGAGGTGGTGTTATGTCACTCTTGACAATTTCCTTCATGTTTCATGATTCATATGTTGTCAAGAATGGGGTATTTTAAATCCATCAATCTCTTTGTTGGAGTTATCTTGTGTCATATTTCACCTAAAGCCTTCCCTAAGGAATGTTGCTATTGTGGTGCTTATCAATGATCCAAGTTATCTCTCTATCATCTTAGTGGAAGAAATTTTTCATCTCATCGGTGTTATCAATAAAATTATTTGTTTTTGTAGTGGCAGAATTTCACCTCATAATTTTGAGACGTTTTCCATAAGCCCACAACAAGCTTATACTTTCATTGTTGATAATCCAACAACTCCATTCTAGAATTTCTTGTAAGCGTGCTCTTTCAAGATCTTGTTTCCCTCCATTCATTCCATTCCATTCTTTCATTTCTTCCAGAGGCATTGTGATGTTGCTCTCTTCGACCCATCATCTTGTTTTGTCAAGATCATGTTCTTCTCCTTGCTTCTCCGTTTAGCCAGAGTGTCGTGTTTTCATTTGAGTTCTCTCATCTTATCAAGTTTTGCCTCTTTCCTCAACCGGAGAGTTGTCTGAAATCTTTCTTACCCCTTGTGCCATTCTTTCAATAGTTCCAGAGGTAGTGTGTTGTTGATCTCATCAAGTATCCTCTCATCTTGTCAAGTTCATGTTCAATTCCTTCCATTTACAGTCGGAGTGTTGTCCAAATTATATCATTCTTATTCATTCTTATCTCGTTTCAACCGGAGTGGTTTCAATTCCTTCTTGTCCATTGTGCTCGTCATTCATAGCTTTGCAACCTCCAACGTTAACATGGTGTTCCTTGTTTCTCTTTTCTACTAGAATGCTCTCAATTCCGTTCAACTCTATTGTGTTATTCTTTCAAGTTTTCAACCTCTCAAGGTTCATTGGTTTCACTCGTTTGTCAAAGAAGCAACTTAGTTTTACCTCTTCTCTTCCTCTTTCGTTTCTCTCCGGTGCCATCCTAGATCTCGGGACGAGATCCTCTTGTAGTGGTGGAGTGTTGTAACGCCCCGGATGTATCTTTCCATAATTGTAACTCCAACTCTTGCCATTTCCGGCTATGTGTTATATTATTTCCTTCGTGGTTGGGTTTTTGACTTTCGTTTTGCATTTTGTTCATGTCATGCATCTCATCTCATAGCATCATGCGCATTGCATCTGCATGTTTTCATAAAGCTTGCATCCGTTCGTAGTTGCCGTGTTTCCCCCTTGCCTTTGTTATCCCTTTCGAGACCAACCGTTCATTTGTTGTCCGACCATTTGAGCCTATCTGCACAACCACCACCCCCTCTTGCGCGCGTCCCAAAAGTTGTCCCAAACACGACCCGCTCTGTCATTACCATTGAGTTCGGATCATCCCCTAACATCTATAAAACATCTCCGTTTTCTTAATTGGACTTCCTAACCTATATTTTTCTCGACCACCCGATTTCGATCGGACGGACGGGGTTAACCCCTGCCCTAATTCCCTTGCTTTTTAAACTAGGCCCCAACCCTAAAATCTAGGGACATGTCCCATCGATCCCTCTCGGCCCCCGCCACTGTCTTCCTCGGGATCTCCTTTAGATCCAATCTCCCCGACCACCTTCCTTGTTTTCCGTCGACGCCAAATCCTCATCCTCCACTGCACATCGCCCGAGCCAACGAGAGTCCAGCCCCAGCCTCCACCTCTCCTGCAGCCTCGAGCTCCTCGACCACAGCCTCCTCTCGCGCATGTGGATCCCCTCTGCCTCGCCTGAGCTCGCCGGGGAGTAGAGCACCACGGCGCCCGATCTCCTGCACCTCCCCTCGTCAAGGAGCATCTGCTCCTCTGCCCGAGCCCCCTGCCTCGGCCCCCAGGCCCCGCCGCCCCGGCGAACCTCGCACCGGCCGACCACCGGAGCTCCCTCCGCCGACGAGCACCACCAGCAGATGGGTGCCCCGAGAGCCCTGCTCCCTTTCCCTCCTGCTTCTATTTCTCTATCTCTCACGCTGCTCTCTCTCTCTCTCTCTCTCGCTCGCTCTCTCTCTCTATTGTCTTGGCAGCGCCCCCATGGACAGCCTCCGCGGTTTAACTTCGTGCGCCGCCCCGTTTGACCTCCAGCTTCAGTCCCTCGTCGCCCCGCTGCCAGCTCCGGTCTGTCCCCGACGGATCCGCGTCGTCGCCTCGAGCCACGCCGCTGCCAAGTCCCCGCATCGTCGTCCTCGCCCGGTTTCCCGTTGCTGCGCCAAGTCCCTCGCCGTCGCCTCTGCGGCTTCCGGTTCGAGCGAACAAGGACGCCACCGCCCCATGGAACCTTCTCTGCCGGGAGCTTCTTCACCTGCTTCCGTCCCCCCTCCATCCAGATCCGCCGTCTCCGCCTCCCTGTCATCGTCTCCAGCGAGCAGCCGTACTGCCGGGGCTCTGCTTCCTGTCGTGCAGAGGACGCCTGCTCGTTCCTGCCGTGTGGACTGCAAGAAGCGCCCCTGGCCCAGCTTCAGCGGCCACGCGGGCCACCAGCAAGCAGGCCCAGCGCCCCCCTTGCAGCCTCCCTCTCCAGACCCAATGTGAGCAACCCAGTCCCAGCAGATTTGGCCCGTCTCATGTTTTTTTCAGTTCTGCGAATTTAGCATTATCAAGTGATTTACCTGTTTTACAGAAAAGTCCCTAGTCTTCATGCATATAATAACTCATTAACCGTGGATCGGTTTAAAATGATTTTAACATGCAAAATGCTTAGTTTTTCATCTAGTTTCATAATATGCTATTTTCATCCATGTTTAAAATGTTTAACTTGCTGTTTGCATTAAATTGTTTAAATAACATGCTAAAATGGTTTATTTCATAAGTATTTAACCGTAGCTCCGAATTTAATAAACTTTATATGCAAATGGGGTGGAAAATGCATAGATTAACTTGGTGTACTTTATTTTACTGTTTAACAACATTCAAATATGATTTAGGGCAGAACAGTACCAATTTCGAAATATGGACATGAAGATTTCTTGGAATTGTTGTTTGTTGTTCCGGCCTCATTTAAACTTGCCTAGATAGGTAGTTTAATTATGCTTCACCTCTTGCCATGTTTAACATTTAATATTGTTTGATAGCTTAAACAAGATTAAACTAAATATGTCAATGTGAGATTTTGTCAATATGCAACTCGTTGCATATTGAGCTCCACTTAACTTGTAGTATTGTTTGTTGTGTTTTGCCATGCCATGCCTCTTTAAACTGGTCATGCATCATATTTGTTTGTGCATCATGCCATGTTTATGCTTGTGTGTTTACCATGTTTTTTGCTTCTTTCCGGTTTGCTTCTCTTGTTAGCTTCGGTTTCGTTCTGGAGTTCTGAGGATTCGTTCGACTACGTTCGCTTGTCTTCTTCACGGACTCGTTCTTCTCCCTAATGGGATTTCAGGCAAGATGACCGTTACTCTGGATCTCACTACTATCATTGCTATGCTAGTTGCTTCGTTCTATCACTATGTTGCGCTACTTATCTCTTGTTCATCAAGCCTCCTAAATTGCCATGGCAGCCTCTAACCTTTTCACCCTTCCTAGCAAACTGTTGCTTGGCTATGTTACCATTTTTGCTCAGCCCCTCTTATAGCGTTGTTAGTTGCAGGTGAAGTTCAAGATTGCTCCATGATGGACAGGATTATGTTGCGATATCACAATATCTCTTATTTAACTAATGCATCTATATACTTGGTAAAGGGTGGAAGGCTCGGCCTTATGCCTGGTGTTTTGTTCCACGCTTGCCGCCCTAGTTTCCATCATACCGGTGTTATGTTCCTTGATTTTGCGTTCCTTACGCGGTTGGGTGATTTATTGGACCCCCTTGACAGTTCGCTTTGAATAAAACTCCTCCAGCAAGGCCCAACCTTGGTTTTACCATTTGCCTCAGCTAAGCCTTTTTCCCTTGGGTTTCCGGATCCCGAGGGTCATCTTTATTTAACCCCCCCCCCCGGGGCCAGTGCTCCTTCGAGTGTTGGTCGAAACGGGCAGACTGCAGGGCCACCACGGGGCAACTCGAGGTCTGGTTTTACTCGTAGGCTGACCTATCTATTGTGCCCTGAGAACGAGATATGTGCAGCTCCTATCGGGATTTATCGGCGCATCGGGCGGCTTTGCTGGTCTTGTTTTACCATTGTTGAAATGAATATCCTTCGTTGACCGTGAGAGCTTTTGATCGGCTAAGTTGGGACACCCCTGGAGGGTATAAACTTTTGAAAGCCGTGCCCGTAGTTATGTGGCAGACGGGAATTTGTTAGTATCCGGTTGTAGAGAACTTGACACCAGATCCGAATTAAAACGCATCAACCGCGTGTGTAACCGTGATGGTCTCTTTTCGGCGGAGTCCGGGAAGTGAACACGGTTTCTGGGTTATGTTTGACGTAAGTAGGTGTGACACCCCCGATTCAATCGTACACTAATCATGCACGCAAATGTGTACAATCAAGATCAGGGACTAACGGGAAGATATCACAACACAACTCTAGACACAAAATGAAATAATACAAACTTTATATTACAAGCCAGGGGCCTCGAGGGCTCGAATACAAGCTCGATACACAAGAGTCAGCGGAAGGAACAATATCTGAGTACAGACATAAGTTAAACAAGGATGCCTTAAGAAGGCTAGCACAAAAGCAACACGATCGAAAAGGCAAGGCCTCCTGCCTGGGACCTCCTAACTACTCCTGGTCGTGGACGGCCTCCATGTAGTAGTATCCGTCAGCGGTGGCATCTGGCTCCAGGGATCCACCATCTGGTTGCAACAACCAGAAAGAAGAAAGAAGGGGGGAAAGGGGAGCAAAGCAACCGTGAGTACTCATCCAAAGTACTCGCAAGCATCAGATCTATACTAACTATGCATTGGTATCAAATGGAAGGTTTGTATCTGTGGACTGAACTGCAGAATGCCAGAATAGAGGGGGAAGGCCTAGCCTATCGAAGACTAGCGTCTTCAAGCAGCTCCGAGCATCTTGCAGCATGTAGAAGAGTAAAGAATATCAGTTTAATTAACAAACATGTTGTAAAATTAATGCCCAGAGATCCTTCCTCGAATCCCTGCAAGAAAGCAATCCCGGAGCCACATATTCAAGTATCCACTTGTAGTTGTATAAGATCAGGATATAAGTCTGAACGTCCGTTACCATGGACACGGCTATTAATACATAATCTTCCCTGTAGGGGTGCACCACGTTTTCCAACACGCTCGATCACTCTGGCCGAACACACCTTTCTGGGGTCAATGCCCGGCCTCGGAAGATCAACACGTCGTAGCCCTACCTAGGCTCAGCAGAGAGGTCCCCGCCGGTCTACATCCTAAGCACTCCGGGGTCTGGGCCCATCGCCCGTTGCACTCCGGGTCGTTGTGCGACGAGCCGGGACGAGCACCACCTCATACTGGATGGCACTGCCCGACAGGCCCACAATGCTGAACTGGACGTCTGACAAAGCTTCGGCTGATACTGCGACATCGAGGCCCATAACTATTCTCACGTGGTGGTTGGTGCGTAAAGGCCAAAGGCCAACTCAGAACAAATACCCAAACCATAGTGTATTATTAGCTTGCGGAGACGAGCAGAGACTCGCGATCGAAAGTGACCCTGTCGCCCCGTCTCGTGGACATACAACAAGGGCCTAGAATGCCCGGCCGTGCCACATCATTATCTTGCGGGTGCTCTCCGGGCCCGCCCGACTTTCACCAAGATCTCAAGTAAAGTCAAGGTAACTGTGTGTCCAGACATCAAGGGGAAAACCCGAGGAATCACCCCCGGTGGATTCCACTCAATGTAATCATCAAGGTGAACGTAAGAGGGACCATCCTCGAGGTTCACACTTGAGGTGTTGAACGACAGAGCCGTATCGGGAATGGTGAAAGAGGAAATCACCCTCGATGACCACGACCGAATAGCTAGACTACAGAATTATCATCAGAAGTGTGTTATGAGGGATCACCCTCGGCACTCGATAGTAGCTCTGCAGAGTCGAGCAACAAAAGGGGCGTGATGTGATGTGAGGTATCGGGCTCTGGTAATCGATCACGCTGATCGAGTCATCGATGATGAAGCAGGGGCAACAAGGACAAGTAATGGGGGTCACTGATGGATCTCTAGCCAACCTATACTAAGCAGTTTAGGATAAGCAGGTAGGTAACAATAAGCAGGTACAAAAGTAGGCTATGCATCAGAATAGGAGCAATCAAATACAGTAGCAAAATCTAATGCAAGCATGAGAGTATAGAATGGGCGATATCGGGATGATCAAAGGGGGGGCTTGCCTGGAAGCTCCGCTGAAAGGGAAGAAGAGTTGTCGTCGACGTAGTCGATCGCAGGGGCGTCAGCAGCGATCTCGGGGTCTACCGGAGAGAAGAGGGGGAAGAAACAGTAAATACACGCAAACATATGCACAACAAGATAATAAGCAGGGCTAGAGGTGTTCTAACGCAGCGTTAGGCGATACTGGCAAAGGGGGAAAACATCCGGGAAAGTTTTCCGGTCCCGGACGTCTGTGAGACAGATGAACCGGAGGGGAATGTTTGCAGGTTCGCTATGATAGAGACGTGTGGTAGACGAACGGGCGGCGTGTTCGGATTCGTTTCGTCGTTCTGAGCAACTTTCATGTAGAAAACTTTTTCATCCGAGGTACGGATTATTTTATAAGATTTTTCAAAGTTTTGATAATATTCTAGAGTTTTTAAATTACTTTTAATCTGAGTTGACCAAGTCAATTTGACTAGTCAAAGAACGTTGCTATACACACGATGGATCCTAGCCGATTTACGCACGACGTTGTTAATCAAATCGTCGCTGGGAAGAAGCAAAGTACAGGACACCATCCGATGTCACATCGTGCAAGAATCGTCCACGCCGTGTCGTGCGCAAAGTAGTTTCGCTAGTCAAAAGGAGAGCTGAGACCCACATGTCATGCACTATTTACCTAAACAATTAAATAAATCTAACTTATTTAATGGGGGCCTACATGTCATCTACTACTAGACTAACTTGGCACTAATTAATACTACTAGCTAAACCTAGTACTAACAGGGGCCGTCCACTACTGGGCAGAACCCAGACGGCCACACGAACGGCACACACACAACACACAACACACAACACAAGGAGAGGTTAAATCTGTTCTCTATTAGCAGAAGATAACAATTTATGATTTTCATATGATTTAAACCATGCATTAAATGGATTTGCTCCAATGAACACGTTTGAGCCTTGTCAAGTGTACTACCATCTCATATATTTTTTAGTCCTGTTAACAGTTGTTTAACCATAGATTAGGGACCAACTAGAGGCTTAGTCATTGTGAAAATAGAAAAGCTAGCTAGTAGCATCTACTGTAGTTACAAGTTCAGTAAGCAGCATTAGATTCAGTAGAGAAGCAGTGAGCAGCGGCGTGGCGTGGTCGAGCGCGAGACGAGGCACGGCGGCGCAGCCAGGCGGGGGCGGGCAGCAGCAGGGCACAGCTTGGCGAGGGGCGCGCCGCATGACAACGGCAGCAGCGGTTGCAAAGAGCAGCGGCAGCGGGCAGAGAAAACAGCAGCAGCACACGACGGGAGCAGCAGCGCGACAGCAGAAATAGAGCAGCAGCGGCTGCAGTGAGCGGCGGCGAGCGGGGGGGGCGCGCGCAGGGGGCGGGCGGCGCGCGGGCTGGGGGACAAGGGATGCGGCCACGACACGGTGAGCGTGAGGTCCAGAGAGATCGGCCACGGCGGTGTACGGTGTCTACGGCGATGAATCAATAAGAAACAAAGGGGAAAAGGGGCGACAGCTCACGGTGATCCTTTAGGCGAGCTCGAGGTGGTCGGGGAAGAACCAGAGCTACGCGAATCGACGACGGCGGTCGACGACCGTGGCGGAGAAGATGATGACTGTGACGAGCGCACGAGGCCGCCCTGCCTGATTCGGCGCACGTAGGCGAAGCAGACGACGACGGTAATGCTCCTGGTCATCCTCCCAAGCGCCGGGGAGCATGGTGGCCATGAGAACGAGATCGACCATGGCGTCGGCAGTGTGTGTGTGCGGTGTCTGCGAGAGAACGGCGCAAAAAGGAGGGGAATGAGGACTAGGGCTTCGCATGGAGAGGGGGGGCGACTAAGTAGGCGCCGGGGGAGGGCGGATGAGCGCCACGGCGACGCCCTTGGCCGTGGCGGCCATCTCCGGTGCCCACGTCTCCTCCCGTGAACAGAGCAGGGAGAGGGTGGCTAGTTGGGTCGGCCACTGTTGGCCTGGTGGGCCGAGGCCCAGGGGAAGGGAGGGTCTCCCTCTTGTTTATATTTTTGCTTTTGTTTTACCTTTTACTTATTTCTTTTTTTACAGGTTTAATTATTTTAGTTTAGTTAAAATACAAAAGTAGTTTCTAAATTAGTATTACTGTTTATACCTCTACCACAAAAGGTTCTAGCCCCAAATAAATTAGTTTGACATTTCATAAATATAAAGGGCATTTAATTAATTACCACTATTTTATCTATTTAAGTGTATTTAAATATTCTATAACAATTTGGTTTCTTCACCAACAATACTTATGAATTATTTGCTACAGCTTGCACATTTTAGTTTTGACGTTTGAAAACTTTAATTTTTGACTTTGTTTCAAATTTGAATTTGAACCGGTTTTTGAACGAACGCGAGTTTAACAACAGTAAACGCGGTGACGTGGCATCATTAACAAGGGGTTACTGTAGCTTAAATATCCGGGCATTACAATTCTCCTCCACAACAAGAAATCTCGTCCCGAGATTTAAGGGGCGAAGTAAGGGGGAAAGACTCGGGACGGACGGAGCTCAACACAAGATAGGTACCTGGGGGCTATCTCAGTGAACGTGGCATAGGGGCATCTCTCGAGTTGAAATTCAGGAAAGTCATCGAGAGCAAGGTAAGAGGGTGCAATAAGAAGCTTCAAGCGGGTAGGCAAGCGTTCGTTGCCTGAAACAGAGGGTGAAAGGGGTTCAGAGCAATGGGAATAAGTATTGCGTCTGATGGCAGAGTAGATCATTAGGAACGTGGCTCGTGATTTACATACGAAGCCAAGTGCAAAGAAAATTTCAGAGTCAAGGTTGTACAGGAGAGTCGGGTTTTGATCCTGTGGAACTATGGGTTATGGGCCCACCATGTGGGTTAAAAGCAGGAAGGGTGCTAACAATTGCATGGTCATGATAGAAAGGTCGGTCAGAGGACAACCTGTCAGTTATGTTGGCAACAACGTTGGTACCAAGGGCGAGGAACGAAGAGAACCATTTTCCTGCTCGTTAAGACGAGGCGGACCAATAGGCAAAGTTCCCGTCCATCGGTGGCTACCGGAATGTCATCAACAATAGTAACAAGGTCTTACTGACAGATGTGTACACCAAGGTGTTTACATAAGCAGGGAATTATCACTGCTCGGATATGTTAGGTTACAAGAAAGGTTAAACAACGCAATGGAGACTTGAATCAATTATTGGTGTTCTCGAGTACCTAACAACTCAAAACCTATGGAAAATTTGAATCAGCGAGAATAATAGTTGAAGAAGAACTCATAAGAAGTTATGTAGTTCCGTGATATTCTCGAGATACCAGAGGGTAATACTCGAGGGTATAGCAGAACAGAGGTTGGACAAGTGAAATGATCTGCAGAAGACAAGTAATTCAACTTGTCCTAGAAAGGGGATCAAAGAAGAGCAATATGGTCGAAACCACGGTTGCAAAGGACCAAATATATATACGAGATGAACTTATCACAAGGGGATTATTATTATAACAAGAAGCTTCCATGATAAGTTCCACATCAGGTCCATGGGCATGAACACAAGGTTCAAGGTCGACTCACACTTCTCTAATGCCTAACTTTCCATTCACTTCTCGCATTCGAAGAAGTTATAGCGTTGAAATTTTACCTGGCGAAAAGCCAATAGAGTATAACCCGCATAACTTTCGAGTTCACGCGGATTTAGGAAGACATAGATTCAACCCATAGGGGCATCTTAGGATCATATACCACAAACTTCACGAGTAGATAAAAAGCCCGGAAGCAGAGTACGGTTGACGAGAGCGGGGGATACAATTTACCAAAGGCATTGTGTATCCGAGGAAAGGCTCACAAGATTACTGAATATGAAGGACGTTGTCGGATAAAACCCAACAAAGGACCTGGAGGTCCACAATGGATTTAATGTGAGTATCGGTACTCAATCAGAAGAAGAAAGAATGCAAGGAGGTTAGGTTATAGAAACAACTGACCAAATCAAAGCTCAAATGTAACGGAATTATGATTTCCAAATCGGGGGATCAGAAGTAGAGGCTCTGATCAAAGACAAGTAAGTTGAATAGACATATATCGACAATCAATCAAGGCTTGATTCGCTGAACACCAGCTCATGTCCGGAGTGACATCTAAACCAAGTGGAGAATTTTAAATAGGACCAATGATCGCGAGGATTCACAAACAAATCGAATCAAATGCTCGAAATTATGATGACAAAGGATGCTAATGAGTATTGCTAGACATATGGAAGTACCATAATGCAAGCAGATAAGGAGGAACAAGAGTAATAGGGTACTGAGCATTTTTGAAAGATCAAATAGTTTTCAGGGCATCTTGTAATAACAAGAGCAACTGGGGATGAAGGGATCAACGACAATGTAGGTAGTTACGCATAAGGAATTATCGATGGTAGGGATTGTAACGGCGAAGAGCGGAAGGGTCTCGGTAAAACATCGGCGAGTATCTTCAGAATCTTCTGGTGCACCAAACAACCATCTGGAGTGAGGGGCCCTCCGGAAGAAGTAGTTACGAGAACCTAACGTTAGAGTTAGCAAAAACATTTAACCCGAATAGAAGAGAGATCAGAGTCCTAGAATATAGACGAGGAGTAAACGATCCTAATACCACCCAATGGCGACGTGGGCCCGTAAGCCACACAGCCATGTTAGTAATACAGTTTCCCAAAGGCTAGACTCAACTTCTGCCAAGGAGTTGGAAAGGGGGATCCTACAGGCAGTCGGCTCTGATACCAACTTGTGACGCCCCCGATTCAATTGTACACTAATCATACACGCAAATGTGTACGATCAAGATCAGGGACTCACGAGAAGATATCACAACACAACTCTAGACACAAAATGAAATAATTCAAACTTTATATTACAAGCCAGGGGCCTCGAGGGCTCGAATACAAGCTCGATACACAAGAGTCAGCGGAAGCAACAATATCTGAGTACAGACATAAGTTAAACAAGGATGCCTTAAGAAGGCTAGCACAAAAGCAACACGATCGAAGAGGCAAGGCCTCCTGCCTGGGACCTCCTAACTACTGCTGGTTGTGGACGGCCTCCATGTAGTAGTATTCGTCAGTGGTGGCATCTGGCTCCAGGGATCCACCATCTGGTTGCAACAACCAAAAAGAAGAAAGAAGGGGGGAAAGGGGGAGCAAAGCAACCGTGAGTACTCATCCAAAGTACTCGCAAGCATCAGATCTATACTAACTATGCATTGGTATCAAATGGAAGGTTTGTATCTGTGGACTGAACTGCAGAATGCCAGAATAGAGGGGGAAGGCCTAGCCTATCGAAGACTAGCGTCTTCAAGCAGCTCCGACCATCTTGCAGCATGTAGAAGAGTAAAGAATAGCAGTTTAATTAACAAACATGTTGTAACATTAATGCCCAGAGATCCTTCCTCGACTCCCTGCGAGAAAGCAATCCCGGAGCCACATATTCAAGTATCCATTTGTAGTTGTATAAGATCAGGATATAAGTCTGAACGTCTGTTACCATGGACACGGCTATTAATAGATAATCTTCCCTGCAGGGGTGCACCACGTTTTCCAACACGCTCAATCACTCTGGCTGGACACACCTTTCTGGGGTCAACGCCCGGCCTTGGAAGATCAACACATCGTAGCCCTACCTAGGCTCAGCTGAGGGGTCCCCGCCGGTCTACATCCTAAGCACTCCGGGGTCTGGGCCCATTGGCCATTGCACTCCGGGTCGTTGTGCGACGAGCCGGGACGAGCACCACCTCATACTGGATGGCACTGGCCCAACAGGCCCACAACGCTGAACTGGACGTCTGACAAAGCTTCGGCTGGTACTGCGACGTCGAGGCCCATAACTATTCTCACGTGGTGGTTGGTGCGTAAAGGCCAAAGGCCAACTCAGACCAAATACCCAAACCATAATGTATTATTAGCTTGCGGAGACGAGCAGAGACTCACGATCGAAAGTGACCCCGTCGCCCCGTCTCGTGGACTTACGACAAGAGCCTAGAATGCCCAGTCGTGCCACGTCATTATCTTGCTGGTGCTCTCCGGGCCTGCCCGACTTTCACCAAGGTCTCAAGTAAAGTCAATGTAACTGTGTGTCCAGTCATCAAGGGGAAACCCAAGGAATCACCCCCGGTGGATTCCACTCAATGTAATCATCAAGGTGAACGTAAGAGGGACCACCCTCGAGGTTCACACTTGAGGTGTTGAACGACAGAGCCGTATGATGAAAGAGGAAATCACCCTCGATGACCACGACCGAATAGCTACACTACAGAATTATCATCAGAAGTGTGTTATGAGGGATCACCCTCGGCACTCAATAGTAGCTCTGCAGAGTCGAGCAACAAAAGGGGCGTGATGTGATGTGAGGTGTCGGGCTCTGGTCGTCGATCACGCTGATCGAGTCATCGATGATGAAGCAGGGGCAACAAGGACAAGTAATGGGGGTCGCTGATGGATCTCTAGCCAACCTATACTAAGCAGTTTAGGATAAGCAGGTAGGTAACAATAAGCAGGTACAAAAGCAGGCTATGCATCAGAATAGGAGCAATCAAATACAGTAGCAAAATCTAATGCAAGCATGAGAGTATAGAATGGGCGATATCGGGATAATCAAAGGGGGGGCTTGCCTGGAAGCTCCGCTGAAAGGGAAGAAGAGTCGTCGTCGACGTAGTCGATCACAGGGGCATCAGCAGCGATCTTGGGGTCTACCGGAGAGAAAAGGGAGAAGAAACAGTAAATACACGCAAACATATGCACAACAAGATAATAAGCGGGGCTAGAGGTGTTCTAACGCAGCGTTAGGCGATACTGGGGAAGGGGGAAAACATCCGGAAAAGTTTTTCCGGTCCCGGACGTCTGTGAGACAGATGAACCGGAGAGGAAAGTTTGCAGGTTCGCTATGCTAGAGACGTGTGGCAGACGAACGGACCGTGTGTTCGGATTCGTCTCGTCGTTCTAAGCAACTTTCATGTAGAAAACTTTTTCATCCAAGGTACGAATTATTTTATAAGATTTTTCAAAGTTTTGATAATATTTTAGAGTTTTTAAATTACTTTTAATCTGAGTTGACCAAGTCAAGTTGACTAGTCAAAAGGAGAGCTGAGACCCACATGTCATGCACTATTTACCTAAACAATAAAATAAACCTAACTTATTTAATGGGGGCCTACATGTCATCTACTACTAGACTAACTTGGCACTAATTAATACTACTAGCTAAACCTTGTACTAACAGGGGCCGGCCACTACTGGGCAGAACCCAGCCGGCCACGCGCACGGCACACACACAACACACAACATAAGGAAAAGTTAAATCTGTTCTCTATTAGCAGAAGATAATAATTTGTGATTTTCATATGATTTAAACCATGCATCAAATGAATTTGGTCCAATGAACACATTTGAGCCTTGTCAAGTGTACTACCATCTCATATTTTTTTAGTCCTGTTAACGGTTGTTTAACCATAGATTAGGGACCAACTAGAGGCTTAGTCATTGTGAAAATAGAAAAGCTAGCTAGTAGCATCTACTGTAGTTACAAGTTCAGTAAGCAGCATTAGATTCAGTAGAGCAGCAGTGAGCGGCAGCGTGGCGTGGTCGAGCGCGAGACGAGGCAGGGCGGCGCTAGGCGGCGGCGCAGCCAGGCGGGGGCGGGCAACAGCAGGGCACAGCTTGGCGAGGGGCGCGCCGCATGACAACGGCAGCAGCGGTTGCAAGGAGCAGCGGCAGCGGGCAGAGAAAGCAGCAGCGGCACACGACGGGAGCAGCAGCGCGACAGCAGAAATAGAGCAGCAGCGGCTGCAGCGAGCGGCGCGAGCGGGGGCGCGCGCGCAGGGGGCGGCCGGCGCGCGGGCTGGGGGACAAGGGATGCGGCCACGACACGGTGAGCGTGAGGTCCAGAGAGATCCGCCGCGGCGGTGTACGGTGTCTACGGCGATGAATCAATAAGAAACAAAGGGGAAAAGGGGCGACAGCTCACGGTGATCCTTTAGGCGAGCGCGAGGTGGTCGGGGAAGAACCGGAGCTGCGCGAATCGACGACGGCGGTCGACGACCGTGGCGGAGAAAATGATGATTGTGACGAGCGCACGAGGCCGCCCTGCTCGATTCGGCGCACGTAGGCGAAGCAGACGACGACTGTGAAGCTCCTGGTCATCCTCCCAAGCGCCGGGGAACATGGTGGCCATGAGAACGAGATCGACCATGGCGTCGGCAGTGTGTGTGTGCGGTGTCTGCGAGAGAACGGCGCAAGGAGGGGAATGAGGACTAGGGCTTGGCGTGGAGAGGGGGGGCGACTAAGTAGGCGTCGGGGGAGGGCGGATGAGCGCCACGGCGACGCCCTCGGCCGTGGCGGCCATCGCCGGTGCCCACGTCTCCCCCCGTGAACAGAGCAGGGAGAGGGTGGCTAGTTGGGTCGGCCACTGTAGGCCTGGTGGGCCGAGGCCCAGGGGAAGGGAGGGTCTCTCTCTTGTTTATATTTTTGCTTTTGTTTTACCTTTTACTTATTTCTTTTTTTTACAGTTTTAATTATTTTAGTTTAGTTAAAATACAAAAGTAGTTTCTAAATTAGTATTACTGTTTATACCTCTGCCACAAAAGGTTCTAGCCCCAAATAAATTAGTTTGACATTTCATAAATATAAAGGGCATTTAATTAATTGCCACTATTTTATCTATTTAAGTGTATTTAAATATTCTGTAACAATTTGGTTTCTTCACCAACAATACTTATGAATTATTTGCTACAGCTTGCACATTTTAGTTTTGACGTTTGAAAACTTTAATTTTTGACTTTGTTTTAAATTTGAATTTGAACCGGTTTTTGAACGAACGCGAGTTTAACAACAGTAAACGCGGTGACGTGGCATCATTATCAAGGGGTTACTGTAGCTTAAATATCCGGGCATTACAGTAGGAGTTTAGGATCACTTCTTGATCATTCCTAGCTTCACGACCACTCTGTTGCTTCTCTTCTCGCACTTATTTGCGTATGTTAGCCATCATACATGCTTAGTCGCTGCTGCAACCTCACCACTTATCTTTTCCATACCCTTTAAGCTTTGCTAGTCTTGATACCCATGGTAATGGGATTGCTGAGTCCTCGTGTGTAACACCCCAAAAATTTAACCAGGTTTTAGTTATTAAAATTTTGCCAAGAGTTTAAAAATTTTGCCTGCAAGTATATCTCTGTTGATTTCAAAACTTTTCCTTCAATATTAAGAAATTTTTCCCAAGTGGATCCTTCCAAAACATATTGGACTTATTTTCTCTCTCATTTAAAAACATCTCTCAATCAGTAGATTTATTTATTAAATTATTTCACCCTGAGCTTTATTCATTAAAATGACTTGTTTTAAGTTCTTGGAGATCTTTTTGAACTACAACCATTTGATATATTTATCTAAAAATCCAACCAAAATTTGGAGATGTCATATGATGTCTCTAAATCACTTTTGTGCAATAATATATTTCATTCATTGCATATTTTGAGTGCTACACATGTTTTTCTTCTCTGGTCCAGTGGACAATTTTGCACTACAACCCTTTTAAATATGTGTTTCTAGCTTCCACCAAAATTATGGGATGTCGGTAGCAGCATATAATTCCATTATATGCAAAAATCCAAGGATGTTCTTTGAAATTTTTGAGTAAAACAACCTCATCTCCATTCTGGTCCAACACGACGGTTTGTACAGCAACCATATTCTTGCTTACTCTTTGGCCCTAGATTCTTTTCCCTACTTGTAGTCCTCCATGCTAAACCCCTAAGTCCAGGAGCATGCAACCATTGGCATAATTTTTG
Source organism: Triticum dicoccoides (assembly GCF_002162155.2). Lineage (NCBI taxonomy): Eukaryota > Viridiplantae > Streptophyta > Magnoliopsida > Poales > Poaceae > Triticum > Triticum dicoccoides. The sequence goes on along the minus strand of NC_041393.1, from coordinate 443,376,299 downwards.
TTCATGAAATCATGCCATTCACATCCTGTCCAGATTTGAAGTTCTGCAAAACTTGCACTAGCAAGTTTGTGCTTTTCACCAACTAACCTCACCACCCTCTTGTGCATCCAAAGAGACACTGATCTGGAAGGATTGGTCACTCCAAGAAAAGCCTAGGTGCCTGTGGCATTTTGTCAAACACCTTATGGGCATGATCAGCTTTGACATGTATTTTGACATTGCACTGTGAACTTGCACCTCTGATCAAACTAGCATGTCCACTAGCATCCCAACTACCCCTATACTAGAACTGCTAATCCCCAGCTCCAACCAAGCCACTTAGCAGGCCACGGCATATCGCCGAACAGATGGTGGGCATGTACTGGGCGCGCCCAGAGCGCGCCAACTGCAGCCGCCGCGTCGCGCCCCTGTTTTGTCCCACACTGCAGAACCATGCCACGCGCTCCCCTTCTCGCAACAACACGCCAGCCCGCCCTGGCGTCCTACAGCGCCAGCACCAGAGCCCTCTTGGCGGCACGCCGGCGTCCGCATTACGCCTCTGCCACGGTCGGCGCCACCCGAGCCTCCTCCGTTCGCCAGCTGCCCTCGTGAACAGGCCGTCCTCATCCGCTCGCCCTCCCGACCCCTCTAGCCTCCTCCACGTCACCCTGCCGCAAACAGTGAGGCGGTTCGCCGGCAAGCTTATCCGCGGCCACGGGAACCGACCTCGCCGGGCTATATAAAGCCCTCTCGATCCTGCCTAGGCTCACGAGCAGCCTCACACCGTATCCCTAGTGCCCCGTTGCCGTCCGTTGGAGAGAAAGGGGCCGTCTTCCCCAACTCCGGCAAGATCGGCCGCCACCTCGCTCCGGCAAAATACGGCCAAGGCCGAAGCCCCCAGACCCCTCCCGTGCTTCCATCCCCCTCCCCACGACCCTACGGAGCCGCCCAACACCACAGAACCGCTCGGGAACCACCATAGCCTAGGACCCCAAATCCACCCGAAGCCTCCTCCGCCGTGAAGCTCGCCGCCAGCAGCTCCCTCCGTCGCCACCTACCTGGCGACCACCGGGAGGACTGCCCTGGAGTGGCGGATCCATCCCCGCCCTCGGGGCCCCGCGAAGAGCCGCCAATCACCGGCGATCGCCGGAGCCCCCGCCTCTGTTCGGCCAGAGGAGGAAGGAGGCGGGGGAGACCGGTCAAACCTGACCAGTGGGCCCTCTGGACCCACTGTCAGCGACCCACCCCGCCGCCACGTGTTTAAGTGAAGGCGTACAACTCCCCAGTACGTTTTCACTACACCGAAAATGCATTCGTCTGAAGCGTTTTCTTTATATATTTTTTTAAACAGATTTTGACCACAACTTTGACTCCCTATAAATTTTTAAATACAACTCCAAATGAAATGATTCTTTTTCCCACCTCTCTCAAATTTGATCTAGTTTATTTTAATATTTATTTGAAAAAAATTCAGAACAACTTTTTGTGTTGTTTTGATTTTGTATGTTAATTCATTTATATTGCTAAAATAGGATTTTTGAAGAGAGGAGAAATGTTTCAAGAGTTTTAAATGCACCCTGCCTTCTCGTGACCTGAAGGCAAGCACTCTGAATCCTGGCATAATATTTTTGGTGTGATCATTGATACATTTATAACACCACCGCATTTCGAAGGACTTGTTATTTCATGTGATATGATCATATGCATGAGTGCATATTAGTGATTTCCATGCTGTTGGAAATGAACACTTGTGATGACAATCATCCTCATGTGCCTTGCATGCATGCCGGAAGGAATCCGGGAAAACCTCTGCCTTGGGTAGGCATGAGTTTGTCGCCGGTCTCCGTCGGGACGGTCATGTCCGGTAGGGCATAGTGAGGTATAATGAGCGGTGATTCTGTTAGTTGAAATATATTTGTTATGCATGTCATGCAGGGAAATACTTAAACCTCCTGAGTCGACCGTAGAACGAGTCTTGTTCCAGTAACCCCCATACTTGCTTCGTACTACCACTCGTCTCTACAACAAGTAGAGTACGGTTCAGTAAATTGTCAACCCCTTTCTAGCACACACCGTACAGAGGGGTCGGGATGAGGGTACCAAGGCCATGGATTAAAGCCAGTCATCCGGTTAGGGGGCATGGGTGTTTCGGTTGTAGCCGAAGGGATAGCTTCCCCAGTTTGCGCGCGGTATAAATTTTGTGATCCCATGCTAATCGAGGTTGTAGCCTCCCCACTTAGAGTTTTGCTCAACGAGTGTCGTGGGTGATTCCAGACACCGGTAAGTTAAGCTGGTGTGTGCAAGTCAGGTGCGTTTTCATTTAAAAGACCGTAGACGGAATTAGTCCCGATGGACTAAAGGAATCCGTTACTCGTGGGTAAAGAGTACACCCTCTGCAGAGATTAAACCTATTCGAATAGCCGTGTCCATTGTTAAGGACTACAGTCTGGGATGGGTCAAGTGTCGGTCTTAGTGTCGGTCTTCGGAGGTGAAACTGTTAACCAGAACTGGAACTACTACTTGTGACTTGTGATAATTATGATTATTATTATTGTTGACTAACCCGTGATATTATTGTTATTATCGAGTATCTCTGGGATGGTTCTACCTCCGGGATATTCACTATGATTGTTTATTTTAAAGCCCTTTATGTGGTGTCGCTCAGACGCCCGACTGTGGCATTTCTTTTAAAGCCCTTTATGTGGTGTCGCTCAGACGCCCGACTGTGGCATTTCTTTTAAAGCCCTTTATGTGGTGTCGCTCAGACGCCCGACTGTGGCATTTCTTTTAAAGCCCTTTATGTGGTGTCGCTCAGACGCCCGACTGTGGCATTT
>NC_041393.1:443358131-443373375 GCF_002162155.2 Triticum dicoccoides | reverse complement strand
CTTTATCTGGTGTCGCTCAGACGCCCGACTGTGGCATTTCTTTTAAAGCCCTTTATGTGGTGTCGCTAAGACGCCCGACTGTGGCATTTCTTTTAAAAGACCTTTATGTGGTGTCGCTAAGACGCCCGACTGTGGCATTGCTTGTTATTTGTTTCATAAATTTTAATACTACTATGTTATTGCATTTTTATAAATAACTTGCTTGCATGCATCAGAGTTTTATTTATCTTTTGTGACTGACGTCATGAGCATAAAATATTTTCAGCACATCATTGTTATATTATACCTGTGTTCATAATGTTTGTGAGTACATTCAAAGTACTCACTGGCTTGTCCCTGGCTATTGTCTTGGCCAGATTTTCTTGCACGGAGAGGAGCGACGCGATGGCAGCCCCGGAACCTAAGCAACGAAGATAGCAGCCTCGCGGAGATAGGAGTTAACCTGGTCAGCTGTTCCTGTGGGAATTGGAGTCCCATAGACACTGATGATCCACAAACCACTTCCGCCATCAACCACTAGAAACCATTTGTTATACTCACTGGCCAGAATGGTCTTGTATTGCATATTTTGTATTTTGCTTGGAATTTCTGTATCAAGTTGGAGCCTCATCAGCTAACAGTAATCCTGGGGCTGATGAGCACGACGGTCTTTTTCTGTAAATTTATACCCAGAAAACCGGTCGTGACAGACTTGGTATCAGAGCCAGGCTGACCATTGGCTAATCCTATCTTAGCCAGGTCAATAAACTTAGGCAAACCAGCCCACCAGACCTTAACCAAACCCCAGCCAAGCTTCCCGTGCAAGATAGCCACACAGTAATCCCGACACTTTTGGCAGTCGGTGCCCAACCTATCAGCCTAGCATGTCAATTGCACACCAGTGACCAATGGCAAAAATGTCTCATTCACAAGCGTGCGAAGGAAGACTCCGTCCCCTTTTCTATAAAAAGGGCACGCTAGCCTCAACCCAGCACAGCACAGCCTCTTCCCCAACCTAGCCACAATGCCTGGCCCCATAGTGCACAATGAGACCACAGCTACCAATCTTGGAGGTTTTGTGACCATACTCGCAAACCTTACCCGTCGTGCCTACGCATTAGAAGAGCCCCCAGAATATGTTGTGTACCAAGGACCCATGAGCGGTGAAGACCGCCAATTCTGGGCCACTGTGCACATCTACGGTAGGGGTCTGTCGCCAGAACGCCCCTACAGGTTCACCGGAAGGACAACTTCCTTCGAGCCACAAGCCATCCAGCTAGCCGCTCGAGAAGCTATAGTTCAACTCCGGCAGTTGTCGCCAAGAGTTAACTGTCGCTCGTTCTACTACTACCCCAGACGCGAAGGGTATGGTAGACCACTCCAAGTTGCCAATGGAGATCACGAGACAGATCCCGCATTGTTGCACCTAGTGCGCTATGTAAATGCACTAGAGGCATTGTTCGACCAGATCACCATTGATCTGATCGCAACTCATGGAGAGCTGGTTCGCCGAGCCCCGGCGAGCAAGGAAACCGAGCCCGACGCCCGATCGAGACCCTGAGATCAGCTCCAGCCAGCGGCCAAGTTGCCTTGATGACCCCAGAAGTGCTTCGTCACCTTTTGGGAGCACACTCCAACGGGATTGTGGCCAACAATCCCCGCAATGGTCATCATTGCTACCCCGACCCTGCAGTTCCTCCGCCATCTCCGACTAATCCCGGCAGTGAGACACATGGAGAAGCCTAGACATCCACCAGGCACCCCCGTTTAGACATAAACGTGGTAGACTAAGCCGTACGAGTAGTACCAAGTCTCAATGTATCCTCACTTTGTAATCGTGCGATCGTGTATATTAACACAGCCTGTCATTGTGCCTCTGCTTTAATGGTAGCCTTGCGTATTTTCTTTGTCAGCGCATAGTTGCACATTTTTCGGGCACAACTACCAAAACCAGCCCCGACGACACCTACAGTGACACGTCTCTTTATGAGATATGTGTATCTCTCTCACTGACCCCGACCTTTGGAGGTGATCTGGCAGTTTTATTACTTTTCACCACGGTAAATAAACCAGCCCAGATGCTATATAAGAAGGCCACCTTGTGACCTTACCCAGCAACCCTCACCTCGTGCACCACTCTCACAACCATTTCTTGCCATGCCAAGCACTAGTATTTATCGGAGAACCCCAGATGCAACCCCAGGTAGCTTTGTCAAAATATTTTGGGACTTTACCTGCAGTACCATGGGTTCTACCCAGCCACCCCAGTACGACCTGTTCAAATCAAGAATCACCCCATCCACCTCGGAACATTGGGCAGCAGTACACATTCCTCCTGTAGACCCCAACCAAGATCCAACAGAGGTTTCCTTCGTAGGGAAATCTATGCCAACCCCACACCTGGCCATAGAAGCTGCCGCGAACGAAGCAATTGCTCGTCTTCGATCCGCAGTACCTTATGCCCGCGAACAAGGATATTATTATTTTCCAAGCCGTGCAACACCCGGAGGAGTGACATCTTTTCCCGATGGGCGTATTGAGAGAGACCCAGTTCTGGCCAACCTTATCCAGTACATCATCGCTCAAGAGCATTTGAACCAGCGAGTGATGGATTATCTCCAGAATCTCACTGATCTGAATCCTCAGATTGCAATCGGCAGACCACTGAGGCCCGATCCGGAGAGACTCATACATCTACTGGTCAATCCACTTCCTCCGATAGAAGAGGAGTGTATTCCATTGCCAGAGACTTTTTCTCAAGACCCTGTCCAGTTACCTTTCTCATTTTAGATGCCACTGCTGTGTTTGTTATTTCAGCATTTATTATTACGTTGTATCTTATGCGTGGTACCTCAAATTTGTGCGACGAGTCGAGTATTTAGTTTCTACTTATGTGAGCGGTTGTCTTCATGAATAACTTGTGTAACCGCGAAAATCCTGGAATGAGATTTCTTTTTCCAGAATTGCTACATTTTTTATCCTCTCATGGCATGGATAATTTTTATTCACGCAGCACCACGGCAGCAGACTCACAACCGCTCGTACACATATGGAGTATTTATTTTTCACAACGGCTCTTAGCAAATCTCGAGGACGAGATTTTTTCTTAAGGGGGGTAGTAATTTCAAAATTTTCCTACGCACACGCAAGATCATGGTGATGGCATAGCAACGAGAGGGGAGAGTGTGTCCACGTACCCTCGTAGACCGTAAGCGGAAGCGTTATGACAACGCGGTTGATGTAGTCATACGTCTTCACGATCCGACCGATCCAAGCACCGAACGTACGGCACCTCCGTGTTCAGCACACGTTCAGCTCGATGACGTCCCCGGGGCTCCAATCCAGCGAAGCGTCGGGGATGAGTTCCGTCAGCATGACGGCGTGGTGACGATGATGATGTTCTACTGGCGCAGGGCTTCGCCTAAACTCCGCGACGATATGACCGAGGTGGAATATGGTGGAGGGGGGCACCGCACACGGCTAAGGAACGCTCCGTAGATCAACTTGTGTGTCTATGGGGTGCCCCCTGCCCCCGTATATAAAGGAGTGGAGGAGGGGAGGGCCGACCCTCTTCTATGGCGCGCCCTAGGGGAGTCCTACTCCCACCGGGAGTAGGATTCCCCCTTTCCTAGTCCAACTAGGAGTCCTTCCATGTATTAGGAGTAGGAGACAAGGAAGGGGAAGAGAGAAGGGAAGGAAGGAGGGAGTGCGGCCCCTCCCCTTAGTCCAATTCAGACTAGGCCATGGGGGGGCGCGCGGCTTGCCCTAGGCAGCCCCTCTCTCTTTCCCGTATGGCCCAATAAGGCCCAATACTTCTCCCCGGCGAATTCCCGTAACTCTCCGGTACTCCGATAAATACCCGAATCACTCGGAACCTTTCCGAACTCCGAATATAGTCATCCAATATATTGATCTTTACGTCTCGACCATTTCGAGACTCCTCGTCATGTCCCCGATCTCATCCGGGACTCCGAACTCCTTCAATACATCAAAACTCATAAACTCATAATATAACTGTCATCGAAACCTTAAGCGTGCGGACCCTACGGGTTCGAGAACTATGTAGACATGACCTAGAACTATTCGTGGTCAATAACCAATAGCGGAACCTGGATGTCCATATTGGCTCCTACATATTCTACGAAGATCTTTATCGGCCAAACCGCATAACAACATACGTTGTTCCCTTTGTCATCGGTATGTTACTTGCCCGAGATTCGATCGTCGTTATCCAATACCTAGTTCAATCTCGTTACCGGCAAGTCTCTTTACTCATTCCATAATACTTCATCCCGTAACTAACTCATTAGTTACAATGCTTGCAAGGCTTAAGTGACGTGTATTACCGAGAGGGCCCAGAGATACCTCTCCGACAATCGGAGTGACAAAACTTAATCTCGAAATACGCCAACCCAACATGTACCTTCGGTGACACCTGTAGAGCACCTTTATAATCACCCAGTTACGTTGTGACGTTTGGTAGCACACAAAGTGTCCTTCGGTAAATGGGAGTTGCATAATCTCATAGTTGTAGGAACATTGTATAAGTCATGAAGAAAGCAATAGCAACATACTAAACGATCAAGTGCTAGGCTAACAGAATGGGTCAAGTCAATCACATCATTCTTCTAATGATGTGATCCCGTTAATCAAATGACAACTCATGTCTATGGTTAGGAAACTTAACCATCTTTGATTAACGAGCTAGTCAAGTAGAGGCATACTAGTGACACTATGTTTGTCTATGTATTCACACATGTATTATGTTTCTGGTTAATACAATTCTAGCATGAATAATAAACATTTATCATGATATAAGGAAATAAATAATAACTTTATTGTTGCCTCTAGGGCATATTTCCTTCAGTCTCCCACTTGCACCAGAGTCAATAATCTAGTTCACATCGCCATGTGATGTAACACCAATATTCACATCTGTATGTGATTAATACCCATAGTTCACATCTTCATGTGATCAACACTCGAAAGGTTTACTAGAGTCAATAATCTAGCTCACATCGCTATGTGATTAACACCCAAAGAGTACAAAGGTATGATCATGTTTTGTTCGTGAGAGAAATTTAGTCAACGGGTCTGTCACATTCAGAGCCGTATGTATTTTGCAAGTATTCTATGTCTACAATGCTCTGCTTGGGGATACTCTAGCTAATTGCTCCCACTTTCAATATGTATCCAGATTGAGACTTAGAGTCATCTGGATCAGTGCCAAAACTTGTATCGACGTAACCCTTTACAATGAACCTTTTTGTCACCTCCATAATCGAGAAACATATCCTTATTCCACTAAGGATAATTTTGACCAATGGCCAGTGATCTACTCCTAGATCACTATTGTACTCCCTTGCCAAACCAGGGCAGAGTATACAATAGGTCTGGTCCATAGCGTGGCATACTTTTATAGAACCTATGACTGATGCATAGGGAATGACTTTCATTCTCTTTCTATTTTCTGTCGTGGTCGGGATTCGAGTCTTACTCAATTTCATTCCTTTGCAACACAGGCAAGAACTCTTTCTTTGACTGTTCCATTTTGAACTACTTCAAAATCATGTCAAGGTATGTACTCATTGAAAATCTTATCAACCGTCTTGATCTATCTCAATAGATCTTGATGCTCAATATGTAAGTAGCTTTACTGAGGTCTTTCTTTTAAAGAACTCCTTTCAAACACTCCTTTATGCTTTGCAGAATAATTCTATATTATTTCCGATCAATAATATGCCATTCACATATACTTATCAGAAATGCTGTAGTGCTCCCACTCACTTTCTTGTAAATACAGGCTTCACCGTAAGTCTGTACAAAACTATATGCTTTGATCAACTTATCAAAGCGTATATTCCAACTCTGAGATGCTTACACCAGTCCATAGATGGATCGCTGGAGCATGCATATTTTGTTAGCACCTTTAGGATTGACAAAACCTTCTGGTTGCATCATATACAACTCTTCTTTAAGAAAACCATTAAGGAATGCAGGTTTTACATCCATTTGCCAGATTTCATAAAATGTGGCAATTGCTAACATGATTCTGACAAACTTTTAAGCATCGATATGAGTGAGAAAACCTCATTGTATTCAACACCTTGAACTTGTCGAAAACCTTTTGCAACATAGATAGTAACACTACTATCAACGTCCATCTTCCTCTTGAAGATCCATTTATTTTCTATGGCTTGCCGATCATTGGGCAAGTCCACCAGAGTCCACACTTTGTTCTCATACATGGATCCCATCTCAGATTTCATGGCCTCAAGCCATTTTGCGGAATCTGGACTCACCATCGCTTCTTCATAGTTCGTAGGTTCATCATGGTCTAGTAACATGACTTCCAGAACAGGATTACCGTATCACTCTGGTGCGGACCGTACTCTGGAATACCTACGAGGTTCTGTAGTAACTTGATCTGAAGTTTCATGATCATCATCATTAGCTTCCTCACTAATTGGTGTAGGAATCACTGGAACTGATTTCAGTGATGAACTATTTTTCCAATTCGGGAGAAGGTACAGTTACCTTATCAAGTTCTACTTTCCTCCCACTCACTTCTTTCGAGAGAAACTCCTTCTCTAGAAAGGATCCATTCTTAGCAACGAATTTTTTGCCTTCGGATCTGTGATAGAAGATGTACCCAACAGTTTCCTTTTGGGTATTCTATGAAGACGCACTTCTCCAATTTGGGTTCGAGCTTATCAAGTTGAAAACCTTTTTCATATAAGCATCGCAACTCCAAACTTTAAGAAACGACAGCTTAGGTTTACTGCTAAACCATAGTTCATACGGTGTCATCTCAACGAATGTCGATGGTGCCCTATTAAACGTGAATGCAGCTGTCTCTATTGCATAACCCCAAAACGATAGTGGTAAACTGATAAGAGATATCATAGATCGCACCATATCTAGTAAAGTACGATTACGACGTTCGGACACACCATTACATTGTGGTGTTCCAGGTGGCGTGAGTTTGTGAAACTATTCCACATTGTTTTAATTAAAGACCAAACTCGTAACTCAAATATTCTCCTCCACGATCAGATCGTAGAGATTTTCTTGTTACGATGATTTTCAACTTCACTCTGAAATTCTTTGAACCTTTCAAATGTTTCAGATTTATGTTTCATTAAGTAGATATACCCATATCTGCTCAAATCATCTGTGAAGGTCAGAAAATAGCGATACCCGCCACGAGCCTTAATACTCATTGGTCTGCATACATCAGTATGTATTATTTCCAACAAGTTTGTTGCTCGTTCCATTGTTCTGAAGAACGGAGTTTTAGTCATCTTGCCCAAAGGCACGGTTCGCAAGCATCAAATGATTCATAACCAAGTGATTCCGAAAATCCATCTTTATGGAGTTTCTTCATGCGCTTTACACCGATATGACCCAAACGGCAGTGCCACAAATAAGTTGCACCATCATTATTAACTTTGCATCTTTTCGCATCAATATTATGAATATGTGTATCACTACGATTGAGATCCAACAAACTATTTTCATTGGGTGTATGACCATTGAAGGTTTTATTCATGTAAACAGAACAACAATTATTCTCTGACTTTAAATGAATAACCGTATTGCAAAAAACATGATCAAATCATATTCATGCTCAACGCAAACGCTAAATAACATTTATTTAGGTTTAACACTAATCTCGAAAGTATAGGGAGTGTGCGATGATGATCATATCAATCTTGGAACTATTTCCAACACTCATCGTCACTTCCCCTTCAACTAGTCTCTGTTTATTCTGTAACTCCTGTTTTGGGTTACTAATCTTAGCAACCGAACAAGTATCAAATACTTAGGGGCTACTATAAACACTAGTAAGGCACGCATCAATAACCTGTATATCAAATACACCCTTGTTCACTTTGCCATCCTTCTTATCCACCAAATATTCAGGGCATTTCTTCCAGTGACCATTTCCTTTGCAGTGTAACCACTCAGTTTCAGGCTTTGGTCCAGCTTTGGGCTTCTTCGCGGGAGTGACAACTTGCTTGTCATTCTACTTGAGGTTCCCTTTCTTGAAACTAGTGGTCTTGTCAATCATCAACACTTGATGCTCTTCTTTGATTTCTACCTTCGTCGATTTCAACATCACGAAGAGCTCGGGAATCGTTTTTTGATATCCCTTGCATACTATAGTTCATCACGAAGTTCTAGTAACTTAGTGATGGTGACTAGAGAATTCTATCAATCACTATCTTATCTGGAAGATTAACTCCCACTTGATTCAAGCGATTGTAGTACCCAGACAATCTGAGCACATGCTCACTAGTTGATCGATTCTCCTCCATCTTTTAGCCATAGAACTTGTTGGAGACTTCATATCTCTCAACTCGGGTATTTGCTTGAAATATTAACTTCAACTCCTGGAACATCTCATATGGTCCATGACATTCAAAACGTCTTTGAAGTCCCGATTCTAAGCCATAAAGCATGGTGCACAAAACTATCAAGTAGTCATCATATTGAGCTAGCCAAACGTTCATAACGTCTGCATCTGCTCCTGCAATAGGTCCGTCACCTAGCGGTGCATCAAGGACATAATTCTTCTGTGCAGCAATGAGGGTAAACCTCAGATCACGGATCCAATCCGCATCATTGCTACTAACATTTTTCAACATAGTTTTCTCTAGGAACATATCAAAATAAACATATGAAAGCAACAATGCAAGCAATTGATCTACAACATAATTTGCAAAATACTACCAGGACTAAGTTCATGATAAATTTAAGTTCAATTAGTCATATTACTTAAGAACTCCCACTTAGACAGACATCTCTCTAGTCATCTAAGTGATCACGTGATCCAAATCAACTAAATCATAACCGATCATCACGTGAGATGGAGTAGTTTTCAATGGTGAACATCACTATGTTGATCATATCTACTATATGATTCACGCTCGACCTTTCGGTCTCCGTGTTCCGAGGCCATATCTGCATATGCTAGGCTCGTCAAGTTTAACCTGAGTATTCCGCGTGTGCAAAACTGGCTTGCACCCGTTGTAGATGGACGTAGAGCTTATCACACCCGATCATCATGTGGTGTCTGGGCACGACGAACTTTGGCAACGGTGCATACTCAGGGAGAACACTTCTTGATAATTAGTGAGAGATCATCTTAAAATGCTACCGTCAATCAAAGCAAGAATAAGATGTATAATAGATAAACATCATATGCAATCAAAATATGTGACATGATATGGCCATGATCATCTTGCGCCTTTGATCTCCATCTCCAAAATATTGTCATGATCTCTATCATCACCGGCACGACACCATGATCTTCATCATCTTGATCTATATCAATGTGTCATCACATGGTTGTCTCACCAACTATTGCTCTTGCAACTATTGCTATCGTATAGCGATAAAGTAAAGCAATTATTTGGCATTTGCATCTTATGCAACAAAGAGACATCCATAGGGCTTCTGCCAGTTGCCGATAACTTTAGCAAAACATGATCATCTCATACAACAACTTATATCTTATCACGTCTTGACCATATCACATCACAACATGCCCTGCAAAAACAAGTTAGACGTCCTCTACTTTGTTGTTGCAAATTTTACGTGGCTGCTACGGGCTGAGCAAGAACCGTTCTTACCTACGCATCAAAACCACAACGATAGTTCGTCAAGTTAGTGCTGTTTTAACCTTCGCAAGGACCGAGCGTAGCCACACTCGGTTCAACTAAAGTTGGAGAAACTGACACCCGCCAGCCACCTGTGTGCAAAGCACGTCGGTAGAACCAGTCTCGCCTAAGCGTACGCGTAATGTCGGTCCGAGCCGCTTCATCCAACAATACCGCCAAACCAAAGTATGACATGCTGGTAAGCAGTATGACTTGTATCGCCCACAACCCACTTGTGTTCTACTCGTGCATATAACATCAACGCATAAAACCAAGGCTCAGATGCCACTGTTGGGGAATGTAGTAATTTCAAAATTTTCCTACGCACACGCAAGATCATGGTGATGGCATAGCAACGAGAGGGGAGAGTGTGTCCACGTACCCTCGTAGACCGTAAGCGGAAGCGTTATGACAACGCGGTTGATGTAGTCGTACGTCTTCACGATCCGACCGATCCAAGCACCGAACGTACGGCACCTCCGTGTTCAGCACACGTTCAGCTCGATGACGTCCCCGGGGCTCCAATCCAGCGAAGCGTCGGGGATGAGTTCCGTCAGCACGACGGCGTGGTGACGATGATGATGTTCTACCGGCGCAGGGCTTCGCCTAAACTCCGTGACGATATGACCGAGGTGGAATATGGTGGAGGGGGGCACCGCACACGGCTAAGGAACGCTCCGTAGATCAACTTGTGTGTCTATGGGGTGCCCCCTGCCCCCGTATATAAAGGAGTGGAGGAGGGGAGGGCCGGCCCTCTTCTATGGCGCGCCCTAGGGGAGTCCTACTCCCACCGGGAGTAGGATTCCCCCTTTCCTAGTCCAACTAGGAGTCCTTCCATGTATTAGGAGTAGGAGACAAGGAAGGGGAAGAGAGAAGGGAAGGAAGGAGGGGGTGCGGCCCCTCCCCTTAGTCCAATTCAGACTAGGCCATGGGGGGGCACGCGGCTTGCCCTAGGCAGCCCCTCTCTCTTTCCCGTATGGCCCAATAAGGCCCAATACTTCTCCCCGGCGAATTCCCGTAACTCTCCGGTACTCCGATAAATACCCGAATCACTCGGAACCTTTCCGAACTCCGAATATAGTCATCCAATATATTGATCTTTACGTCTCGACCATTTCGAGACTCCTCGTCATGTCCCCGATCTCATCCGGGACTCCGAACTCCTTCAATACATCAAAACTCATAAACTCATAATATAACTGTCATCGAAACCTTAAGCGTGCGGACCCTACGGGTTCGAGAACTATGTAGACATGACCTAGAACTATTCGTGGTCAATAACCAATAGCGGAACCTGGATGTCCATATTGGCTCCTACATATTCTACGAAGATCTTTATTGGTCAAACCGCATAACAACATACGTTGTTCCCTTTGTCATCGGTATGTTACTTGCCCGAGATTCGATCGTCGTTATCCAATACCTAGTTCAATCTCGTTACCGGCAAGTCTCTTTACTCGTTCCGTAATACTTCATACCGTAACTAACTCATTAGTTACAATTCTTGCAAGGCTTAAGTGATGTGTATTACCGAGAGGGCCCAGAGATACCTCTCCGACAATCGGAGTGACAAAACCTAATCTCGAAATACGCCAACCCAACATGTACCTTCGGAGACACCTGTAGAGCACCTTTATAATCACCCAGTTACGTTGTGACATTTGGTAGCACACAAAGTGTCCTCCGGTAAACGGGAGTTGCATAATCTCATAGTTGTAGGAACATTGTATAAGTCATGAAGAAAGCAATAGCAACATACTAAACGATCAAGTGCTAGGCTAACGGAATGGGTCAAGTCAATCACATCATTCTTCTAATGATGTGATCCCGTTAATCAAATGACAACTCATGTCTATGGTTAGGAAACTTAACCATCTTTGATTAACGAGCTAGTCAAGTAGAGGCATACTAGTGAAACTATGTTTGTCTATGTATTCACACATGTATTATGTTTCCGATTAATACAATTCTAGCATGAATAATAAACATTTATCATGATATAAGGAAATAAATAATAACTTTATTATTGCCTCTAGGGCATATTTCCTTCAAAAAATTTAACCAGGTTTTAGTTATTAAAATTTTGCCAAGAACTTAAATTTTTTGCCTGCAAGTATATCTCTGTTGATTTCAAAACTTTTCCTTCAATATTAAGAAATTTTTCCCAAGTGGATCCTTCCAAAACATATTGGACTTATTTTCCCTCTCATTTAAAAACATCTCTCAATCAGTAGATTTATTTATTAAATTATTTCACCCTGAGCTTTATTCATTAAAATGACTTGTTTTAAGTTCTTGGAGATCTTTTTGAACTACAACCATTTGATATATTTATCTAAAAATCCAACCAAAATTTGGAGATGTCATATGATGTCTCTAAATCACTTTTGTGCAATAATATATTTCATTCATTGCATATTTTGAGTTCTACACATGTTTTTCTTCTCTGGTCGAGTGGACAATTTTGCACTACAACCCTTTTAAATATTTGTTTCTAGCTTCCACCAAAATTATGGGATGTCAGTAGCAGCATATAATTCCATTATATGCAAAAATCCAAGGATGTTCTTTGAAATTTTTGAGTAAAACAACCTCATCTCCATTCTGGTCCAACACGATGGTTTGTACAGCAACCATATTCTTGCTTACTCTTTGGCCCTAGATTCTTTTCCCTACTTGTAGTCCTCCATGCTAAACCCCTAAGTCCATGAGCATGCAACCATTGGCATAATTTTTGTTCATGAAATCATGCCATTCACATCCTGTCCAGATTTGAAGTTCTGCAAAACTTGCACTGGCAAGTTTGTGCTTTTCACCAACTAACCTCACCACCCTCTTGTGCATCCAAAGAGACACTGATCTGGAAGGATTGGTCACTCCAAGAAAAGCCTAGGTGCCTGTGGCATTTTGTCAAACACCTTATGGGCATGATCAGCTTTGACATGTATTTTGACATTGCACTGTGAACTTGCACCTCTGATCAAACTAGCATGTCCACTAGCATCCCAACTACCCCTATACTAGAACTGCTAATCCCCAGCTCCAACCAAGCCACCTAGCAGGCCACGGCATATCGCCGAACAGATGGTGGGCGTGCACTGGGCGTGCCCAGAGCGCGCCAACTGCAGCCGCCGCGTCGCGCCCCTGTTTTGGCCCACACTGCAGAACCATGCCACGCGCTCCCCTTCTCGCCACAACACGCCAGCCCGCCCTGGCGTCCTACAGCGCCACCACCAGAGCCCTCTTGGCAGCACGCCGGCGTCCGCATTATGCCTCTGCCATGGTCGGCACCGCCCGAGCCTCCTCCGTTTGCCAGCAGCCCTCGTGAACAGGCCGTCCTCATCCGCTCGCCCTCCCGACCCCGCTAGGCTCCTCCACGTCACCCTGCCGCAAACAGTGAGGCGGTTCGCTGGCAAGCTTATCCGCGGCCATGGGAACCGACCTCGCCGGGCTATATAAAGCCCTCTTGATCCTACCTAGGCTCACGAGCAGCCTCACACCGTACCCCTAGTGCCCCGTTGCCGTCCGTTGGAGAGAAAGGGGCCGTCTTCCCCAACTCCGGCAAGATCGGCCGCCACCTCGCTCCGGCAAAATACGGCCAAGGCCCAAGCCCCCAGACCCCTCCCGTGCTTCCATCCCCCTCCCCACGACCCTACGGAGCCGCCCAACACCTCAGAACCGCTCGGGAACCACCATAGCCCAGGACCCCAAATCCACCCGAAGCCTCCTCCGCTGCGAAGCTCGCCGCCGGCAGCTCCCTCCGTCCCCACCTACCTGGCGACCACCGGGAGGACCGCCCTGGAGTGGCGGATCCATCCCCGCCCTCGGGTCCCCGCGAGGAGCCGCCAATCGCCGGCGACGATCGCCGGAGCCCCCGCCTCTGTTCGGCCAGAGGAGGAAGGAGGCGGGGGAGACCGGTCAAACCTGACCAGTGGGCCCTCTGGACCCACTGTCAGCGACCCACCCCGCCGCCACGTGTTTAAGTGAAGGCGTACAACTCCCCAGTACGTTTTCCCTACACCGAAAACGCATTCCGTCTGAAGCGTTTTCTTTATATATATATTTTTTTAAACAGATTTTGACCACAACTTTGACTGCCTATAACTTTTTAAATACAACTCCAAATGAAATGATTCTTTTTCCCACCTCTCTCAAATTTGATCTAGTTTATTTTAAGATTTATTTGAAAAAATTTCAGAACAACTTTTTGAGCTGTTTTTATTTTGTGTGTTAATTCATTTATATTGCTAAAATAGGACTTTTGAAGAGAGGAGAAATGTTTCAAGAGTTTGAAATGCACCCTGCCTTCCCGTGACCTGAAGGCAAGCATTCTGAATCCCGGCATAATATTTTTGGTGTGATTGTTGATACATTTATAACACCACCGCATTTCGAAGGACTTGTTATTTCATGTGATATGATCATATGCATGAGTGCATATTAGTGATTTCCATGCTATTGGAAATGAACACTTGTGATGCTAATCATCCTCATGTGCCTTGCATGCATGCCGGAAGGAATCCGGGAAAACCTCTGCCTTGGGTAGGCATGAGTTTGTCGCCGGTCTCCGTCGGGACGGTCATGTCCGGTAGGGCATAGTGAGGTATAATGAGCGGTGATTCTGTTAGTTGAAATATATTTGTTATGCATGTCATGCAGGGAAATACTTAAACCTCCTGAGTCGACCGTAGAACGAGTCTTGTTCCAGTAACCCCCATACTTGCTTCGTACTACCACTCGTCTCTACAACAAGTAGAGTAAGGTTCAGTAAATTGTCAACCCCTTTCTAGCACACACCGTACAGAGGGGCCGGGACGAGGGTACCAAGGCCATGGATTAAAGCCAGTCATCCGGTCAGGGGGCATGGGTGTTTCGGTTGTAGCCGAAGGGATAGCTTCCCCAGTTTGCACGCGGTATAAATTTTGTGATCCCATGCTAATCGAGGTTGTAGCCTCCCCACTTAGAGTTTTGCTTAACGAGTGTCGTGGGAGATTCCAGACATCGGTAAGTTAAGCTGGTGTGTGCAAGTCAGGTGCGTTTTCATTTAAAAGACCGTAGATGGAATTAGTCCCGATGGACTAAAGGAATCCGTTACTCGTGGGTAAAGAGTGCACCCTCTGCAGAGATTAAACCTATTAGAATAGCCGTGTCCTTGGTTAAGGACTACAGTCTGGGATGGGTCAAGTGTCGGTCTTAGTGTTGGTCTTCGGAGGTGAAACTGTTAACCAGAACTGGAACTACTACTTGTGACTTGTGATAATTATGATTATTATTATTGTTGACTAACCCGTGATATTATTGTTATTATCGAGTATCTCTGGGATGGTTCTACCTCCGGGATATTCACTATGATTGTTTATTTTAAAGCCCTTTATGTGGTGTCGCTCAGACGCCTGACTGTGGCATTTCTTTTAAAGCCCTTTATGTGGTGTCGCTCAGACACCCGACTGTGGAATTTCTTTTAAAGCCCTTTATGTGGTGTCACTCAGACGCCCGACTGTGGCATTTCTTTTAAAGCCCTTTATGTGGTGTCGCTCAGACGCCCGACTGTGGCATTTCTTTTAAAGCCCTTTATGTGGTGTCGCTCAGACGCCCGACTG
>NC_041393.1:443232252-443357815 GCF_002162155.2 Triticum dicoccoides | reverse complement strand
CTGTGGCATTTCTTTTAAAGCCCTTTATGTGGTGTCGCTCCGACGCCCGACTGTGGCATTTCTTTTAAAGCCCTTTATGTGGTGTCGCTAAGACGCCCGACTGTGGCATTTCTTTTAAAAGCCCTTTATGTGGTGTCGCTAAGACGCCCGACTGTGGCATTGCTTGTTATTTATTTCATAAATTTTAATACTACTATGTTATTGCATTTTTATAAATAACTTGCTTGCACGCATCAGAGTTTTATTTATCTTTTGTGACTGACGTCATGAGCATAAAATATTTTCAGCACATCATTGTTATATTATACCTGTGTTCATAATGTTTGCGAGTACATTCAAAGTACTCACTGGCTTGTCCCTGGCTATTGTCTTGGCCAGATTTTCTTGCACGGAGAGGAGCGACGCGATGGCAGCCCCGGAACCTAAGCAACGGAGATAGCAGCCTCGCGGAGATAGGAGTTAACCTGGTCATCTATTCCTGTGGGAATTGGAGTCCCATAGACACTGATGATCCACAAACCACTTCCGCCATCAACCACTAGAAACCATTTGTTATACTCACAGGCCAGAATGGTCTTGTACTGCATATTTTGTATTTTGCTTGGAATTTCTGTATCAAGTTGGAGCCTCATCAGCTAACAGTAATCCTGGGGCTGATGAGCACGACGGTCTTTTTCTAGAAATTTATACCCGGAAAATCGGTCGTGACATAGTGGCTCACAGATTACTACAACAACAGTTGCTGGTGCAGGTTATGCGATGATCATGACGCAAGAGCGATGTTTGCTTGTTTTGGAGTTCTTCTTCTGCTTCTTCTTCGATCAGGGGATAGGTTCCAGGTCGGCATGTAACGCCCCGAGACCGATGCTCCAGAAGACTTCCAGCTATTCCGAGTTTTGCCGTGTGATTTATTTTTTTGTTTGTTGCATTTCATCATGTCATCTCTTGCATTGCATCATGTCATCATGTCAGCATGTCATTTAATTTTTAAAATCTCAACTAAATAAATTGCATAGGTCGTTGATCTATTTAAATCGAGGGATATTCACATGGTGATTTCTCTTTAAAACATATTCAAAGTCTCCTACTATTATTAGGGAGCTATACTAAAATTATTTCCATTTATTCAGAATCACCCATAAACACACTTGCAAATAATTTCGATCCTTTTATGCTTCAAGTTTGGTCTCCAAACCTTGCCCATAATTTCTTTCATCATTTTCCGGAGCTCCACCAAAAATCTCAACATTTTTTGGACACTTCTAAATCCTTGTCCTTGTTCAAACCATTTGAATTAAATTCAAATGACTTTGAATTTAATTCTTGCAATCTTGCCCACACCATTTTTCTTGGAACAAGCTCATTTTTATGAGTCCAGAAAAGTTGTCTTTGTTCTCAAATTCTTTCCCTAACCCTCTCTTTCTTTTTCTTTTCTCTAATTTCTTTTCTGCTAAATAGTTAAAGAAGAGAAGGGAGAGACCCAGCTAGGCCTCTGTCAGCCCACCAGGCCTCTGGCCATTTTCCTATCCACTGGGCCGGCCTCCCAAGGCCCAGCCGTGCCCCGCTGTAACCCTAGCGCCAGGGGAGAGCCTCCTGCTCGATCCCCATCTCCTTCCCGAGCGCCGTCACGCAGGGAGAGGGCAGCGCTAACCCCTCTCCCGATCCACTTCTCTCCCTCGATCCCCTCGCTCGTCCTCCTCCAAACCCCGGCGCCGCTCCTCCTCTGCCATGGCCTTCCTCCTGTTTCTCCTCGTCGCCACCAACCCGCCTCGACCTCGCCGCCAGCAGCAGCTACTGCACCCTCTCACCGATGCCGCGCCCGCTCCTCCACCGCGCCTCGCCTTCGACCACGGATTCCGCGTCCCTTGGCCACGAGCGCCACCAGTAGCAGTTTCAGGCGTCCCCGTCGCCGAGCCCCTCGCCGCCCTTCTGCACCTCGTCTCCGGCCCTGCCCGTCGGAGCCACACCTCCCGATGCCTGCAGCTGCGTCGTCGGTCTTCCTCCTCGACGCTGTCACCTCGAGCCTCCCCATGCCTCGCGCGACCGCCGTGCCAAGTTCCCGCCGCTGCCGCTGCAAGTCCCGCTCGGAACCAGCCTCCTGCTTCGCGCCAAGTCCCGCGGCCGTCGCTCCTGCATCACGCCCCTGCTTGCTGCTTCGACTCCTTGTCCGAGCGTCGTTTTTCGTCATGGACGTGGGGTAGCTGCTGAACCTCGCCATGGTTCTGTCCAACGCCGCAAGTCCGACGCCAGGAGCACCTCAAGTTCGACTACATGTAACAGCAAGTACCACTACGAACCCGAAGACCTCGGATGCTTCAAGTTCCTCTATGACCTGTGTACAACTACCGTCGCCAAGACCGGACCGACAAGTACCCCGGCAACGTCTGTACCACTACCCTCGACCCTCGAAGACTCCGTGGACGTCAAGTTCCTCGTCGTGACCCCGAACATCTACGAAACATGAGCCACTACGTCCACTACTGTCCCGTGAACGACTACTTCCCTCGACGATTTTGAACTGCCCCGAAATGCACGCTTCGAAGGTATAACCCCGAGACGATCAACCGTGGACCAAATGCATGTGTTGAATAAGATGTCCTTGTTTGCATCGTGCCCGTTTGCTTCATGCACGTTCCGCCTTGTTTGCCATGCCGTCGTCCCATGGGAACTCGGTAACCGGGATCACCCCACCATCCTTTGCATCCGCACACTTCTCGTTTGCATCGGTATCTCCTCAAGTTACCGGGACCAGAATGTTGCCGTGGCACCATTTCCGTTTCGCCGCCGTGGCACCCTTTTTGTTCCGCCATGGTGACCAAATGCTTCATAACATGCTCATGTCAACATTTTCATAAAAATTGCATAAAACTTGCATATGTCATTCGCATCATGATAACAACACTTAAATGCTTAAAATTGTTGTTGCATTAAATTGCTAAATAACATGGGGATTTTCCGGAAGTGTTGTTTGTTGTTCCGGCCTCATTTAAACTTGCCTAAATATCTAGTTTAATTATGCTTCACCCCTTGCCATGTTTAACAACATTTAATATTGTTGAGTAGCTTATAACGAGAGAGAACTAAATAATTGATGTGGTGTTTTGTCAATATGCAACTCGTTGCATATTGAGCTCCACTTAACTTGTAGTATTGTTTGTTGCACTTTGCCATGCCATGCCTCATTAAACTGGTCATGCATCATACTTGTTTGTGCATCATGCCATGTTTATGTTTGTGCATTTACCATGTTGTTTGCTTCTTTCCGGTGTTGCTTCTTAGTTCCGGTAATGTTGCGATTGTGAGGATTTGTTCAACTTCGCACGTTCGTCTTCTTCATGGACTTGTTCTTCTTCCTAGCGGGATTTCAGGCAAGATGACCGCTACCCTGGATCTCACTACTATCATTGCTATGCTAGTTGCTTCGTTCTATCGCTATGCTGCGTTACCTATCATTTGCTCTTCAAGCCTCCCAAATTGCCATGAACCTCTAACCTTTGACACCCTTCCTAGCAAACCATTGTTTGGCTATGTTACCGCTTTGCTCAGCCCCTCTTATAGCCCTGTTAGTTGCAGGTGAAGTTGAAGAATGCTCCATGGTGGACAGGGTTATGTTGGGATATCACAATACCTCTTATATTATTAATGCATCTATATATTTGGTAAAGGGTGGAAGGCTCGACCTTATGCCTGGTGTTTTGTTCCACCCTTGCTGCCCTAGTTTCCGTCATACCGGTGTTATGTTCCCGGATTTTGCGTTCCTTACGCGGTCGGGTGATTTATGGGACCCCCCTGACAGTTTGCTTTGAATAAAACTTGTCCAGCAAGGCCCAACCTTGGTTTTACCATTTGCCTCACCTAGCCCTTTTTCCCTTGGGAGTCGCGCTCTCGAAGGTCATCTTATTTTTACCCCCCCGGGCCAGTGCTCGTCGTGAGTGTTGGTCCAAACCGTCAGCCGCCGGTGGCCACCAGGGGCAACTCTGGGCTCGCCTACCGGAAGTTTGGACAATCCGGTGTGCCCTGAGAACGAGATATGTGCAGCTCCTATCAGGATTTGTCGGCACATTCGGGCGGCTTTGCTGGTCTTGTTTTACCATTGTCGAAATGTCTTGTAAACCAGGATTCCGAGACTGATCGGGTCTTCCTGGGAGAAGGTCTATTCCTTCGTTGATCGCGAGAGCTTGTCATGGGCTAAGTTGGGACACCCCTGCATGGTATAAACTTTCGAGAGCCGTGCCCGCGGTTATGTGGCAGATGGGAATTTGTTAATGTCCGGTTGTAGATAACTTGACACCTGATCCGAATTAAAACGCATCAACCGTATGTGTAGCCGTGATGGTCTCTTCTCGGCGGAGTCCGGGAAGTGAACACGATTTCTGTGTTATGTTTGACTTAAGTAGGTGTTCAGGATCACCTCTTGATCATTGCTAGTTCACGGCCGTTCCGCTTGCTCTCTTCTCGCTCTTATTTGCGTATGTTAGCCACCATATATGCTTAGTAGCTGATGCAACCTCACCACTTTACCCCTTCCTTTCCCATTAAGCTTTGCTAGTCTTGATACCCATGGTAATGGGATTGCTGAGTCCTCGTGGCTCACAGATTACTACAACAACAGTTGCAGGTACAGGTTATGCGATGATCATGACGCGAGAGCAATGCTTGCTTGCGTTGAGTTTCTTCTTCTGCTTCTTCGATCAGGGGATAGGTTCCAGGTCGGCAGCCTGGGCTAGCAGGGTGGATATTGTTTGAGTTTCTGTTTATGATTCATCCGTAGTCGGATGTTGTTCTTGTATGTTGTATTGTTGTATTCATGTGTCATTGTATGTATCGGATGTATCCCCACTATTATGTAATGTTGATGTAATGATATCCACCTTGCAAAAGCGTCTTCAAGATGCGCTTCTATCCTTGGTGGGACCTTCGAGTTCCTTTAGGATAGGGTCGCATCTTGGGCGTGACAAGTTGGTATCAGAGCCTCGACCGACCATAGGAGCCCCCTTGATTGTTGGCCGTTGTTGAGTCTAGAAGAAAACTATTTTGAGTCTTAGGATTATATATATCAGAGAGTAGGAATTCTTTTTACTCCTCGGCCCCCTTCATCGCTCTGGTGAGGACTCCTGACATAGATGTTTTGTCTTTCCTCGCCTCAGATTTCACTAAAAAAAATTTAGGTTCACGCGGGTATCTTGGGATCGCTCCAATATTCTTATGACGAGAACATTGTTCTTGGTGCCTCCTGACATTTAGGGGTTGTGGCAGTGTCCCGGGGAGTTGAGCTCCGAGGTGTTGTCGTCATAATTTTATCGTTGCAGTTCTAGAATACCTGAGTTTTGCCGACATCAAAAATCTCTTTTATGAAGTTGTTGGTGAGATAACCTCGACGCCACCCAGTACTGCGGAGTTCGGGAGTATTGCCATAGCTTGTATAACGGATGCTTTTCGAAGGTTGAGGTACACGATTTCCGGAGTTTTCTTGGTTATGTGTTGACGGATGGATACAGCTTGGATGTAGGTATTGTTAGTTTGGGTGAGATATATTGCTTCCCATGTATCCCCAACACCAGATTGCATAACCAGAAAGTTTCGGGAGTTTTATAGGTGGGAATTCAAGTAGCTCCTAGAATATCTTTTCGACAGATGCATGATATGAGATTGGGGTTCGACGTCTAGTGGTCCGCCTATCCACGGTCGTTTTTTACAGTGGTCTCGTTGTGTCTTAAAGAACCCTTGGCTATGCTGGTTCGGGGATACTTCGTATGGCATGTGCACTGCCTTGTACATGATGGTGTTGTACGATCGAGCCCGTGTGGGCCCCACCACGAAAACTTCGGACGAAATCTCTATCATATGTTTGTTCCGGCTTATTCTGCAAGCCAATCCTTTGTTTTGTTTTATTTGTGGTACTCGAGTTGCTTCAAAGTCAAATGTTGAATCCATACCTTTCCTAAACGGTGTTCTCATATTGCTATGTGAATACTAATCCTTTTTGATCATTGAGGTTGTCATGTTAATTCTTTTCCAACCGGTACGCTTCTCTTCGAGATGATCCCATCACTTTCCCCATCTGCAAGATCAATTCTAAGTTTTCTCAACGGTGTTTGTTTCGTTCATCCCAAGTTGTCTTTGTTTTTCCCCACCCTCCCACCCTTTTTCTTCAAGGACTCAGATTTCTTAATCATGTATCCTTTTATTTGTGAGAAGTCTCTTCATTCTTTTCTTTCAATGTTCTTATCCGGTGATTTCCCATGAAGATGCTCAACAGTTTCAAGTTCATCATCCTTCGTTCTTTTTTCTTCTCCGGTGGATCCAATTCAAGCTTTTAGTGTTGATCATATTCCTTTCTTCGTGTCAAATGCTTTCTCATGCCGGTGCACCTCTCAATCACTCACCTCTAGCTATTCATTTATTCCAGAGTGTTGAAGATATCTCAGAAGACTTGTGTTTCCATTCTCAATCCGTTCAACATATCTCGAGATTGTTATCTCATTCAAGCCATTTAATTCTACCGGTGCAATCTTTATTTCAAGCAATCCTTCAACGATGTTTCTTTCGAGTGGGCCCTAACCCACAGGTCTTTTCCCAGGATCTTACCTGACTCTTCTAATTATTCTGGAGTTATTCTTAAATTCTTTTCAAGTGTGACGTAAGAGCGGATTCCATCAGTCACATGCCTTCTCCAAGATCGCTTTCAAATTATTTTTCCTTGTTGGCTCAACCTCTTTGTTTTTCATTCTCCCGGAGTATCTCCACAATTCAGGGTGGTTCCCATCATCATTCTCAACATTTGAAGACCGAAGAAAGATTTCTCTTGAATCTTGCTCCATTCTCTTCAAGATTCATGGTTCTAGCTTCATGTTATCCTCATAATTGTTTTGATTGTGAGAATTCTTTTCTTACCATCCGGGGCATTTCGTGAGTTCTTTCAATTTTATTCCTACGACGGCCATCATTTCGGGTTTATTCATTCTCAGCTTTTAGCTCTCCTTCTCCATATTCTACCGGTGCATCATTCAAGTATCCTTTAATCAGTTCATGTTCTTTTCGTTCTCATGTATCTAAATCCCCTCAAGTATCTTCATTCGTTTTCAAATTCTTTTCGGTGAATTGTGCCTTTGCTATGTTCCTTTTCAATTCTTACGGTGGTTCATTCAAGATTTCACTTCCTGTGTTACCATATCAAATATTCGTTGTTTCCAAATCCCACCGGTGGTTCCATCAATACCTTCTCAAGTTTGCGCTATCTCTATCCTTAATCCCTCAAGAAGAATAAGTAGTATGCCAAATCCGTTGCTTGTCATCAATTTAAATTGGTGAAGGATACGCATAACGTAATTCTTATTATTGTTTCATCCAAGTGATCTAGTTTCTTCTTTCCAGAGTTGTTCATCATGTCTCATTTCTCGGTTCGAGATGCTTCATCTTTTATTTTCCGGAGTTCCAAGTTTTCCGCATTATATCGTCCTGAAGCTCCGTCTAAATTATTGCAAGGCTTCACTTGTGTTTTCAACTTCTCTTTCTTTCTATCATCCTTTTATTACCGGAGTTCTTCATGGAGGTTCTACATGGTGGTTCATCAAGGATTCTTTTCATTCTTCAATTGTTCTTCAAGATTTCTCTTGAAGTTATGACCCGCCAAGCTATACTCTAAAATAAACATGGTGCCAAACACATGTTTTGTTTTGAGGAGTTCAAGTATTCTTCATCTTGCATTCCAAAATGCAATTCTTTCTACCTTATCTTTTGAGATGGTGTTATATCATTCTTGACAATTTTTTATTCATGTTTCACGATTCACATGTTGTCAAGAATGAGGTACTCTATATCCATCAATCCCTTTGTTGGAGTTATCTTGTGTCATATTTCACCTAAAGCCTTCCCTAAGGAATGTTGCTATTTGTGGTGCTTATCAATGATCCAAGTTTTCTCCTATCCTCTCGGCGAAAGCAGTTTTGCATCTCTTCGTTGATCTCAAGCAAGCAATTGTTTCCGTTAGTGGCCGGTTGTCACCTCATAGTTTTGAGATGTTTTCCATAAGCCCACTACAAGCTTATTCATTTTGTTGTTGGTTTTTCCCAACTACCCCGTTGTAACCTTCTTGGAAGGGTGCTTTCCAAGCTCATTTGTGGCAGAAGTTGGCATTTTCTTCTTCATTCTGTTATCCCAACGGTCTAGCTTCTATTCTTTCATTCCGGAAGCATTGTGATGTTGTGCTCTTCACCCATCACCTCGTTTTGTCAAGATCATGTTATTTTCTTGCTTATCCATTTAACCGCAGTGTTGTGTTCTCATTCAAGTTCTTTCATGTTATCAAGTTTTGCCACTCTTTTCAACCTGAGTGCTGTCTGAAATCCTTCTTACCCATTGTGCCATTCTTTCAATAATTCCGGAGGCAGTGTGTTGTTGATTTCATCAAGTATCCTCTCATCTTGTCAAGTTCATGTTCAATTCCTTCCATTTACAGTCGGAGTGCTACCCAAATTATATCAATCTTATTCCTTCTTTATCTAGTTTTAAACGGAGTGGTTTCAATATCTATCTTATCACTAAACCTCTTGGTTCTCGTCGTATTCCTTGTTCCTGTTTTCTAACGGAGTGTTTTCAACTTTGCTCATCTTCGTTCTTTTCTTTCTTTCATTTTGCTCTACATCCAGTGGCGGAGACAGGGGGGACCAGCAGGGGCCCTGCCCCCCCCCTAACATCAAGGATTTACTGCTAATTTACTTATAAACAGTGTAGAATTAGTGTGCATTTGCAGGTAGGAGCCTATTTTTTCAATGGTTTGGCCCTCCCAACCAATTTTAACATCCCTGGGCCCCCTAATCCAATTTTCCTGGCTCCGCCACTGTCTACATCCCAAGGTTCATGGTTTCACTCGTTTGTCAAAGAAGCAACTTAGTTTTACCTCTCCTCTTCCTCTTCCTTTTCCCTCCGGTGCCATCCTAGATCTCGGGACAAGATCCTCTTGTAGTGGTGGAGTGTTGTAACGCCCCGAGACCGATGCTCCAGAAGACTTCTAGCTATTCCGAGTTTTGCCGTGTGATTTATTTTTTTGTTTGTTGCATTTCATCATGTCATCTCTTGCATTGCATCATGTCATCATGTCAGCATGTCATTTAATTTTTAAAACCTCAACTAAATAAATTGCATAGATCGTTGATCTATTTAAATCGAGGGATATATTTCTCTTTAAAACATATTCAAAGTCTCCTACTATTATTAGGGAGCTATACTAAAATTATTTCCATTTATTCGGAATCACCCATAAACACACTTGCAAATAATTTCGTTCCTTTTATGCTTCAAGTTTGGTCTCCAAACCTTGCCCATAATTTCTTTCATCATTTTCCGGAGCTCCACCAAAAATCTCAACATTTTTTGGACACTTCTAAATCCTTGTCCTTGTTCAAACCATTTGAATTAAATTCAAATGACTTTGAATTTAATTCTTGCAATCTTGCCCACACCATTTTTCTTGGAACAATCTCATTTTTATGAGTCCAAAAAGTTGTCTTTGTTCTCAAATTCTTTCCCTAACCCTCTCTTTCTTTTTCTTTTCTCTAATTTCTTTTCTGCTAAATAGTTAAAGAAGAGAAGGGACGGACCCAGCTAGGCCTCTGTCAGCCCACCAGGCCTCTGGCCATTTTCCTCTCCACTGGGCCGGCCTCCCAAGGCCCAGCCGCGCCCCACTGTAACCCTAGCGCCAGGGGAGAGCCTCCTGCTCGATCCCCATCTCCCTCCCGAGCACCGTCACGCAGGGAGAGGGCAGCGCTAACCCCTCTCCCGATCCACTTCTCTCCCTCGATCCCCTCGCTCGTCCTCCTCCAAACCCCGGCGCCGCTCCTCCTCTGCCATGGCCTTCCTCCTGTTTCTCCTCGTCACCACCAACCCGCCTCGACCTCGCCGCCAGCAGCAGCTACTGCACCCTCTCATCGATGCCGCGCCCGGTCCTCCACCGTGCCTCGCCTTCGACCTCGGATTCCGCGTCCCTTGGCCATGAGTGCCACCAGTAGCAGTTTCAGGCATCCCCGTCGCCGAGCCCCTCGCCGCCCTTCTGCACCTCGTCTCCGGCCCTGCCCGTCGGAGCCACGCCTCTCGGTGCCTGCAGCTGCATCGCCGGTCTTCCTCCTCGACGCTGTCGCCTCGAGCCTCCCCATGCCTCGCACGACCGCCGTGCCAAGTTCCCGCCGCTGCCGCTGCAAGTCCCGCTCGGAACCAGCCTCCTGCTTCGCGCCAAGTCCCGCGACCATCGCTCCTGCATCACGCCCCTGCTTGCTGCTTCGACTCCTTGTCCGAGCGTCGTTTTTCATCATGGACGTGGGGTAGCTGCTGAACCTCGCCATGGTTCTATCCAACGCCGCAAGTCCGATGCCAGGAGCACCTCAAGTTCGACTACATGTAACAGCAAGTACCACTACGAACCCGAAGACCTCGGATGCTTCAAGTTCCTCTACGACCTGTGTACAACTACCGTCGCCAAGACCGGACCGACAAGTACCCTGGCAACGTGTGTACCACTACCCTCGACCCTTGAAGACTCCGTGGATGTCAAGTTCCTCGTCATGACCCCGAACATCTATGAAACATGAACCACTACGTCCACTACCGTCCCGTGAACGACTACTTCCCTCGACGATTTTGAACCGCCCCGAAATGCACGCTTCGAAGGTATAACCCCGAGACGATCAACCGTGGACCAAATGCATGTGTTGAATGAGATGTCCTTGTTTGCACTGTGCCCGTTTGCTTCATGCATGTTCCGCCTTGTTTGCCATGCCGTCGTCCCGTGGGAACTCGATAACCGGGATCACCCCACCATCCTTTGCATCCGCACACTTCTCGTTTGCATTGGTATCTCCTCAAGTTACCGGGACCGGAATGTTGCTGTGGCACCATTTCCGTTTCGCCGCCGTGGCACCCTTTTTGTTCCGCCATGGTGACCAAATGCTTCATAACATGCTCATGTCAACATTTTCATAAAAATTGCATAAAACTTGCATATGTCATTCGCATCATGATAACAACATTTAAATGCTTAAAATTGTTGTTGCATTAAATTGCTAAATAACATGGGGATTTTCCGAAAGTGTTGTTTGTTGTTCCGGCCTCATTTAAACTTGCCTAAATAGCTAGTTTAATTGTGCTTCACCCCTTGCCATGTTTAACAACATTTAATATTGTTGAGTAGCTTATAACGAGAGAGAACTAAATAATTGATGTGGTGTTTTGTCAATATGCAACTCGTTGCATATTGAGCTCCACTTAACTTGTAGTATTGTTTGTTGCACTTTGCCATGCCATGCCTCATTAAACTGGTCATGCATCATACTTGTTTGTGCATCATGTCATGTTTATGTTTGTGCATTTACCATGTTGTTTGCTTCTTTCCGGTGTTGCTTCTTAGTTCCGGTAATGTTGCGATTGTGAGGATTTGTTCAACTTCGCCCGTTCGTCTTCTTCATGGACTTGTTCTTCTTCCTAGCGGGATTTCAGGCAAGATGACCGCTACCCTGGATCTCACTACTATCATTGCTATGCTAGTTGCTTCGTTCTATCGCTATGCTACGTTACCTATCATTTGCTCTTCAAGCCTCCCAAATTGCCATGAACCTCTAACCTTTGACACCCTTCCTAGCAAACCATTGTTTGGCTATGTTACCGCTTTGCTCAGCCCCTCTTATAGCGCTGTTAGTTGCAGGTGAAGTTGAAGATTGCTCCATGGTGGACAGGGTTATGTTGGGATATCACAATACCTCTTATATTATTAATGCATCTATATATTTGGTAAAGGGTGGAAGGCTCGGCCTTATGCCTGGTGTTTTGTTCCACCCTTGCCGCCCTAGTTTCCGTCATACCGGTGTTATGTTCCAGGATTTTGCGTTCCTTACGCGGTCGGGTGATTTATTGGACCCCCCTGGCAGTTCGCTTTGAATAAAACTTGTCCAGCAAGGCCCAACCTTGGTTTTACCATTTGCCTCACCTAGCCCTTTTTCCCTTGGGAGTCGCGCTCTCGAGGGTCATCTTATTTTTACCCCCCCAGGCCAGTGCTCGTCGTGAGTGTTGGTCCAAACCGTCAGCCGCCGGTGGCCACCAGGGGCACTCTGGGCTCGCCTACCGGAAGTTTGGACAATCCGGTGTGCCCTGAGAACGAGATATGTGCAGCTCCTATCAGGATTTGTCGGCACATTCGGGCGGCTTTGCTGGTCTTGTTTTACCATTGTCGAAATGTCTTGTAAACCAGGATTCCGAGACTGATCGGGTCTTCCTGGGAGAAGGTCTATTCCTTCGTTGATTGCGAGAGCTTGTCATGGGCTAAGTTGGGACACCCCTGCAGGGTATAAACTTTCGAGAGCCGTGCCCGCGGTTATGTGGCAGATGGGAATTTGTTAATGTCCGGTTGTAGATAACTTGACACCTGATCCGAATTAAAACGCATCAACCGTGTGTGTAGCCATGATGGTCTCTTCTCGGCGGAGTTCGGGAAGTGAACACGGTTTCTGTGTTATGTTTGACGTAAGTAGGGTGTTCAGGATCACCTCTTGATCATTGCTAGTTCACGGCCGTTCCGCTTGCTCTCTTCTCGCCCTTATTTGCGTATGTTAGCCACCATATATGCTTAGTCGCTGCTGCAACCTCACCACTTTACCCCTTCCTCTCCCATTAAGCTTTGCTAGTCTTGATACCCATGGTAATGGGATTGCTGAGTCCTCGTGGCTCACAGATTACTACAACAACAGTTGCAGGTACAGGTTATGCGATGATCATGACGCGAGAGCGATGCTTGCTTGCGTTGAGTTTCTTCTTCTGCTTCTTCGATCAGGGGATAGGTTCCAGGTCGGCAGCCTGGGCTAGCAGGTTGGATATTGTTTGAGTTTCTGTTTATGATTCATCCGTAGTCGGATGTTGTTCTTGTATGTTGTATTGTCGTATTCATGTGTCATTGTATGTATCGGATGTATCCCCACTATTATGTAATGTTGATGTAATGATATCCACCTTGCAAAAGCGTCTTCAAGATGCACTTCTATCCTTGGTGGGACCTTCGAGTTCCTTTAGGATAGGGTCGCATCTTGGGCGTGACACGACAGCTTGGGCTAGCAGGGTGGATGTCGTTTGAGTTTCTGTTTGTGTTTCGTCCGTAGTCGAATGTCGCTCTTATGTATTGTGATGTTGTATTCATGTGGCATTGTATGCCTCTTGTATGTATCCTCATCTGTTATGTAATGGTACGATGTAATGATATCCACCTTGCAAAAGCGTCTCTAATATGCGCTTCTATCCTTAGTGGGACCTTCGAGTTCCTTTAGGATAGGGTCGCATATTGGGCGTGACAACTGGACTACTGAAGAAGAAGAAGACGAGCTCAGATGAAGATGAAGCCCCATTACCTCAACCTGGGGACATGCATGTGGAGTTTAAAAAGTCAAGCCTCCCTGACAGAGCAAAGAAACCAAAGATTGAGTTTATTCCTTTTTGTCTCTTGCAGGAAAACAAACAGGAACTATGCAAAAAGATATTAAGCCTTGAGCAGGAGATTGATGATCTAAGGGAGCAAAATTCCATCCTCAAGCGCAAATTGAGGAAAAAGCCTACATCATCACCACCTTCTTCATCGGCAAAGGAGACATAATCACATGGGTATGGGCACTCCTCTTGGCAACTGCCAAGCTTGGGGGAGTTGCCCCGGTATCGTATCACCATCACACATCTATCTTTACCGTTTTTCTTAGTTCGATCCTTTTGGTAATATCTTGATCTAGTAGAATAAAGTTTTAGTATGATTTAGTTTTGAGTTTTGCTTTGTGATCCCTCTATGTAATCGAGTCTGTGAGTTATATATAATAAAGATTAGTGTTGAGTCAAGGGCTTTGCTATCTTGCTATGATCTTGAGGAAATAAAAGAAAAAAGAAATAAAAGAGACCATATTGATCTTATGGATAGTAATGACTTCACATATAAAGAGTATGATGATTAAAAGTTGTTGAGAGTTGGCAAACATAGTTTTGGTCATCGTTGCAATTAATAGGAAGTAATAAAGAAAGAGAGGTTCTCACATATAAATATACTATCTTGGACATCTTTTATGATTGTGAGCACTCATTAAATTATGACATGCTAAAGAGTTGATGTTGGACAAGGAAGACAACGTAATGGGTTATGTTTTCTCACATCTTAATTAAAGTATATTGTCATGGATCATCCAACACATTGAGTTTGCCTTTCACCCTCATGCTAGCCAAATTCCTTGCACCAAGTAGAGATACTACTCGTGCTTCCAAACATCCTTAAACCCAGTTTTGCCATGAGAGTCCACCATATCAACCTATGGATTGAGTAAGATCCTTCAAATAAGTTGTCATGTTGCATGCATTAAAAATTGCTCTCTAAATATGTATGACTTATTAGTGTGGAGAAAATAAGCTTTGTACGATCTTGTGATATGGAAGTAATAAAAGCGACAGACTGCATAATAAAGGTCCGTATCACAAGTTGCAATATAAAGTGACGTTCTTTTGCATTAAGATTTCATGCATCCAACCATAAAAGCACATGACAACATCTGCTTCCCTCTGCGAAGGGCCTATGTTTTACTTCTTGTCTTACATTCAGAGTCATGGTGATCTTCACCTTTCCTTTTTATATTTTATCCTTTGGCAAGCACCTCGTGTTGGAAAGATCCTGATAGACACAGTTTATATTATATAGGAGTAGGATTTTCTACAATAGCTTGCCACAGAACTAGTTAAGGTTTTCAACGGTGTAAAAGTTCTCAAAAATCCTGAAAAAAATCCTGAACCATCACACCTATAATATAACATGATCCAACGGATGGATTGAAAAAATTTGACTGCATGTGTCCTGGACAAAAAGAACAAATGTTTCAATATATATTGATCCTGCAGTGAGCTGAAATGCTTGTTTTTTTGCTGAGGACACATAAATGCATATTTTCACAATCACACCGTTGGATCATCTTATTATATTAGAATGAGGCTCCCCTATTTATTTCATATTTTTTACTTACTTTTAAACCGTTAAATGTTTACCATGCCTTAACTAGTTCTGTGGCAAGCTATGATAGACACAGTTTATATTATATATATATATATATATATATATATATATATATATATATATATATATATATATATATATATCCAATTGGATGTAAGTTAGCATGAACTATTATTGTTGACATTACCCTTGAGGTAAAAGGTTGGGAGGCAACACTATAAGCCCCTATCTTTCTCTGTATCCGATTAAAATTCCATAACCATAAGTATTGCGTGAGTGTTAGCAATTGTGGAAGACTAAATGATAGTTGAGTATGTGGACTTGCTGAAAAGCACTTATATTGACTCTTTTCGATGTTATGATAAATTGCAATTGCTTCAATGACCGAGATCATAGTTTGTTGGTTCTCAATGAAGTTTCTGATTCATACTTGATATTGTGAATAGGTTGTTACTTTAGCATAAGAAATCATATGACAAAATTTATATAAGTTGCTGTTATAAGAATGATCATGATGCCCTCATGTCCGTATTTTATTTTATTGACACCACTATCTCCAAACATGTGGGCATATTCTTCGATATCGGCTTTCGCTTGAGGACAAGCGAGGTCTAAGCTTGGGGGAGTTGATACGTCCATTTTACATCATGCTTTTATATCGATATTTATTGCATTATGGGCTGTTATTACACGTTATGTCACAATACTTATGGCTATTCTCTCTTATTTTACAAGGTTTACATAAAGAGGGAGAATGCCAGCAACTGGGATTCTGTGCTGGAAAAGGAGCAAATATTGGAGACCTATTCTGCATAGCTCCGAAAGTCTTGAAACTCCACGAAAGTCATTTTTGGAATTAATAATAAATATTGAGCGGAAGAAGTACCAGAGGGGGCCCACACCCTGGCCACGAGGGTGGGGGCGCGCCCTACCCCCCCTGGGCGCACCTTCCTGCCTCGTGGGCCCCCTGGCAGCCCTCCGATGTCCATCTTCTGCTATATGAAGTCTTTTACCCTGGAAAAAATCATAAGCAAGCTTTCGGAACGAAACTCCGCCGCCACGAGGCGGAACCTTGGCGGAACCAATCTAGGGCTCCGGCAGAGTTGTTCTGCTCGGGAAACTTCCCTCCGGGAGGGGGAAATCATCACCATCGTCATCACCATCGATCCTCTCATCGGGAGGGGGTCAATCTCCATCAATATCTTCACCAGCACCATCTCCTCTCAAATCCTAGTTCATCTCTTATATCCAATCTTTGTACCCAAACCTCAGATTGGTACCTGTGGGTTGCTAGTAGTGTTGATTACTCCTTGTAGTTGATGCTAGTTGGTTTATTCGATGGAAGATCATTTGTTCAGATTCTTAATGCATATTAATACCCCTCTGATCATGAACTTGAATATGCTTTATGAGTAGTTACATTTTTTCCTGAGGGCATGGGTGAAGTCTTGCTATAAGTAGTCATGTGAATTTGGTATTCGTTCGATATTTTGATGAGATGTATGTTGTCTCTCCTCTAGTTGTGTTATGTGAACATCGACTACATGACACTTCACCATTATTTGGGCCTAGAGGAAGGCATTGGGAATTAAATAAGTAGAAAATGGGTTGCTAGAGTGACAGAAGCTTAAACCCTAGTTTATGTGTTGCTTCATAAGGGGCTGATTTGGATCCATATGTTTCATGCTATGGTTAGGTTTACCTTAATACTTCTTTTGTAGTTGCGGATGCTTGAAATAGGGGTTAATCATAAGTGGGATGCTTGTCCAAGAAAGGGCAGTACCCAAGCACCGGTCCACCCACATATCAAATTATCAAAGTAACGAACGCGAATCATATGAGCGTGATGAAAACTAGCTTGATGATAATTCCCATGTGTCCTCGGGAGCGCTTTTCTCTATATAAGAACTTGTCCAGGCTTGTCCTTTGCTACAAAAAGGATTGGGACACCTTGCTGCACCTTATTTACTATCATTGCTTATTACCCGTTACAAATTACCTTATCACAAAACTATCTGTTACCGATAATTTCAGTGCTTGCAGAGAATACCTTACTGAAAACTGCTTGTCATTTCCTTCTGCTCCTCGTTGGGTTCGACACTCTGACTTATTGAAAGGACTACGATAGATCCCCTACACTTGTGGGTCATCATGCCTCCTTCCCCAAAACGGCCAGGGATCCAGCCGGAAGTAGAGCAATGGCAAGCGTCGTCGCAACAAGAAGTAGATGATTAGATACTCGTTTCTCCTAGTTTAGTATGCATGTAATTGCTTGGTGTGTGAAAATGTTATGTGTGTAGTCACTTGTGTATGTATGCTTAATTTGGTTATGCAGTGCTGTCTTTTTAAGTATATATATGTTGATGCTCTGTAGACAGAACAAATCACATTGCACACGGACTAAACAATGGAACCCATCGGTGATGATTTCATCAATCACTGACAATTGTATACTAGCAATCGTTTGCTCACAACACACACGGCTTGTTAACAGGAATTGTCTTTGTTGTTATCGGTCTTCCTACACATTTCCGATCACAGACATGTTTGTCGCATATCACACACATCTTGTTAAGTTGAACCGTTTCTGTTCTCTTGGCTCAATGCAAACAGTTCATCCGAGTGAACTGTATGCCGTATATCGCACACACCTTCATCTGGCTGCCCGTTTATGTTGTTCCGCCTCATCACAACAGTTCATCCGAGTGAACTGTATGCTTTGCATCGCACACGCCTTCATCTGGCAGCCTGTTTCTTTTGTTCATCCTCATCGCAAACAGTTAATTGAACTGAACCGTATGGCCTGAATCGCACACGCAACAAAAATCTGAACCTTGTTTGATGCATCCATCATTGCAAACATTTTGCACCTTTTTTGACGGGTTTTTTACACCACCTTTTCCAATTATTGCATCACACAAAGTTTCGTCGAAGGGTCTTTGATCGTAGTGTCGCGTTAGCAGCATCCTGCAGTAGTGTATAGTGTTATATGAGTTGTATGATTTGGTGACCGAATGTTGTTCAGAATCCCGAATGAGATCACGAACATGACAAAGAGTCTCGAAATGGCCGAGAGGTAAATATTGATATATAGGACGATGGTATTCAGACTCCAGAAAAGTTTCGGAGTGCATTGGGTCACCGGAAGGGGTTCCGGACCCCCGGTAAGTGTATGGGCCTAATGGGCCAAAGGAGGGGGCAGACCAGCGCACTAGGGGGCCGGTGCACCCCCTCTCCTTGGAAGGCTGGCCCTAGGGGAAGGAAAGAGGAGGGGTGGCCCCTCATGCCTTTCCCTCCTCGTGAGAGAAAGGAAAGGGGGCGCCTCCTCCTCCTGCCTTCCTCCCGCACTCAAATAAGGAAGGGGGGCGCGACTTGGGGAAGACCCCAAGTAGGATTGGGCCCTACTTCGGGTGCCCTTTGCCCTCTACCCTCTCCCCCCACCAATATATATGTGGGAGGGGGGCGCCGCATAGAACCACGACAATTGTTTAGCTGTGTGCGGCGTCCCCCTCCACCGTTTACACCCTCGGTCATGTTTTCATAGTGCTTAGACGAAGCCCTGCGGAGATAGCTTCACCACCACCGTCACCACACCGTGGTGCTCCCGGAACTCATCTGCTACTTCGCTTGTCTTGCTGGACAAGAAGGCGAGGACGCCATCGAGTTGAACGTGTGCTGAACACGGAGGTGTCATACATTCGGTACTTGATCGGTTGGATTGCAAAGAAGTTCGACTACATCAACTACATTGATAAGCTCTTCCGCTTATGGTCTACAAGGGTACATAGACACACTCTCCCCTCTTGTTGCTATGCATCTCCATGGATAGATCTTGCGTGTGCATAGAATTTTTTTTATTTTCCATGCAATGTTCCCCAACAGTGGCATCATGAACCAGGTCTATGCGTAGATGATATGCACGAGTAGAATACAAAGTGTTGTGGGTGTTGATAGTCATACTGCTTAACACCAACGTCTTATTTTGATTTGGCGTATTGTAAGATGAAGCAGCCCGGACCAACCTTACATGTCCATGTACATGAGACCGGTTCCACCGACAGACATGCAACTTGTTTTTCATAAAGGTGGTTGGCGGGTGTCTGTTTTTCCTACTTTAGTTGAATCGAATTTGATTATGGTCGGACCTTGAAGAAGGTTAAAACAACAAACTTGATGAATCACCATTGTGGCTTTTGCCGTAGGTAAGAACGGTTCTTGCTAGAAGCCCGTAGCAGCCACGTAAAACTTGCAACAAAAAGTAGAGGACGTCTAACTTGTTTTTGCAGGGCATGTTGTGATGTGAAATGGTCAATATGTGATGAGTTATATGTTGTTGTATGAGATGATCATGTTTTGTAATATCGACAACCGGCAGGAGCCTTAGGGTTGTCTCTTAATTGTTGTATGAAATGCAAGCACCATGTAATTGCTTTACTTTATTGCTATTAGTTAGCAATAGTTGTAGAAGCAATAGTTGGCGAGACAACCACGACGCAACAATGGAGATCAAGGTATCGAGCCGGTGATGATGGAGATCATGACGATGCTTTAGAGATGGAGATCAAAAGCACAAGATGATGATGGCCATATCATGTCACATATTTTGATTGCATGTGATGCTTATCCTTTATGCATCTTATTTTTCTTAGAACAGCGGTAGCATTATAAGATGATACCTTCACTAAATTTCAAGACAAAAGTGTTCTCCCCAAGTATGCACCGTTGCTAAAGTTCGTCGTTTCGAAGCACCTCGTGATGATCGGGTGTGATAGACTCTATGCTCACAAACAATGGGTGTAAGACAGTTTTACACATGCAAAATACTTGGGTTAAACTTGACGAGCCTAGCACGTACATACATGGTCACGGAACACTAGATACCGAAAGGCCGAACATGAGTCATATAGTAGATATGATCAACATAGAGATTTTCACCATTGATGACTACCCTGTCTCACGGATGATCAGACATGGGTTAGTTGATTTGGATCGTGTATCACTTAGATAACTTGAGGGATGTTAATTTAAGTGGGAGTTCATTATTAATTTAATTAATTGAACTTAATTTACCATGAACTTAGGCTTATAGTTTTTGTACATATATGTTGTAGATCAATGGCACATGCTACCGTTCCCCTTAATTTTAATGCGTTCCTAGAGAAAGATAAGTTGAAAGATGATGGTAGCAACTACACAGACTGGGTCCATAACTTGAGGATCATCCTCATTACTGCATAAAAGAATTATGTCCTTGATGCACCGCTAGGTGACAGACCTGCTGCAGGAGCTGATGAAGATGTTATGAACGTCTGGCAAGCTCGATCTGATGACTACTCGATAGTTCAGTGTGCCATGCTTTATGGCTTAGAACCGGGACTTCAAAGACGTCTTGAATAACATGGAGCATATGAGATGTTCCAGGATATGAAATTGATATTTCAAGCTAATGCCCGAGTTGAGAGATATGAAGACTCCAACAAGTTCTATAGCTGCAAGCTGGAGGAGAATAGTTCTGTTAGTGAACACATACTCAAAATGTCTGGCTATCATAACCACTTGTCTTA
This sequence comes from Triticum dicoccoides, assembly GCF_002162155.2. NCBI lineage: Eukaryota > Viridiplantae > Streptophyta > Magnoliopsida > Poales > Poaceae > Triticum > Triticum dicoccoides. The sequence continues at coordinate 443,337,241 of NC_041393.1, read as the reverse complement.
GCTAGAAATTGATCTTCCAGTTGAGAGTGTTATTGACAGACTTCTTCAATCACTGCCACCAAGCTACAGAGGCTTTGTGATGAACTATAATATGCAAGGGATGTAGAAAACAATTCCCGAGCTCTCTGCGATGCTGAAATCGGCAGAGGTAGAAATCAAGAAGGAGCATCAATTGTTGATGGTTAATAGGACCACTAGTTTCAAGAAAAAAAGGCAAAGGAAAGAAAGGTAACTTCAAGAAGAATGACAAACAAGTTGTCGCTCCCGTGAAGAATCCCAAAGCTGGACCTAAGCCTAAAACTGAGTGCTTCTACTGCAAAGGGAGTGGTCACTGGAAGTGGAACTACCCCAAGTATTTGGCGGATAAGAAGGATGGAAAGTGAACAAAGGTATATTTGATATACATGTTATTGATATGTTCCTTACTAGTGCTCGTAGCAGCGCCTGTGTATTTGATACTGGTTCGGTTGCTCATATTTGTAACTCGAAATAGGAGCTGCGAAATAAACGACAGCTAAGGACAAGGTGATGATGCGCGTCGGGAATGGTTCCAAGGTCGATGTGATCGCCATCGGCATGCTACCTATACATCTACCTTCGGGGTTAGTTTTAGACCTATATAATTGTTATTTGGTGCCTGTGTTGAGCATGAACATTATATCTGGATCTTGTTTAATGCGAGACGGTTATTCATTTCAGTCAGAGAATAATGGTTGTTCTATTTATATGAGTAATATCTTTTATGGTCATGCACCCTTGAGGAATGGTCTATTCTTGTTGAATCTCGATCGTGGTGACACACATATTCATAATATTGATGCCAAAAGATGCAAAGTTGATAATGATAGTGCAACATACTTGTGACACTGCCGTTTAGGTCATATTGGTGTAAAGCGCATGAAGAAACTCCATGCTGATGGACTTTTGGAATCACTTGATTATGAATCATTAGATACTTGTGAACCATGGGCAAGATGACTAAAACTCCATTCTCTGGAACAATGGAGCAAGTTAATGACTTATTGGAAATAATACATACCGATGTATGCGGTCTGATGAGTGTCGAAGCACGCGACGGGTATCGTTATTTTCTCACCTGCACAGATGATTTAAGTAGATATGGGTATATCTACTTGATGAAACACAAGTCTGAAACATTTGAAAAGCTCAAAGAATTTCAGAGTGAAGTGGAGAATCATCGTAACAAGAAAATAAAGTTTCTACGATATGGTCGCGGAGTCGAATATTTGAGTTACGAGTTTGGCCTTCATTTAAAATAATGTGGAATAGTTTCACAACTCACGCCACCTGGAACACCACAGCGTAATGGTGTGTCCGAAAGTCATATCATACTTTTTTAGATATGGTGCGTTCTATGATGTCTCTTACCGATTTGCCTTTATCATTTTGGGGTTATGCATTAGAGACAACCGCATTCACGTTAAATAGGGCACCGTCTAAATCCGTTGAGACGACACCGTATAAACTATGGTTTGACAAGAAACCAAAGCTGTCGTTTCTTAAAGTTTGGGGTTGCGACACTTATGTCAAAAGGCTTCAGCCTGATAAGCTCGAACCCAAATCAGAGAAGTGCGTCTTCATAGGATACCCTAAAGAAATTATTGGGTACACCTTCCATAGATCCAAAAGCAAGATCTTTGTTGCTAAGAATGGGTCCTTTCTAGAGAAGGAGTTTCTCTCAAAAGAAGTGAGTGGGAGGAAAGTAGAACTTGATGAGGTAATTGTACCTTCTCTCAAATTGTAAAGTAGCTCATCAAATAAACCGTTCCCGTGATGACTACACTAACTAGAGAGGAAGCTAATGATGATGATCATGAAACTTCGGATCAAGTTACCACTAAACTTCATAGGTCAACCAGAGCACATTCCGCATTAGAGTGGTATGGTAACCCTGTCCTGGAAGTCATGTTATTAGACCAAGATGAACCTACGAACTATGAAGAAGCTATGATGAGCCCAGATTCTGACAGATGGCTTGAGGCCATGAAATCTGAGATAGGATCCATGTATGATAACAAAGTGTGGACTTTGGTGGACTTGCCCGATGATTGGCAAGCCATAGAGAATAAATGGATCTTCAAGAGGAAGACGGACGCTGATGGTAATATTACTAACTACAAAGCTCGACTTGTTGCGAAAGGTTTTCGATAAGTTCAAGGAGTTGACTATGATGAGACTTTCTCACTCGTAGCGATGCTTAAGTCTGTCCGAATCATGTTAGCAATTGCCGCATTTTATGATTATGAAATCTGGCAAATGGACGTCAAAATTGCATTTGTTAATGGATTTCTTAAAGACGAGTTGTATATGATGCAACCAGAAGGTTTTGTCGATCCTAAAGGTGCTAACAAAGTGTGCAAGCTCTAGCGATCCATCTATGGACTGGTGCAAGCATCTCGGAGTTGGAATATATGCTATGATGATTTGATCAAAGCATATTGTTTTATACGGACTTATGGTGAAGCCTGTATTTACAAGTGAGTGGGAGCTCTGTAGCATTTCTGATATTATATGTGGATGGCATATCGTTGATTGGAAATGATATAGAATTTTTGGATAGCTTAAACGGATAATTGAATAAGAATTTTTTAATGAAAGACCTCGGTGAAGCTGCTTATATATTGGGCATCAAGATCGATAGATATATATCAAGACGCTTAATAGGACTTTCACAAAGCGCATACCTTGACAAACTTTTGAAGAAGTTCAAAATGGATCAGTCAAAGAAAGGGTTCTTGTCTGTGTTACAAGGTGTGAAGTTGAGTAAGACTCAAAGCCTGACCACTGCAGAAGATAGAGAGAAAATGAAAGTCATCCCTATGCCTCAGCCATAGGTACTATCATGTATGCTATGCTATGTACCTGACCTGATGTGTGTCTTGCCATAAGTTTGGCAGGGAGATACCAAAGTAATCCAGGAGTGGATCACTGGACAGCGGTCAAGAACATCCTGAAGTACCTGAAAAGGACCAATGATATATTTCTCGTTTATGGAGGTGATGAAGAGCTCATCATAAAGGGTTATGTCGATGCTAGCTTCGACACGGATCCGGATGGCTCTGAGTCTCAGACCGGATACATATTTATATTGAAAGGTGGAGTTGTCAGTTGGTGCAGTTCCAAGCAGAGCGTCGTGGCGGGATCTATGTGTGAAGTGGAGTACATAGCCGCTTCGGAAGCAACACATGAAGGAGTTCATATCCGATATAGGTGTAATACCTAGTGCATCGGGTCCAATGACAATCTTTTGTGACAACACTGGAGCAATTGCCTTGGCCAAGGAATCCAGGTTTCACAAGAGAACAAAACACATCAAGAGATGCTTCAACTCTATTCATGAAAAGGTCAAGGATGGAGACATAGAAATTTGCAAAGTACATACGGATCTGAATGGAAAAACATGATCAGCACCAAGACTCCATGGGTGTTAGATTCGTTACAATGTAATCTAGACTATTGACTCTAGTGCAAGTGGGAGACTGGTGGAAATATGCCCTAGAGGCAATAACAAAGTTATTATTATTTTATATTTCCTTATTCATGATTAAGGTTTGTTATTCATGCTAGAATTGTATTGACCGGAAACTTAAATACATGTGTGAATACATAAACAGATACTGTGTCCCTAGTAAGCCTCTACTAGACTAGCTCGTTGATCAAAGATAGTTAAGGTTTCCTAACCAGAGACATGAGTTGTCATTTGATAATGGGATCACATCATTAGGAGAATGATGTGATGGACAAGACCCATCTGCTAGCTTAGCATATGATCGTTCAGTTTATTGCTATCGCTTTCTTAATGTCAAATACATATCCCTTCGACTATGAGATCATGCAACTCCCAGATACCGGATACCTTGTGTGCTATCAGACATCACAACATAACTGGGTGATCATAAAGATGCTCTACAGGTATCTCAGAAGGTGTTTGTTGGGTTGGCATGGATCGAGATTAGAATTTGTCACTCCGTGAATCGGAGAGGTATCTTTGGACCCTCTCGGTAATACACATCATAAGAAGCCTTGCAAGCAAATGACTAATAAGTTAGTTAGGAGATGATGTATTATAGAATGAGTAAAGAGACTTGACGTTAACGAGATTGAACTAGGTATGGAGATACCAACGATTGAATCTCGGGCAAGTAACATACCGACAAACAAGGGGAATTGTGTATGTTGTCATAACGGTTCGACCGATAAAGATCTTCGTAGAATATGTAGGAACCAATATGTGCATCCGGGTTCCTCTATTGGTTATTGACAGGAGAGGTGTCTCGGTCATGTCTACATAGTTCTCGAACCCGTCGGGTCCGCATGCTTAACGTTCATTGACGATGTAGTGTTATATGAGTTGTATGATTTGGTGACCGAATGTTGTTCGGAGTCCTGGATGAGATCACAAACATGACGAGGAGTCTCAAAATGGTCGATAGGTAAAGATTGATATATAGGACGATGGTATTCGGACATCGGAAGAGTTTCGGAGTGCACCAGGTAGTCATCGAGTCACCGGAAGGGGTTTCGGACACCCCTGGTAAGTGTATGGGTCTAATAGACCAAATGAGGGGACAGACCATCCCACTAGGGGGCTGGCACGCCCCTCTCCTTGGCAGGCCGTCCCTAGGGGAAGGAAAGAGGAGGGGTGGCCCCTCCTGCCCTTCCCTCCTCGTGAGAGAAAGGAAAGGGGGGGTGCATCCTCCTCCTGCCTTCCTCTCGCACTCAAACAAGGAAGGGGGCGCAGCTTGGGGAAGACCCCAAGTAGGATTCGGCCCTACTTGGGACGCCCCTTGGCCTCTCCCCTCTCCCCCACCTATATATATGTGGGAGGGGGCGCCACACAGAACCACGACAATTGTTTAGCCGTGTGCGGCATCCCCCTCACTATTTACACCCTCGGTCATATTTTCGTAGTGCTTAGGCGAAGCCCTGCGGAGATAGCTTCACCACCACCGTCACCATGCCATTGTGTTGCCGGAACTCATCTATTACTTCGCCCATTTTGCTGGATCAAGAAGGCGAGGACGTCACTGAGTTGAACGTGTGCTGAACACGAAGGTGTCGTATGTTCGGTACTTGATCGGTTGGATCGCTAAGAAGTTCGACTACATCAACCGCGTTGATAAACGCTTCCACTTAGGGTCTATGACGGTACATAGACACACACCCCCCTCTTGTTGCTATGCATCTTCATGGATAAATCTTGCGTGTGCGTAGAAAATTTTTGTTTTCCATGCAAAATTTCCCAATAGTCTCCATCTCTCTTTCATCGACAAAGAATGATGCCCACACATGCATGACCATGCCAACCACTCCCGCGCCATCCATCCTACCCTCGTGGGTTCTTGTTCTGGTAGCCCTGACCAACTCCCGATGTTGTCCCAAGCACACAACGCCACCATAGGGGACCTCGCGCCGTGGAGGCAACAAGTTAGACGTGTTGGAAGGGGGCCACCCCAAGGAGAGAAGAGGAGAGGTCATCATCGGGGGAAAGGAGAGGATGCGGGAGGCGGTTCGCCGGTCGAGATAGAGGTCTGCCTGCTCCTCGTGCAGTTATACAGCCAAGGCATGTGACCACGCGTTGGTGTGTGTTGCGGCGTCGATGCATGTACGCCATTGTTCGAACGGAGGCGACAGGGACGGGAGGGAATAGGGTTGGAGACGAGCAGGGGACACATTCATTAGAGATGTCAGATGAGAGAGATGCAATTTTTGGTCAAAGTGTTGCATTTGTTTACACATCACACGCAGCCACGCAGTACACCACACCAACCTGTTCCTTGGAGAGCCGCACATACCATCAGAGTCAAAATGCTGCATTTGTTTCTTGGAGTCGCATGCATCATCAGAGTCTTCATAGATGGGAGGAGAACATCTTAGCAGAGACGACAACGCTATGAGTGGGATGGTGATGGTTAAGTAGCAGAATACGTCATTGCTGCGGATTCTACAAAGCCAACACTGGGTCTCAGGTTCCCCATGCCCGGGTCGCACTATATCGGTACTGTCATACTCGCTGCCGATGAGACATCGTCTGGTTGGTGGTGTGCCCCGCCCGGCTGGGATCCATTGCCCATGCGGCCAGTGCTCGTTGAGCCCGACGAGGAGAGGCTCACCGGTAGGTTCGTTCCAGGCAGCCATCATGGAACAGTGAGAGATGGATGCCGCATTACCGGTTCCATGATAACATCCCTCCTTGGTTGATCCGTAGCAGCTCAACAGTGAGGTTGATGTTGTTCATGCTGCTGCTGCTTATGCTCATGCTCAGAGATGAAATTTGATCAAGGAGTGAGAAAGATGAGATGATATTTGATCTAGAATCGTCAAGAGAATTAACATCAAGGTAATATGTTATGTATTGCCGGTGAGATGCTTTGGTTTGTCTACAGTCAACCAATTTTTGGAGTGTCATGGCATATATGATGTTGTTTCTTTTATTTTTCCCAGGGAAACGAGACATCGGACACTACAAAAATGAGTTTAGTGAAGTTAGCATTAAAACTAATTGTAATATCATTGGAAATTGGTTTTCTATGCAATAAACTTTACATCTATGCAATTTTTTACAAGGGATGTTGACTATGTTATTGTCAATGGTGGACTGAAAGGCTTACAAGGTACTCCCTCCGTTCGGAAATAGTTGTCATTGAAATTTATGTATCTAGATGTATTTTAGTTCTAGATACATCCATTTTGATGACAAGTAATTCTGAACGGAGGGAGTTGTTAGATGTGCATAGTCTCTTTTCGGTATATCCCCATTGTATAAGGGGTTTCATGCACTTTACCTCACATGTATATGTAATGGTCTTTGGCCCTCAGTAAAGTTCAGTTGCTCATTATCCAACATGGTATCAGATGCTAGGTTAGCTTCTCCCCCGCACGATGCAACACCGTGCTTGCTCCGTTCCTAATTTTTCTCGTCTTCGGCCATTCCCGGCTCCGTTCCAGTTGCCATCGCTCGGTTCTTGCTTGTCGCTGGCCGTGCTCGCGCTCGCGTAAGTTGTTGTGGCTGAGATCCAGTCTCCTCTCGAGGATGCCTGCTCCCGCTCCCTTCTCCGCCCGGGCTACCGCCGCTCCATCCCCGTCCAGCCGCCGCCGCCCATTCTCCGTCCAGATGCCGCCGCCCAGTCTCCGTCCGGCCGCCGCAGCTCCGTCTCAGTCCGCCCGGCCACCATTGTCCTCGTCTGCCGGCTTTTGCTGCCCTCGTCTGTCGGGTCGAGGCTCTGGTCGCGGTCGATCGGCCCAAGTCCTCGCTCATTTCCCATGCTTCGATCCAGCTTCTGCTTGATCCAGATCGAGTCGCCTGAGTCCCCTGCTTCGGTCCCCTTTTTGCTCGATCCAGATCAGGTCGGCTCAGCCCGTTGACTTCAAAAAAAACAGAGAGAGGCAGAGAAGCAAATCAGCATGTCTTCGTCTGGCTATGTGGCTATTCCTCGGTGCTCAGTGATCTTTGATGACACCAATTATGCTGAGTTTGTGGGTTTCATGCGTATCCACATGCACGGACTTCTGCTGTGGGGTGTTCTCTCTAGCGAGGTCCCCTGTCCGCCATGCCCTGTTGCTCCAGTGGCTCCTGTTCCGCCGGTATCGCCGGTGCTTGCTACTGATGCTTCTCAGGCTGATCGGGATGCAGCCAAGGCTCTTGATGATGATGCAGTTGATGCTTATGATTAGCAGGTATCCGCATATTTTGATGCTCTTTCTGTCTACCGGGATGATCTGTCTGCTTACACTCAGTGGTGCAATGATGATGCTCGAGTTGTTGTTGTTCTCATTGCGAGTGTTCTCCTCAGTTTGCTTCGGAGTTCATGGGTCTCGGCACTATTGCAGCAATGTGGTCCTATCTTTGTCAGCGCTATCAGCCCTCTGGTGATGCTCTATACCTTTCTGTGGTGCGTCAGGAGCATGCTCTTCAGTAGGGTGACTCGTCTGTTGATGAGTTCTATTCACAGTGCTCTACCATCTGACGTCATCTTGACTCACTGCGGACCATTGTTTGTGGCACTTGCCATTGTTGTCAGACTACGCGGTCTGACTCGGGGTTTCATAGGGTTCACGAGTTCTTATCTCGTCTCCGCTCTGAGTTTGAGCCCCGACGTGCTCACTTGGTTGCTCGTGGTCGTGTTCCTATCTCGGAAGGGCTTGCTGAGCTTCGTGCTGAGGAGACCCGCCTTCGCTCTGCTGGGTTACTTGTGGTTCCTTCAGTGTTGGCCGCTGAGCTCCACTATCGTCTGCTCGGCTCACTGTTCCACCGCTTCTACCTGCGCCTTCAGGGGGGTGGGTCACCCTCCTTATGCTGAGAAGGGTTGGTCGTGCCGTGACACCTTCTGTGCCTACTGCTCTCGGCCAGGTCACCCAGAGTCTGATTGCCGTGAGAAGAAGCGAGACCAGAGGCGCTCCTCTCCCAGTGGGACTCCTGGATCTTCCTCGACTCCGTCACTCACTATCCAGGACATTATTCGGCTTAAACGCCTTGTGGCTTCCTCTGGTTCTTCACCGACAGGTTCTGCTGCTGTTATGACTGCTTCCACCACTTCATCACCGCCGACATCTACACCGTCAGGTACATCTTTGTGGGTTCTAGACTCTGGAGCTTCCTTTCATATGTCCTCAGATTCTTCAGCGTTGTCTTCTCTTCGCCCTCTTGATTCTCCTATTAATGTTCTTAGTGCTGATGGCACATCTCTTCCTATTGCTAGTCGTGGTATTCTTTCGACTCCATCTTTTTCTGTTCCTAGTGTTTCACATGTTCCTCGCCTTACCTTGAATTTTTTTTCCGCTACCCAACTTACTGATTCTGGTTGTCGGGTCATTCTTGATACCGATTCTTGCTCCATTCAGGACCGTTGCATCAAGGCTTTGGTTGGTGCTGGCCCCCGGCGCCGTGAGTCCGAGGGGCTTTGGGAAGTTGACTGACTTTGTGTTCCTTCTGCTGCCACCACTTCAGTCAGCTCTCATGCTCTTTCTGCCTCCTTGTCTGCGTCCTTCCAGCAGTGGCATCATCGCCTTGGTCACATCTATGGCTCTCGCTTGTCTTCCTTAGTGCGTCAGGGCCTATTAGGGTCTGTATCTGGAGATGTTTCTTTACCATGTAATGGTTGTAGACTTGGCAAACAGACCCAGTTACCTTATCCTACCAATCAGTCTGTATTCCAGCATCCTTTTGACTTAGTTCATTCTGATGTCTGGGGTCCAACCCCCTTTGATTCGAAAGGTGGTCATCGCTACTATGTTTTGTTTATTGATGATTTCTCTCGCTACACTTGGCTCTACTTCATGAAATCTTGTAGTGAGGTTCTCTCTTTATACAAACGATTTGCTGCCATGGTTCACACTTAGTTTTCCACGCCTATTCATACTTTTCGTGTTGACTCCGCTGGAGAGTATATCTCTCAGCTGTTGTGTGGTTTTCTCGCAGAATAGGGTACCCTTGCCCATTTCTCCTGTCCTGGTGCTCATGCTCAGAATGGTGTTGCCGAACGCAAGCATCGTCATCTGCTTGAGATGGCTCGTGCGCTGATGATTGCCGCCTCTCTTCCACCCCATTTTTGGGCTGAGGCTATTTCTGCATCCACCTATCTCATAAACATTCAGCCATCGACTGCTCTGCAGGGTGGTATTCCTATGGAGTGTCTCTCTGGTCGCTCTCTTGACTACTCAGCTCTTCGTATGTTTGGATGTGTGTGCTACGTCCTTCTTGCCCCGCACGAGCGCATCAAACTGACTGCTCAGTCGGTTGAGTGTGTTTTCCTTGGCTACAGTGATGAGCAAAAGGGCTATCGCTGTTGGGATCCTGTTGGCCATCGCTTGCGCATCTCCCATGATGTGACCTTTGATGAGTCTCACTCTTACTACCCACGTCCATCTTCCTCGAGCTTCTCTATGGACGATATTTCTTTTCATCTCCTTCCCGATACACCCTGCTATGTGCCTCATGTTTCACCTCTTACTCCTACACCTCTCATTCATTATCATTCACCACCGACACCATCTTCTCCATCCTCCTCCTCCACCTCTACACCATCATCTCCGGCCCGTCGTCATCTCTCACTGTTTCCTCTCCACTATACTCGTCGCCCTCGTACTAAGGATGCTTCCCCTGACGTGCCTGACGTGCCTGACGTGCCTTCCACCTTTGGTGCCCCTCTGTTCACGCCTACCCCGGTTCCTAACCTTCGTGCTCGGCCTTGCCCTCCACCTGATCTCTATTCTCCTGATCGGTACGGTCTCCCTGTTATTGATGAGCCCACTTCCTATCGGACTGTTGGGGAACGTAGCAGAAATTCAAAAATTTTCCTACGAAACACCAAGATCTATCTATGGAGAGACCAACAACGAGTAGAAAGAGAGTGCATCTACATACCCTTGTAGATCGCTAAGCGGAAGCGTTCAAGTGAATGGGGTTGATGGAGTCGTACTCGTCGTGATTCAAATCACCGATGATCAAGTGCCGAACGGACGGCACCTCCGCGTTCAACACACGTACAGCCCGGTGACGTCTCCCACGCCTTGATCCAGCAAGGAGAGAGGGAGAGGTTGAGGAAGACTCCATCCAGCAGCAGCACAACGGCGTGGTGATGGTGGAGGAGCGTGGCAATCCCGCAGGGCTTCTCCAAGCACCATGGGAGAGGAGGAGGAGGGAGAGAGGTAGGGCTGCACCAAGAGGGAGAGAACTCATCTGTATGGCAGCCCCAAAACTCATCTATATATAGGGGGAAGGGGGGGCTGCGCCCCCTTTAGGGTTTCCCACCCCCAAGGGGTGCGGCCAGCCCTAGATGGCAAAGGGGAGGCGGCCAAGGGGGGAGAGGAGAGGGAGGCGCACCAATATGGGCCTTAAGGCCCATCTGGACTAGGGTTTGCCCCCTCCCACTCTCCCTTGCGCCTTGGCCCCTTGTGGGGGGCGCACCAGCCCTCCTAGGGGCTGGTCCCCTCCCACACTTGGCCCTCGCAACCTTCTGGGGCAGGTGGCCCCACTTGGTGGACCCCCGGGACCCTCCCGGTGGTCCCGGTACAATACCGATATCGCCCGAAACTTTTCCGGTGACCAAAACAGGACTTCCCATATATAAATCTTTACCTCCGGACCATTCCGGAACTCCTCGTGACGTCCGAGATCTCATCCGGGACTCCGAACAACATTCGGTAACCACATACAAGCTTCCTTTATAACCCTAGCGTCATCGAACCTTAAGTGTGTAGACCCTACGGGTTCGGGAGACATGCAGACATGACCGAGACGTTCTCCGGTCAATAACCAACAGCGGGATCTGGATACCCATGTTGGCTCCCACATGTTCCACGATGATCTCATCGGATGAACCACGATGTCAAGGACTCAATCGATCCCGTATTCAATTCCCTTTGTCTATCGGTATGTTACTTGCCCGAGATTCGATCGTCGGTATACCGATACCTTGTTCAATCTCGTTACCGGCAAGTCACTTTACTCGTTCCGTAACACATCATCCCGTGATCAACTCCTTGGTCACATTGCGCATATGATGATGTCCTACCGAGTGGGCCCAGAGATACCTCTCCGTTTACACGGAGTGACAAATCCCAGTCTCGATCCGCATAAAACAATAGATACTTTCGGAGATACTTGTAGTGTACATTTATAGTCACCCAGTTACGTTGTGACGTTTGATACACCCAAGGCACTCCTACGGTATCCAGGAGTTACACGATCTCATGGTCAAAGGAAGAGATACTTGACATTGGCAAAGCTCTAGCAAACGAACTACACGATCTTTGTGCTATGCTTAGGATTGGGTCTTGTCCATCACATCATTCTCCCAATGATGTGATCCCGTTATCAACGACATCCAATGTCCATAGCCAGGAAACCATGACTATCTGTTGATCACAACGAGCTAGTCAACTAGAGGCTCACTAGGGACATATTGTGGTCTATGTATTCACACGTGTATTACGATTTCCGGATAATACAGTTATAGCATGAATAAAAGACAATTATCATGAACAAGGAAATATAATAATAATACTTTTATTATTGCCTCTAGGGCATATTTCCAACAGTCTCCCACTTGCACTAGAGTCAATAATCTAGTTCACATCGCCATGTGATTAACACTCACAGGTCACATCGCCATGTGACTAATACCCAAGAGTTTACTAGAGTCAGTAGTCTAGTTCACATCACTATGTGATTAGCACTCAATGAGTTTTATGTTTGATCATGTTGCTTGTGAGAGAGGTTTTAGTCAACGGGTCTGAACCTTTCAGATCCGTGTGTGCTTTATAAATCTCTATGTCATCTCCTAGATGCAGCTACCACGCTCTATTTGGAGCTATTCCAAACAACTGTTCTACTTGGAGCTATTCTAAATTATTGCTCCATTATATGTATCCGGTCTCTCTACTCAGAGCTATCCGGATAGGTGTCAAGCTTGCATCGTTGTAACCTTTACGACGAACTCTTTTACCACCTCCATAATCGAGAAAATTCCTTAGTCCACTAGTTACTAAGGATAACTTTGACCGCTGTCCTGTGAGCCATTCTTGGATCACTCTTGTACCCCTTGACTGACTCATGGCAAGGCACACTTCAGGTGCGGTACACAGCATAGCATACTGAAGAGCCTACGTCTTAAGCATAGGGGACGACCTTCGTCCTTTCTCTCTATTCTGCCGTGGTCGAGCTTTAAGTCTTAACTTCGTACCTTACAACTCAGGCAAGAACTCTTTCTTTGACTGGTCCATCTTGAACACCTTCAAGATCATGTCAAGGTATGTGCTCATTTGAAAGTATTATTAAGCATTTTGATCTATCCTTATAGATCTTGATGCTCAATGTTCAAGTAGCTTAATCCAGGTTTTCCATTGAAAAACACCTTTCAAATAACCCTATATGCTTTCTAGAAATTCTACATCATTTCTGATCATCAATATGTCAACAACATATACTCATCAGAAATTCTATAGTGCTCCCACTCACTTCTTTGGAAATACAAGTTTCTCATAAAATTTGTACAAACCCAAAATCTTTGATCATCATCAAAGCATACATTCCAACTCCGAGATGCTCACTCCAGTCCTTAGAAGGATCGCTGGTGCTAGCATACCTTTTAGCATCCTTAGGATCGACAAAACTTTTCTGATTGTATTGCATACAACCTTTCCTTACGAAAACTAGTAAGGAAACTTGTCTTGACATCCATCTGCCAGATTTCATAAATGCAGCTAATGCTAACATGATTCCGACGGACTTTAAGCATCGCTACGAGTGAGAAAATCTCATCGTAGTCAACTCTTTGAACTTGTCGGAAAACACTTCGCCACAAGTCGAGCTTCATAGATGGTGACATTACCATCCACGTCCGTCTTCTTCTTAAAAATCCATTTATCTCAATGGCTTGCCGATCATCGGGCAAGTCCACCAAAGTCCATGGATCCGTTCTCGGATTTTATGGCCTCGAGCCATTTATCGGAATCCGGGCCCACCATCGCTTCTCCATAGCTCGTAGGTTCATTGTTGTCCAGCAACATGACTTCCAAGACAGGATCACCTTACCACTCCGAAGTAGTACGTGTCCTTGTCGTCCTACGAGGTTTGGTAGTGACTTGATCCGAAGTTTCATGATCAATATCATAAGCTTCCACTTCAATTGGTGTAGGTGCCACAGGAACAACTTCCTGTGCCCTGTCACACACTAGTTGAAGAGACGGTTCAATAACCTCATCAAGTCTCCACCATCCTCCCACTCAACTCTTTCGAGAGAAACCTTTCCTCGAGAAAGGACCCGATTCAAGAAACGATCCATATTGCTTTCGGATCTGAATTAGGAGGTATACCCAACTGTTTTGGGTGTCCTATGAAGATGCATTTTATCCGCTTTGGGTTCGAGCTTAATCCTGAAACTTTTTCACATAAGCATCGCAGCCCCAAACCTTTAAGAAACGACAACTTCTCTAAACCATAATTCATACGGTGTCATCTCATCGGAATTACGTGGTGCCCTATTTAAAGTGAATGTGGTTGTCTCTAATGCCTAACCCATGAACGATAGTGGTAATTCGATAAGAGATATCATGGTACGCACCATATCCAATAGGGTGCAACTATGATGTTCGGACACACCATCACACTATGGTGTTCCAGGCGGTATTAATTGCGAAACAATTTCCACAATGTCTTAATTGTGTGCCAAAACTCGTAACTCAGATACTCATCTCTATGATCATATCATAGACATTTTATCCTCTTGTCACAATGATCTTCTACTTCACTCTGAATTTATTTGAACCATTCAATAATTCAGACTTGTGTTTCATCAAGTAAATATTCTCAACATCTACTCGAATCATCTGTGAAGTAAGAACATAACGATATTCACTGCATGCCTCAGCACTCATTGGACTGCACACATCAAAATGTGTTACTTCCAACAAGTTGCTATCTTGTTCCATCTTACTGAAAATGAGGCTTTTCAGTCATCTTGCCCATGTGGTATGATTTGCATATCTCAAGTGATTCAAAAATCAAGCGAGTCCGAACGATCCATTTGCATGGAGTTTCTTCATGCATATACACCAATAGACATGGTTCGCATGTCTCAAACTTTTCAAAAACGAGTGAGTCCAAAGATCCATCAACATGGAGCTTCTTCATGCGTTTTATACCATTATGACTTACATGGCAGTGCCACATGTAAGTGGTACTATCATTACTATCTTATATCTTTTGGCATGAAAATGTGTATCACTACGATTGAGATTCAAGAAACCATTCCTTTAGGTGCAAGACCATTGAAGGTATTATTCAAAAATAGAGTAACCATTATTCTCCTTAAATGAATAACCGTATTGCGATAGACATAATCCAATCATGTCTATGCTCAACGCAAACACCAATCTCGGTGGTAGAGGGAGCGTGCGATGCTTGATCATATCAACCTTGGAAACACTTCCAACATATATCGTCAGCTCACCTTTAGCTAGTCTCCGTTTATTCCGTAGCTTTTATTTCGAGTTACTAACACTTAGCAACCGAACCGGTATCCAATACCCTGGTGCTACTAGGAGTACTAGTAAAGTACACATTAACATAATGTATATCCAATATACTTCTATCGACCTTGCCAGCCTTCTCATCTACCAAGTATCTAGGGTAATGCTGCTCCAGTGGTTGTTCCCTTATTACAGAAGCACTTAGTCTCGGGTTTGGGTTCAACCTTGGGTTTCTTCACTAGAGCAGCAGCTGAATTGCTGTTTCATGAAGTATCCCTTTGTTCCCTTGCCCTTCTTGAAACTAGTGGTTTCACCAACCATCAACAATTGATGCTCCTTCTTGATTTCTACTTTCGCGGTGTCAAACATCATGAATATTTCAAGGATCATCATATCTATCCCTGATATGTTATAGTTAATCACGAAGCTCTAGCAGCTTGGTGGCAATGACTTTGGGGAAACATCACTATCTCATCTGGAGGATCAACCCCCACTCGATTCAAGTGATTGTTGTGCTCAGACAATCTGAGCACAAGCTCAACGATTGAGCTTTTCTCCCTTAGTTTGCAGGCTAAGAAAATCGTCGGAGGTCTTATACCTCTTGACGTGGGCACGAGCCTGAAATCCCAATTTCAGCCCTCGAAACATCTCATATGTTCCGCGACATTTTGAAAACATCTTTGGTGCCTCTACTTAAACCATTTAATTGAACTATCACGTAGTTATCAAAACGTGTATGTCCGATGTTCGCAACATCGACAAACGACGTTGGTGTTCAGCACACTGAGCGGTGCATTAAGGACATAAGCTTTCTACTGATCGCATAATCGCTACTATCAACTTTCAACTATATTTTCTCTAGGAACATATCTAAACAGTGGAACTAAAGCGCGAGCTTACGACATAATTTGCAAAAGGTCTTTTGACTATGTTTAGGATAATTAAGTTCATCTTATGAACTCCCACTTAGATAGACATCCCTCTGGTCATCTAAGTGATCACATGATCCGAGTCAACTAGGCCGTGTCCGATCATCACGTGAGACGGACTAGTCATCATCGGTGAACATCTTCATGTTGATCGTATCTACCATACGACTCATGCTCGACCTTTCGGTCTCCGTGTTCCGAGGCCATGTCTGCACATGCTAGGCTCATCAAGTTAACCCTAAGTGTTTTCGCTGTGTAAAACTGTCTTACACCCGTTGTATGTGAACGTAAGAATCCATCACACCCGATCATCACGTGGTGCTTAGAAGCGACGAACTGTAGCAACGGTGCACAGTTAGGGGAGAACACTTCTTGAAATTTTGTAAGGGATCATCTTATTTACTACCGTCGTTCTAAGCAAACAAGATGCATAAACATGATAAACATCACATGCAATCAAATAGAGTAGTGACATGATATGGCCAATATCATATAGCTCCTTTGATCTTCATCTTCGGGGCTCCATGATCATCTTGTCACCGGCTTGACACCATGATCTCCATCATCATGATCTCCATCATCGTGTCTTCATGAAGTTGTCACGCCAACGACTACTTCTACTTCTATGACTAACGCGTTTAGCAATAAAGTAAAGTAGTTTACATGGCGTTCTTCAATGACACGCAGGTCATACAAAAAATAAAGACAACTCCTATGGCTCCTGCCGGTTGTCATACTCATCGACATGCAAGTCGTGAATCCTATTACAAGAACATGATCAATCTCATACATCACATATACCATTCATCACATCCTTTTGGCCATATCACATCACATAGCATACCCTGCAAAAACAAGTTAGACGTCCTCTAATTGTTGTTGCATGTTTTACGTGGGTGCTATGGGTTTCTAGCAAGAACGTTTCTTACCTACGCAAGACCACAACGTGATATGCCAATTGCTATTTACCCTTCATAAGGACCCTTTTCATCGAATCCGTTCCGACTAAAGTGGGAGAGACTGGCACCCGCTAGCCACCTTATGCACCAAGTGCATGTCAATCGGTGGAACCTGTCTCACGTAAGAGTACGTGTAAGGTCGGTCCGGGCCGCTTCATCCCACAATACCGTCGAAACAAGATTGGACTAGTAACGGTAAGCATATTGAACAACATCAACGCCCACAACTACTTTGTGTTCTACTCGTGCAAAGAATCTACGCAATAGACCTAGCTCATGATGCCACTGTTGGGGAACGTAGCAGAAATTCAAAAAATTTCCTACGAAACACCAAGATCTATCTATGGAGAGACCAACAACGAGTAGAAAGAGAGTGCATCTACATACCCTTGTAGATCGCTAAGCGGAAGCGTTCAAGTGAACGGGGTTGATGGAGTCGTACTCGTCGTGATTCAAATCACCGATGATCAAGTGCCGAACGGACGGCACCTCCGCGTTCAACACACGTACAGCCCGGTGACGTCTCCCACGCCTTGATCCAGCAAGGAGAGAGGGAGAGGTTGAGGAAGACTCCATCCAGCAGCAGCACAACGGCATGGTGATGGTGGAGGAGCGTGGCAATCCCGCAGGGCTTCGCCAAGCACCATGGGAGAGGAGGAGGAGGGAGAGAGGTAGGGCTGCACCAAGAGGGAGAGAACTCATCTGTATGGCAGCCCCAAAACTCATCTATATATAGGGGGAAGGGGGGGCTGCGCCCCCTTTAGGGTTTCCCACCCCCAAGGGGTGCGGCCAGCCCTAGATGGCAAAGGGGAGGCGGCCAAGGGGGGAGAGGAGAGGGAGGCGCACCAATATGGGCCTTAAGGCCCATCTGGACTAGGGTTTGCCCCCTCCCACTCTCCCTTGCGCCTTGGCCCCTTGTGGGGGGCGCACCAGCCCTCCTAGGGGCTGGTCCCCTCCCACACTTGGCCCTCGCAACCTTCTGGGGCAGGTGGCCCCACTTGGTGGACCCCCGGGACCCTCCCGGTGGTCCCGGTACAATACCGATATCGCCCGAAACTTTTCCGGTGACCAAAACAGGACTTCCCATATATAAATCTTTACCTCCGGACCATTCCGGAACTCCTCGTGACGTCCGAGATCTCATCCGGGACTCCGAACAACATTCGGTAACCACATACAAGCTTCCTTTATAACCCTAGCGTCATCGAACCTTAAGTGTGTAGACCCTACGGGTTCGGGAGACATGCAGACATGACCGAGACGTTCTCCGGTCAATAACCAACAGCGGGATCTGGATACCCATGTTGGCTCCCACATGTTCCACGATGATCTCATCGGATGAACCACGATGTCAAGGACTCAATCGATCCCGTATTCAATTCCCTTTGTCTATCGGTATGTTACTTGCCCGAGATTCGATCGTCGGTATACCGATACCTTGTTCAATCTCGTTACCGGCAAGTCACTTTACTCGTTCCGTAACACATCATCCCGTGATCAACTCCTTGGTCACATTGCGCATATGATGATGTCCTACCGAGTGGGCCCAGAGATACCTCTCCGTTTACACGGAGTGACAAATCCCAGTCTCGATCCGCATAAAACAATAGATACTTTCGGAGATACCTGTAGTGTACATTTATAGTCACCCAGTTACGTTGTGACGTTTGATACACCCAAGGCACTCCTACGGTATCCAGGAGTTACACGATCTCATGGTCAAAGGAAGAGATACTTGACATTGGCAAAGCTCTAGCAAACGAACTACACGATCTTTGTGCTATGCTTAGGATTGGGTCTTGTCCATCACATCATTCTCCCAATGATGTGATCCCGTTATCAACGACATCCAATGTCCATAGCCAGGAAACCATGACTATCTGTTGATCACAACGAGCTAGTCAACTAGAGGCTCACTAGGGACATATTGTGGTCTATGTATTCACACGTGTATTACGATTTCCGGATAATACAGTTATAGCATGAATAAAAGACAATTATCATGAACAAGGAAATATAATAATAATACTTTTATTATTGCCTCTAGGGCATATTTCCAACACGGACTGCCATGACTCAGCCTGAATGGCAGCTTGCGATGGCTGAAGAGCTTGCTGCCCTTGAGTGTTCTGGCACATGGGATCTAGTTTCCCTCCCTTCCGGTGTTCGTCCCATCACCTGCAAGTGGGTCTACAAGATCAAGACTCGCTCTGATGGTTCTCTTGAGTGTTACAAAGCTCGTCTTGTGGCCTGTGGTTTTCAATAGGAGCAGGGACGCGATTATGATGAGACATTTGCTCCTGTGGCCCAGATGACCACTGTCCGCACTCTTCTTGTTGTGGCTTCTGTTCGTCATTGGTCCATCTCTCAACTTGATGTCCAGAACGCCTTTCTCAATGGCGAGTTACGTGAGGAGGTTTATATGCAGCCACCACCGGGGTACTATGCTCCTGACGGTATGGCCTGTAGACTTCGTCGCTCCCTCTATGGTCTTAGACAGGCCCCTCGCACCTGGTTTGAAAGCTTTGCCTATGTGGTGACTGCCGCTGGTTTCTTGCCCAGTGATCATGATCCCGCGTTGTTTGTTCACACGTCTCTTTGTGGTCGGACTCTTCTCCTTCTCTATGTTGATGACATGATCATCACTGGTGACGACTCCGAGAACATTGCCTTTGTTAAGGCTTGCCTTAGAGACCAGTTCCTCATGACTGATCTTGGTCCACTTTGCTATTTTCTTGGAATTGAGATCTCCTCCACCTCTGATGGCTTCTACATCTCCCAAAAAAATATATTAGGGATCTTCTTGCTCGCGCTGCTCTCGATGATGAGCACACCGTTGTGACTCCTATGGAGCTCAACGTTCAGCTTCTTGCCTCTGATGGTGACCCTCTTCCTAATCCCACTCAATATCGTCACCTTGTTGGCAGCCTTATCTATCTTGTCGTTACGTGTCCTGACATGTCCTATCCTGTCCACATCCTGGGTCAGTTTGTTTCAGCCCCCACCTCTGTCCACTATAGTCACCTCCTCCGTGTTCTATGATATCTTCATGGCACGATCTCCCAGCGCCTTTTCTTTCCCTGCTCCAGCTCTCTTGAGCTCCAGGCCTACTCTGATGCTACCTGGTCTAGTGATCCCTCTGATCGATGATTGTTGTCTGCTTACTGTGTCTTTCTTGGTGGCCTCTTATTGCCTGGAAGACAAAGAAACAGACTGCAGTTTCTCGCTCGAGTACAGAGGCTGAGTTGCGAGCCATGGCTATGTTGACGGCTAAGGTGATCTGGTTACAGTGGTTACTTGAGGACTTTGGTGTGTGTGCTACTACCTCGACTCCCCTACTGTCAGACAGTACTAGTGCTATCAGTATTGCATGTGACCCGGTGAAGCATGAGCTCACCAAGCACATCGGTGTGGATGCCCACTTTGTGCGTGCTGCTGTGCAGGATTAGACTCTCGCTCTTCACTATGTGCCCTCTGAGTTATAGTTGGCTGACTTCTTCACGAAGGCACAGACTCGAGCGCAGCATGGCTTTTTCCTCTCCAAACTTAGTGTTGTTGATCCACCATGAGTTTGAGGGGGGGTGTTAGATGTGTATAGTCTCTTTTCGGTATATCCCCACTGTATAAGGGGTTTCATGCACTTTACCTCACATATATATGTGATGGCCTTTGGCCCTCAGTAAAGTTCAGTTGCTCATTATCCAACAGGAGTAAGTGTCATGTTCAGGGGCGGAGTCAGGGGGTGCGAGCAGGGGTCAGACACCCCCCATCGCCTCCCCCCCCCCTAGGAGGTTTCGTTACTTGGTTGGTAGTTTATACGTATAGGTAAGTATAGGTAACCTGTTGTGAACTTTCATATGTTTGTTTAATGCAAATGGCCTAGCATCGCAACTTTATAGCCCAAAGCCCATAAAGCATCGAGTGATCGCTAGTTGTACGTACACATCAGAAAAAAGGATTACGTGCAACCGTGAGATCGAGTAGTTTTAATTTCCTATCTTCCCGTAATTATGTTCATGGCTTCTAGTTCTAGGTCTGTTAGCTACGTATGACCTTGCGCCGTTGCCCATGGCGGCGCCGCCTCTCGCGCTCTCGCCTGTAGCTGCTTCCGCCGTTGTGGCACAAGCACAATCAGGGTAGAGGGCACTCTCTAGGGGCAAGGAATCGAGGTACATCATTGCTACATACTCCAGTAAATCCTGTAATCTATTTGAACTAGTACAATACCTTGCAAGACTAATTAGGTAAATCTGGCATTTAGAAATCTAATTTCACTCGTTGTTTAGTGTCGCACGGTTTGAATGATAAAAAGTCATTTATTCAAGCTCATTGCTTCTAGCTCAAATATTAATGAAAACGCAAACCCACTCAACGACCAACATGTCATAGATGATAATTTTTACCCTGTTATTATATATCTATCAAACATATGTTGCCATATGTCCATAGAAATTCTATTTTTTGTGTGTGTTGTGTCTGCCCCCCTCATGACTAAATCCTGGCTCCGCCCCTGGTCATGTTGTTGCTTATTCCATGCGGTGAGCACTCTGATGTTGTATGATATTAGGCTGGCCATAGTGAGAGTAACATAACCGGTAACATGCACTTGGGACTAGCAAACATGTTTATGTGACACGCAATTAAAGAAGAGAGAGAGGGTTGGAGTAACATAGGTAGATACCATATCATGTTAAATGTTATACTACTTTGTGTCATGCATGACAATAAATATGATCATCTATGATACTACTTTATGATACTATGCACTACGGAGGTAGTATCATACACTAGTATCATATGCATGATACTAGTATATGATATTCCTCACTATGGGTAGCCTTAGGATGTGAGCTTTCAATAATTTATAGGGATAATTAGATTTAAGGCCCTAGTTGTGTCCCACTCGTCTGTTTTACCCCTAATTCCCAAAATTCATCGGTTCTGTCCAAGTCACTTTGATCCTCTTATGCTTTTGCCCTTTGACGTTTGACCGTCAGTTTGAAAACTTCATAACTAATTCATACCAAATCAGAAAAATGCAAATAAGATATCAAAATGTTCATAAAAACATCACCTATATGTGAGTGTCATTTGCATTCATGAAACAAGTGTTGGAAAGTGCCCATCCGAGTTTTAGCTCTTAGGCTACCACCACGAATAGTAAAATCTAAAAAAGTTCAAAAAATCAAAAAAAAATTGGTGGCAAAGAATGACAAATGTTTTAAGTGCCTGCCAAGTTTCATCAGGGAATAACATTCGTGAGTGTCATGGCAAAAAAACAATCAGCACTCCAAAATAGATTATTTTTTGGCATGACTTCCACGAATGTCATTCCCTAATGAAACTTGGCAAGCACTTAGAACATTTATCGTTCTTTGCACCATATTTTTTTTGAATTTTTTTTGAATTTTTTTAGAGTTTACTATCCATGGTGGTATCAAAAGAGCTAAAACTCGGATGTGCACTTTCCAACACTTTTTTCATGAATGCAAATGACGCTCACATATAGGTGATGTTTTTCTGAATATTTTGGTATCTTTGCATTTTTCTGATTTAGTATGAATTAGGTATGAAGTTTCAAACTGATGGTCAAACGGTCAAAGGGCAAAAGCATAAGAGGAGCAAAGTGACTTGGACAGAACCGGTGACTTTTGGGAATTAGGGGTAAAACAGACGAGTGGGACATAACTAGGGGCATAAATCTAATTATCCCTAATTTATATCGTTAGTCAGGTTGTGGTTGTCATCGTGATGAATTGTAAAAAAACATTGTTTTGTACAACAATTTTTGCCTCTTTTATTGTTGGGTAATCACTCTTTTCCTGCCTTTATCGATATTTCTCCACTACAGATTATTAAACAGGGACTGCTCATTTCTAAGTCGATTGAGACTCATAGTTGATTGAGTAACTTATATTTCTAAGTCGACAACCACAATCCTTCATCCTTTATCAAATGAAAATTAGATGGTTGCACATTTTTTAAATCATATGCAATGCCAGTTGCACATTTCTACACATGAAGTTTCAAAAGAACTTGTTGCAACTCTAGGTCCCACCATGTGCAATTTGGTAAGCTTATAAATAATATTTTGGGGGTCACCTTACAATTAGTAAAACTGAAGTTCGGCTGGCACAGTTCAACAGCCGCAAATTGAGCCTTAGTATTCTAATGAACTTTGCTGTATAAATATTTGCTCTTTCCATTGAATCATGTCACTATAAAGGTGATTTGTATTTGTGTAGTTTTTCCATGTGCAGAAGTAGTAGAACAACTTAAATGGCTGGTTGGCTGGTGTTAGGGACAACCCCTCTATTACGAATCGTAAATGACTAAATATTGTATTGTGTTGTGCAAGTCAACAGACTGAGTGAAACCGGACTTTGCATCATGCTATTCAGTTAATTGAACTACACCAAAGAATGGTGTCATACTTTCAGTTAAACAAATAGATCCCCGTGCGTAATGTTGGCATAGAAAATTTGGTCTTTCAGATTCCAAAGAATGATTTACACCAAAGATCGAGTTACTCAATAGAAAATTTGTTCCTTCAAATTCCAAATGCACAATTAATAGTTTAGACTATACTTTTGTTGCTGCCAAGTTGTAGTATGTTACTGTCGTGTTTGTATTTTCCAAAATTGTAGGTGGAGTACTACTTCAGTGATGAGGATCTTATGATGGATGAGTATTCACTGATATCATGTTGTCGATTATCTCTCTTTTGGACATCTTCCTGTTGGGGAACGTAGTAATTTCAAAAAAAATCCTACGCACACGCAAGATCATGGTGATGATATAGCAACGAGAGGGGAGAGTATTCGTCCATGTACCCTCGTAGACCGTAAGCGAAAGCGTTAGCACAACGCGGTTGATGTAGTCGTACGTCTTCACGATCCGACCGATCCAAGCACCAAACGTACGGGGCCTCCGAGTTCAGCACACGTTCAGCTCGATGACGATCTTCGGCCCTCCGATCCAGCAAAGGCTCCGGAGATGAGTTCCGTCAGCACGACGGCATGGTGACGATGATGATGTTCTACCGGTGCAGGGCTTTGCCTAAACTCCGCGACGATATGACCGAGGTGGAATATGGTGGAAGGGGGCACCGCACACGGCTAAGGAACGATCCGTAGATCAACTTGTGTGTTTGGGGTGCCCCCCTGCCCCCGTATATAAAGGAGCCAGGGGGGAGGAGGCGTCCGGCCTAGAGGGCGCGCCAAGGGGGGGAGTCCTACTCCCACTGGGAGTAGGACTCCCTCTTTCCAAGTAGGAGTAGGAGAAGGGGGGAAAGAGGAGGAAGAGGGGAAGGAAAGGGGGGGGGGCGCCGCCCCCCTTCCCTTGTCCTATTCGGACTAGGAGGGGGAGGGGCGCGCGGCCCCCTCCTGGCTCCTTCCCTCTTCTCCCTCGTGGCCCATGTAGGCCCATTAACCCCCCGGGGGGTTCCGGTAACCTCCCGGTACTCCGGTAAAATGCCGATTTCACCCGGAACTATTCCGATGTCCAAACATAGGCTTCCAATATATCAATCTTTATGTCTCGACCATTCCGAGACTCCTCATCATGTCCATGATCACATCCGGGACTCCGAACAAACTTCGGTACATCAAAACTTATAAACTCATAATAAAACTGTCATCGAAACATTAAGCGTGCGGACCCTACGGGTTCGAGAACTATGTAGACATGACCTAAAACCATTCTCGGTCAATAACCAATAGTGGTACCTGGATGCCCATATTGGTTCCTACATATTCTACGAAGATCTTTATCGGTCAAACCGCATAACAACATACGTTGTTCCCTTTGTCATCGATATGTTACTTGCCCGAGATTTGATCGTCGGTATCCAATACCTAGTTCAATCTCGTTACCGGCAAGTCTCTTTACTCGTTCTGTAATACGTCATCTCATAACTAACTCATTAGTTATAATGCTTGCAAGGCTTAAGTGATGAGTATTACCTAGAGGGCCCAGAGATACCTCTCCGACAATCGGAGTGACAAAACCTAATCTAGAAATACGCCAACCCAACATGTACCTTTGGAGACACCTATAGTACTCCTTTATAATCACCCAGTTACGTTGTGACGTTTGGTAGCACCCAAAGTGTTCCTCCGGTAAATGGGAGTTGCATAATTCTCATAGTTACAGGAACATGTATAAGTCATGAAGAAAGCAATAGCAGTATACTAAACGATCAAGTGCTAGGCTAACGGAATGGGTCATGTCAATCACATCATTCTTCTAATGATGTGATCCCACTAATCAAATGATAACACATGTCTATGGTTAGGAAACATAACCATCTTTGATTAATGAGCTAGTCAAGTAGAGGCATACTAGTGACTATATGTTTGTCTATGTATTCACACATGTATCATGTTTCCGGTTAATACAATTCTAGCATGAATAATAAACATTTATCATGAAATAAGGAAATAAATAATTGCCTCTAGGGCATATTTCCTTCAGTCTCCCACTTGCACTAGAGTCAATAATCTAGTTCACATCGCCATGTGATTTAATACCAGTATTCATATCTGTATATGATTAACACCCATAGTTCACATCTTCATGTGACCAACACCCAAAGGGTTTACTAGAGTCAATAATCTAGCTCACATTGCTATGTGATTAACACCCAAAGAGTACAAAGGTATGATCATGTTTTGCTCGTGAGAGAAGCTTAGTCAACGGTTCTGTCATATTCAGAGTCGCATGTATTTTGCAAATATTCTATGTCTACAATGCTCTGCACGGAGCTACTCTACCTAATTGCTCCCACTTTCAATATGTATCCAGATTGAGACTTAGAGTCTTCTGGATCGGTGTAAAAGCTTGCACCGATGTAACTTTTACAACGAACTCTTTTATCACCTCCATAATCGAGAAACATCTCCTTAGTCCTTACTAAGGATATTCTTGACCGCTGTCCAGTGATCTACTATTAGATCAAAATTGTATTCCCTTGCCAAACTCAGAGCAAGGTATACAATATGTCTGGTTCACAGCATAGCATACTTTATAGAACCTATGACTGAGGCATAGGGAATGACTTTTCATTCTTTTTCTATTTTCTGCCATGGTCGGGTCTTGAGTCTTACTCAATTTCACACCTTGCAACACAGGCAAGAACTCCTTCTTTGACTGTTCCATTTTGAACTATTTCAAAAATTTATCAAGGTATGTATTCATTGAAAAATCTTATCAAGCGTCTTGATCTATCTATATAGATCTTGATGCTCAATGTGTAAGCAGCTTCACCGAGGTCTTTCTTTGAAAAACTCTTATTCAAGTATCCTTTCATGCTTTGCAGAATAATTCTACATTATTTCCGATCAACAATATGTCATTCACATATACTTATCAGAAATGTTGTAGTGCTCCCACTCACTTTCTTGTAAATACAGGCTTCACCGTAAGTCTGTACAAAACTATATGCTTTGATCAACTTATCAAAGCGTATATTCCAACTCTGAGATGCTTGCACCAGTCCATAGATGGATCGCTGGAGCTTGCACATTTTGTTAACACCTTTAGGATTGACAAAACCTTCTGGTTGCATCATATACAACTCTTCTTTAAGATAACCATTTAAGGAATGTAGTTTTGACATCCATTTGCATAATTTCATAAAATGTGGCAATTGCTAACATGATTCGGACAGACTTTTAAGCATCGATACGAGTGAGAAAGTCTCATTGTATTCAACACCTTGAACTTTGTCAAAAACCTTTTTCGACAAGTCTAGCTTTGTAGATAGTAACACTACTATCAGCGTCCGTCTTCCTCTTGAAGATCCATTTATTTTCTATGGCTTGCCGATCATCGGGCAAGTCCACCAAAGTCCATACTTTGTTCTCATACATGGATCCCATCTCAGATTTCATGGCCTCAAACCATTTTGCGGAATCTGGGCTCATCATCGCTTCCTCATAGTTCGTAGGTTTATCATGGTCCAGTAACATGACTTTCAGAACAGGATTACCGTACCACTTTGGTGCGGACCGTACTCTGAAAAACCTACGAGGTTCTGTAGTAACTTGATTTGAAGTTACATGATCATCATCATTAGCTTCCTCACTAATTGGTGTAGGAATCACCGGAACTGATTTCTGTGATGAACTACTTTCCAATTCGGGAGAAGGTACAAATTACCTTATCAAGCTCTACTTTCCTCCCACTCACTTCTTTCGAGAGAAACTCCTTCTCTAGAAAGGATCCATTTTTAGCAACGAATGTTTTGCCTTCGGATCTGTGATAGAAGGATTACCCAACAGTTTCCTTTGGGTATTCTATGAAGACGCACTTCTCCGATTTAGGTTCGAGCTTATCGGGTTGAAAAACATTTTCATATAAGCATCGCAACTCCAAACTTTAAGAAACGACAACTTGGGTTTCTTGTTAAACTATAGTTCATATGGTGTCGTCTCAACGGATTTAGATGGTGCCCTTTTAACGTGAATGCAGCTGTCTCTAATGCATAACCCCAAAACAATAGTGGTAAATCAGTAAGAGACATCATAGATCGCACCATATCCAATAAAGTGCGGTTACGATGTTCGGACACACCATAACGTTGTGGTGCTCCAGGTGGCGTGAGCTGTGAAACTATTCCACATTGTTTTAATTGAAGACCAAACTCGTAACTTAAATATTCGTCTCCGCGATCAGATTGCAGAAACTTTATTTTCTTGTTACGATGATTTTTCCACTTTGAACCTTTCAACTATTTCAGACTTATGTTTCATCAAGTAGATATACCCATATCTGCTCAAATCATCTTGTGAAGGTCAGAAAATAACGATACTTGCCACGAGCATCAACACTCATTGGATCACATACATCGGTATGTATTATTTCCAATAAGTCAATAGCTTGTTCCATTGTTCCGGAGAATGGAGTTTTAGTCATCTTGCCCAAAAGGCACGGTTCGCAAGCATCAAATGATTCATAACCAAGTGATTCCAAAAATCCATCTTTATGGAGTTTCTTCATGTGCTTTACACCGATATGACCCAAACGGCAGTGCCACAAATAAGTTGCACTATCATTATTAACTTTGCATCTTTTGGCATCAATATTATGAATATGTGTATCACTACAATCGAGATCCAACAAACTATTTTCACTGGGTGTATAACCATCGAAGGTCTTATTCACGTAAACAGAATAACAATTATTCTTTAACTTTAAATGAATAACCGTACTGCAATAAACATGATCAAATCATATTCATGCTCAACGCAAACGCCAAATAACATTTATTTAGGTTTAACACTAATCCCGAAAGTATAGGGAGTGTGCGATGATGATCATATCAATCTTGGAACTACTTCCAACACTCATCGTCACTTCCCCTTTAACTAGTCTCTGTTTATTCTGTAACTCCTGTTTCGAGTTACTAATCTTAGCAACCGAACAAGTATCAAATACTCAGGGGCTACTATAAACACTAGTAAGGCACATATCAATAATCTGTATATCAAATATACCCTTGTTCACTTTGCCATCCTTCTTATCCACCAAATATTCAGGGCATTTCCGCTTCCAGTGACCATTTCCTTTGCAGTGTAAACACTCAGTTTCAGGCTATGGTCCAACTTTGGGTTTCTTCGCAGGAGTGACAACTTGCTTGTCTTTCCACTTGAAGTTCCCTTTCTTTCCCTTTGCCCTTCTCTTGAAACTAGTGGTCTTGTCAATCAACACTTGATGCTCTTTCTTGATTTCTACCTTCGCTGATTTCAACATCACGAAGAGCTCGGGAATCATTTTCGTCATCCCTTGCATACTATAGTTCATCACGAAGTTCTAGTAACTTAGTGATGGTGACTAGAGAATTCTGTCAATCACTATCTTAGCTGGAAGATTAACTCCCACTTGATTCAAGCGATTGAAGTACCCAGACAATCTGAGCACATGCTCGCTAGTTGAGCGATTCTTCTCCATCTTTTAGCTATAGAACTTGTTGGAGACTTCATATCTCTCAACTCGAGTATTTGCTGGAAATATTAACTTCAACTCCTGGAACATCTCATATGGTCCATGACGTTCAAAACGTCTTTGAAGTCCCGATTCTAAGCCGTTAAGCATGGTGCACTAAACTATCAAGTAGTCATCATATTGAGCTAGCCAGACGTTCATAACTTCTGCATCTGCTCCTGCAATAGGTTTGTCACCTAGAGGTGCATTAAGGACATAATTCTTCTATGCAGCAATGAGGATAAACCTCAGATCACGGATCGAATCCGCATCATTGTTACTAACATTTTTCAACACAATTTTCTCTAGGAACATATCAAAATAAACATATGAAAGCAACAACGCAAGCTATTGATCTACAACATAATTTGCAAAATACTATCAGGT
This sequence comes from Triticum dicoccoides, assembly GCF_002162155.2. Taxonomy (NCBI): domain Eukaryota; kingdom Viridiplantae; phylum Streptophyta; class Magnoliopsida; order Poales; family Poaceae; genus Triticum; species Triticum dicoccoides. The sequence continues at coordinate 443,307,990 of NC_041393.1, read as the reverse complement.
ACTAAGTTCATGATAAATTTAAGTTCAATTAATCATATTACTTAAGAACTCACACTTAGACAGACATCTCTCTAGTCATCTAAGTGATCACGTGATCCAAATCAACTAAACCATGTCCGATCATCACGTGAGATGGAGTAGTTTCAATGGTGAACGTCGCTATGTTGATCATATCTACTATATGATTCACGTTCGACCTTTCAGTCTCCGTGTTCCGAGGCCATATCTGTATATGCTAGGCTCGTCAAGTATAACCTGAGTATTCTGCGTGTGCAACTATTTTGCACCCGTTGTATTTGAACGTAGAGCCTATCACACCCGATCATCACATGGTGTCTCAGCACGAAGAACTTTTGCAACGGTGCATACTCAGGGAGAACACTTCTTGCTAATTAGTGAGAGATCATCTTAAAATGCTACCGTCAATCAAAGCAAGATAAGATGCATAAAGGATAAACATCACATGCAATCAATATAAGTGATATGATATGGCCATCATCATCTTGTGCTTGTGATCTCCATCTTCGAAGCACCGTCATGATCACCATCATCACCGGCACGACACCTTGATCTCCATCGAAGCATCGCTGTCGTTACGCCATCTATTGCTTCTACGACTATCGCTACCGCTTAGTGATAAAGTAAAGCAATTACAGGGCGTTTGCATTTCATACACTAAAGCGACAACCATATAGCTCCTGCCATTTGCCGATAACTTCGGTTACAAAACATGATCATCTCATACAATAAAATATAGCATCACGTCTTGACCATATCACATCACAACATGCCCTGCAAAAACAAGTTAGATGTCCTCTACTTTGTTGTTGCAAATTTTACGTGGCTGCTACGGGCTTAGCAAGAACCGTTCTTACCTACGCATCAAAAACCACAACGATAGTTCGTCAAGTTGGTGCTGTTTTAACCTTCGCAAGGACCAGGCGTAGCCACACTCGATTCAGCTAAAGTGAGAGAGACAGACACCCGCCAGCCACCTTTAAGCACGAGTGCTCGTAACGGTGAAACCAGTCTCGCGTAAGCGTACGCGTAATGTTGGTCTGGGCCGCTTCATCTCACAGTACCGCCGAACCAAAGTATGACATGCTGGTAAGCAGTATGACTTGTATCGCCCACAACTCACTTGTGTTCTACTCGTGCATATAACATCAATGCATAAAACCTAGGCTCGGATGCCGCTGTTGGGGAACGTAGTAATTTCAAAAAAAATCCTACGCACACGCAAGATCATGGTGATGATATAGCAATGAGAGGGGAGAGTGTTCGTCCACATACCCTCGTAGACCGTAAGCGGAAGCGTTAGCACAACGCGGTTGATGTAGTCGTACGTCTTCACGATCCGACCGATCCAAGCACCGAATGTACGGGGCCTCCGAGTTTAGCACACGTTCAGCTCGATGACGATCTCCGGCCCTCCGATCCAGCAAAGGCTCCGGAGATGAGTTCCGTCAGCATGACAGCGTGGTGACGATGATGATGTTCTACCAGCGCAGGGCTTCGCCTAAACTTTGCGACGATATGACCGAGGTGGAATATGGTGGAAGGGGGCACCGCACACGGCTAAGGAACGATCCGTAGATCAACTTGTGTGTTTGGGGTGCCCCCCTGCCCCCGTATATAAAGGAGCCAGGGGGAGGAGGCAGCCGGCCTAGAGGGCACGCCAAGGGGGGGAGTCCTACTCCCACCGGGAGTAGGACTCCCTCTTTCCAAGTAGGAGTAGGAGAAGGGGGGAAAGAGGAGGAAGAGGGGAAGGAAAGGGGGGGGCGCCGCCCCCCTTCCCTTGTCCTATTCGGACTAGGAGGGGGAGGGGCGCGCGGCCCCCTCCTGGCTCCTTCCCTCTTCTCCCTCGTGGCCCATGTAGGCCCATTAACCCCCCGGGGGTTCCGGTAACCTCCCGGTACTCCGGTAAAATGCCGATTTCACCCGGAACTATTCCGATGTCCAAACATAGGCTTCCAATATATCAATCTTTATGTCTCGACCATTCCGAGACTCCTTGTCATGTCCGTGATCACATCCGGGACTCCGAACAAACTTCGGTACATCAAAACTTATAAACTCATAATAAAACTGTCATTGAAACGTTAAGCGTGCGGACCCTACGGGTTCGAGAACTATGTAGACATGACCTAAAACCATTCTCGGTCAATAACCAATAGCGGGACCTGGATGCCCATATTGGTTCCTACATATTCTACGAAGATCATTATCGGTCAAACCGCATAACAACATACGTTGTTCCTTTTGTCATCGGTATGTTACTTGCCCGAGATTTGATCGTCGGTATCCAATACCTAGTTCAATCTCGTTACCGGCAAGTCTCTTTACTTGTTCTGTAATACGTCATCTCATAACTAACTCATTAGTTATAATGCTTGCAAGGCTTAAGTGATGAGTATTACCGAGAGGGCCCAGAGATACCTCTCCGACAATCGGAGTGACAAAACCTAATCTCGAAATACGCCAACCCAACATGTACCTTTGGAGACACCTGTAGTACTCCTTTATAATCACCCAGTTACGTTGTGACGTTTGGTAGCACCCAAAGTGTTCCTCCGGTAGCACCCAAAGTGTTCCTCCAGTAAACGGGAGTTGCATAATTCTCATAGTTACAGGAACATGTATAAGTCATGAAGAAAGCAATAGTAGTATTCTAAATGATCAAGTGCTAGGCTAACGGAATGGGTCATGTCAATCACATCATTCTTCTAATGATGTGATCCCACTAATCAAATGACAACACATGTCTATGGTTAGGAAACATAACCATCTTTGATTAATGAGCTAGTCAAGTAGAGGCATACTAGTGACCATATGTTTGTCTATGTATTCACACATGTATCATGTTTCCGGTTAATACAATTCTAGCATGAATAATAAACATTTATCATGAAATAAGGAAATAAATAATTGCCTCAGGGCATATTTCCTTCACTTCCTTACTTTAGAAATTCAATTTTCTGGTGAGGAACTGATGGCGGAAATCCTATAGACCTACGCCGACGGATGCTTTCGCTGGTGAACTTTGGACTATTAAGAAAAAGTGAATATGACATTCTTGAGTTCATGAAGGCGATAGTGAGAAGCCATGGCAGGGAGAGATGACGACGGCGATGCCGTGGCGAGGAGAGTAGGCAGCAGAATAGGATTTGAGTGTGAGGGTTGTGCTGCATGGTGAGAGTCAGAATGACCCTTTTCTATTCTAAGATGAGAAGGAAAACAACGGTTGTTTGTTTTTTTAGAGAAAAGTGAGTGTTTTCTATTAAGGAAATGTCATGTAGTTTTATCTATATTGAAAATAGCACACCCTAGCAAGTCGTTTTTTGACAATAATTACTAACAAGTGATTTACATGTGAGCCTACAGTTTACTAAAACTGAGATGCACTGCACTCTACTAAAAATCACAATGTCACCCACTCCGACTAAAAACGGTCACCTACTCAAAACGAGCAACTGACCAATGAATATAATGTATATGGGCTTACTTATTTTGTTATGTTTTAACATGTGTTCATATGTTCATTTTGTGGATTAGATATAAAAACTACCGATGGATTTACGCTTTAAAATGTTGACTGACAGTTGTATGATGGACGGTCCGAAAACTCACTAAGTCTTACACAATTAGAAGATATGCATACAAATAATTGCTCTTCTTTATATATTTGTTGTAGATGATAATACAAAGGATGTACTTTATGTATGTTTATTTTTGCAGAGTATGAGACAGTTAGAGATGTATTATGTGGACATTCAAAAAGAATCCATCAACAAGGGTGTCAAAACGGTGTTGTTGGAAGGGGCCAAAAATTCACCGCGTTATATACAACAATACATGTATATATATGCAATCAAAACAAAAATTAAAAAGTTCTTGGAAATGCACGGGCATTCTACTAGTACTAGTAGTAGTACTGTATGAGGAAGAAGGCAACAAGAATATAAGTTTTGCCCGACAATTTATTCTTATAAGACATGCTAGACCTGGTAGACCTCATTGTTGCAATGGGAGTATCATACAACACTACAAAAAAGACACATCCGTGACATTTTTGCTCGAACGAATTTTTTCCTCTCATACTTATGACACTTATATGACGATAATTGTGACAAAAACACGTATCATCATAAATGTGGTGGGCTCCTACTTCTATGACAAAAAATCATGACAAAAATGGGCTTTTTATCCTGGGTGGGCTGGAGACGCACCTGCATGACATGCTTTGGGTTGTCCATGATGGAAAAAATCATGGTAGAAGCGAGGGTGAGAAAAATTTCTGAGAGTTCCCAGAAACGGTAGATAGTCGGGGCCAAGCGATGCACAAATGTTTGTGCATTTCACTCATATAAGTACACATGAGTGTGTGAGGTGTTGATTTCTAACTAAACCCGAGCGAAGCATTCGCTTATTGAACCCGAGCGATTGCACTAGAGCATGTTAGTTCTACCATGGAGACCAGGGTTTGAACCCTAGGTAACACCGATTTTTGCCTCTTTTTCCTCAGGCACCTCATGCCTCCCTACGCCTTCATGGGCAGGCCTGCAGGGCATGATGCTGATGAGCCACAAGTATAGGGGATCTATCGTAGTCCTTTCGATAAGTAAGAGTGTCGAACCCAATGAGGAGCAGAAGGAAATGACAAGCGGTTTTCAGTAAGGTATTCCCTGCAAGCACTGAAATTATCGGTAACAAATAGTTTTGTGATAAGGAAATTCGTAACAGGTGATAAGTAACAAAAGTAAACAAGGTGCAGCAAGGTGGACCAATCCTTTTTGTAGCAAAGGACAAGCCTGGACAAACTCTTATATAAAGGAAAGCGCTCCCGAGGACACATGGGAATTATCGTCAAGCTAGTTTTCATCACGCTCATATGATTCGCGTTCGTTACTTTGATAATTTGATATGTGGGTGGACCCGTGCTTGGGTACTGCCCTTCTTTGGACAAGCATCCCACTTATGATTAACTACTCCCGCAAGCATCCGCAACTACAAAAGAAGAATTAAGGTAAACCTAACCATAGCATGAAACATATGGATCCAAATCAGCCCCTTACGAAGCAACGCATAAACTAGGGTTTAAGCTTCTGTCACTCTAGCAACCCATCATCTACTTATTACTTCCCAATGCCTTCCCCTAGGCCCAAATAATGGTGAAGTGTCATGTAGTCGACATTCACATGACACCACTAGAGGAAAGACAACATACATCTTATCAAAATATCGAACGAATACCAAATTCACATGACTACTTATAGTAAGACTTCTCCCATGTCCTTAGGAACAAATGTAACTACTCACAAATCATGTTCATGTTCATAATCAGAGGGGTATTAATATGCATTAAGGATCTGAACTTATAATCTTCCACCGAATAAACCAACTAGCATCAACTACAAGGAGTAATCAACACTACTAGCAACCCACATGTACCAATCTGAGGTTTTGAGACAAAGATCGGATACAAGAGATGAACTAGGGTTTGAGAGGAGATGGTGCTGGTAAAGATGTTGATGGATATTTACCCCCTCCCGATGAGAGGATCGATGGTGATGACGATGGTGACGATTTCCCCCTCCCGGAGGAATGTTTCCTCAGCAGAACAGCTCCTCCAAAGCCCAAGATTGGTTCCGCCGAGGTTCCACCTCGACACGACGGTGCTTCGTCCCAAAAGCATCCTTATGATTTTTTCCAGGGCGAAAGACTTCATATAGCAAAAGATGGGCACCAGAGGCCTGCTAGAGGGCCCACGAGACAGGGGGCGCGCCCAAGGGGGGTAGGGCGCGCCCCCACCCTTGTGGCCAGGGTGTGGGCCCCCTCTGGTTGATTCTTTCGCCAGTATTTTTTATTAATTCCAAAACATGCCTCCATGAAGTTTCAGGACTTTTGGAGTTATGCAGAATAGGTCTCTAATATTTGCTCCTTTTCCAGCCCAGAATTCCAGCTGCCGACATTCTCCCTCTTCATGTAAACCTTGTAATATAAAAGAGAAAAGGCATAAGTATTGTGACATAATGTGTAGAAATAGCCCATAATGCAATAAGTATCAATATCAAAGCATGATGCAAAATGGACGTATCCACTCCCCCAAGCTTAGACCTCGCTTGTCCTTAAGCGGAAGCCAAAATCGAAAAATATGTCCACATGTTTTAGAGATGGAGGTGTCGATAAAATAAAATACAGACATGAGGGCGTCATGATCATTCTTGAAACAGCAACATATATAAATATATATTGTTATATGATTTCTTATGCTAAAGTAACAATCTATTCACAGTGTCAAGTATGAATGAGAAACTTCATTAAAAACTAACAAACTATAATCTCGGTCATTGAAGCAATTGCAATTTATCATAACATCAGAAAGAGTCAATATAAGAGCTTTTCAGCAAGTCCACATACTCAACTATCATTTAGTCTTTCACAATTGCTAACACTCATGCAATACTTATGGGTATGGAGTTTTAATCGGACACACAGAAAGATAGGGGCTTATAGTGTTGCCTCCCAACCTTTTACCTCAAGGGTAATGTCAACAATAATAGTTTATGATAACTTACGTCCAATTGGATATATATATATATATCAGGATCTTTCCAACATAATGTGCTTGCCAAAGGATAAAATGTAAAAAGGAAAGGTCAAGATCACCATGACTCTTGCATAAGGCATAAGACAAAAATAAAAGATAGGCCCTTCGCAGAGGGAAGCAGAGGTTGTCATGTGCTTTTATGGTTGGATGCACAAAATCTTAATGCGAAAGAATGCTACTTTATATTGCTACTTGTGATATGGACCTTCATTATGCAGTCTGTCGCTTTTATTACTTCCATATCACAAGATCGTATAAAGCTTATTTTCTCCACACTAATAAATCATACATACTTAAAGAGCAATCTTTATTGATTGTAACAATGACAACTTACTTGAAGGATCTTACTCAATCCATAGGTAGATATGGTGGACTCTCATGGCAAACTGGGTTTAAGGATATTTGGAAGCACAAGTAGTATCTCTACTTGGTGCAAAGAATTTGGATAACATGAGGGGGAAAGGCAAGCTCAACATGTTGGATGATCCATGACAATATACTTTATTTCGGATATAAGAAAACATAACCCATTACGTTGCCTTCCTTGTCCAACATCAACTTTTTAGCATGTCATATTTTAATGAGTGCCCACAATCATAAAAGATGTCCGAGATAGTATATTTATATGTGAGAAACTCTCTTTCTTTATTACTTCCTATTAATTGCAACGATGACCAAAACTATGTTTGTCAACTCTCAACAACTTCTATTCACCATACTCTTTACATGTGAAGTCATTACTCTCCATAAGATCAATATGATCTCGTTGTTTCTTTTTATTCTCTCTTTTTTCTTTAATTCCCTCAAGATCATAACAGGATCATCAAGCCCTTGACTCAACACTAATCTTTATTATATATATAGCTCACGGACTCGATTACATAGAAGGATCATAAAGCAAAACTCAAAACTAAATCATACTAAAACTTTATTCTAACAGATCAAGAGATTACCAAAAGGATTGAACTAAGAATACCGATAAAGATAGGAGTGTGATGGTGATACGATACCGGGGCACCTCCCCCAAGCTTGGCAGTTGCCAAGGGGAGTGTCCATACCCATGTATTTATGTCTCTTTCTTCGGAGGTGGTGATGGTAGAGTTGTTGATGATGTAGGCTTATCGTCCATCTTCCACGACATAGGCTCACCATCATAAAAGGATGATCGAGTCTCCGGGATCCTCAAATCTGCAGCCAAACTCATCCTCTTGAATCTATATTCATACTCACAGTTTTGGTTTTGCAGGTCATAGATCTGGGCCTGGAGGTGCTCAATTTTCTCGTGAAGCTTGAAGATGGTCTCCCCAATGTTCTTCACATCTAGCTTGTGCTTGTTGGTGAACTCTGTGATCATTATGTGGTTGGCATCGAGCCCGCGTCCACCATCTCCTGGCACTTGAAAAGTTGTTGCTCCATTGCTTCGAGCCTTGTCTCCGTGCTTTTGGTCCTCCTTGGTCCCGCAACATCGCGGATCTGCAGCAACCCCTCGCGCATCTCAATGGTTTGAGGATGTTGCAACACTTCCACGAGCTAGGGGTTGATGACCTTCTCGAAGAACTTGTACTTGGGGGCGCTTGGAGACGTCATGGTGATCTAGATCTGTTAGAAAAACAACTCGAAACAAAGACAGAGGATATTTGCGTGATATGGTGGTCAAAACCTTCGGGAGATCATATAATGAATTTTTACCAACCAAAAGAAGTATCATGCAAGAAAACAGAGTCCGGAGAGCACACAAGGTGCCCACGAGGCAGGGGGCGCGCCCTCCACCCTCGTGGATGCCTTGTGTCCTTCCCGGACTACTTCTTATTTTCCTATTTTATAAAATATTCCAAAACAGAGAAAAATTGCTATTTCAACTGTTTTGGAGTCGGTTTACTTACCGTACCACATACCTATTCCTTTTTGGAGTCTGAAACGTTCTAGAAAGTGTCCCTTATGTATTCCTCCGGGGTTATGATTTCCATAACATTGGTTTCAACATTTATGGGATTACCTGAGATATAATGTTTGATCCTTTGATCGTTCACCACCTTCAGATTTGTGCCTTCGAAGTTGTTGATTTTTATGGCACTGGAACGATAGACCTCCTCGATAACATAAGGGCCTTCCCGTTTAGAGAGAAGTTTTCCTGCAAAAAATCTTAAACGAGAGTTGTATAGCAAAACATAATCACATACATTAAACTCATGCTTTTGTATCCATTTGTCATGCCATCTTATGACTTTTTCTTTAAACAATTTGGCATTCTCATAGGCTTGAGTTCTCCATTCATCAAGTGAGGTAATGTCAAATAGCCTCTTCTCACCGACAAGTTTGAAATCATAATTCAGCTCTTTAATGGCCCAATACGCCTTATGTTCTAGTTTGAGAGGTAAGTGACAAGCTTTTCCATAAACCATTTTATAAGGAGACATACCCATAGGATTTTTATATGCAGTTCTATAGGCCCATAATGCATCATCAAGTTTCTTGGACCAATTCTTTCTAGATATATTAACAGTCTTTTGCAAAATTAATCTAAGCTCTCTATTGCTCAGTTCTACTTGGCCACTAGACTGTGGGTGATATGGAGATGCAATTCTATGATTAACATCATATTTAGCAAGCATTTTACGGAAAGCACCATGAATAAAATGTGAACCACCATCAGTCATTAAGTATCTAGGAACTCCAAACCTCAGAAAAATAACTTCTTTGAGCATCTTAATAGAGGTGTTATGATCAGCACTACTAGTTGGAATAGCTTCTACCCACTTAGTAACGTAATCAACAGCAACTAAAATATGTGTATACCCATTAGAGGAAGGAAACGGTCCCATATAATCAAAGCCCCAAACATCGAATGGTTCAATAACAATTTAATAATTCATAGGCATTTCTTGACGTCTACTAATATTACCAATTCTTTAACATTCATCGCAAGACAAGACAAACTTACGGGCATCTTTGAAGAGAGTAGGCCAATAAAATCCGGCTTGCAATACCATATGTGCAGTTCTATCTCCAGTGTGGTGTCCTCCATAAGCCTCGGAGTGACACTTGCGTAGGATATGTTCCTGTTCATGCTCAAGTACACAACGTCTAATAACACCACCTACTCCTTCTTTATAAAGGTGTGGGTCATCCCAGAAGTAATGTCTTAAATCATAAAAAAACTTTTTCTTTTGCTAGTATGTGAAACTAGGTGGTATAAATTTGGCAACAATGTAATTAGCATAATCAGCATACCATGGAGCAGTACGAGAAGCATTTATGACAGCTAATTGTTCATCAGGAAAGCTATCATTAATGGGTAGTGGGTAATCAAGAACATTTTCTAACCTATACAAGTTGTCTGCAACGGGGTTCTCAGCTCCCTTTCTATCGATAATATGCAAATCAAATTCTTGTAGTAAGAGAACCCATCTAATAAGTCTAGGTTTAGCATCTTTATTTTCCATAAGATATTTAATAGCAGCATGATCAGTGTGAACAGTTACTTTAGAGTGAACAATGTAAGGTCTGATCTTATCACAAGCAAATACAACTGCTAAAAATTCTTTTTCAGTGGCAGCATAATTTCTCTGGGCACTGTCTAGAGTTTTACTAGCATACTGGATAACATTTAGTTTCTTATCAACTCTTTGTCCTAAAACAGCACCTACAGCATAATCACTACCATCACACATAATTTCAAAGGGTAAATTCCAATCAGGTGGCTGAACAATAGGTGCAGAAATCAAAGCTTTCTTAAGTATTACAAATCTTCTACACAATTATCATCAAAGACAAAAGGAATATCTTTTTGTAAGAGGTTAGTGAGAGGCCTAGAAATTTTAGGGAAGTCTTTAATGAACCTCCTATAAAAACCGGCATGACCAAGGAAACTTCTTATACCTTTGATGTCCTTAGGACACGGCATCTTTTCAATAGCATCAACTTTAGCTTTATCAACTTCAATACCTCTTTTAGAAATTTTATGCCCCAAGACAATACCTTCATTAACCATAAAGTGGCACTTCTCCCAATTCAAGACAAAATTAGTTTCTTTGCATCTCTGCAAAACTCGATCAAGGTTGCTCAAGCAATCATCAAAAGAAGTTCCATATACGAAAAATCATCGATGAAAACCTCAACAATCTTTTCACAAAAATCATAGAATATAGCCATCATGCATCTTTGAAAGGTAGCAGGTGCATTACATAAATCAAAAAGTATACATCTATAAGAAAAGTTACCGAAAGGGCAAGTAAAAGTGGTCTTATCCTGATCCTCTTTTGACACAGGTATTTGAGATAAACCAGAATAACCATCTAGAAAGCAAAAATGGGTATGTTTAGATAATCTTTCTAGCATTTGATCAATAAAAGGTAAAGGGTATTGATCTTTTCTAGTAGCTTTATTTAATTTGCGGAAATCAATGACCATCCAATAACCTGTAACAATTCTTTGTGGGGTCAATTCATCTTTATCATTAGGAACAACAGTAATACCTCCCTTCTTGGGGACACAATGGACAGGACTTACCCACTGACTATCAGCAACGGGGTAAATTATACCTGCCTCCAGAAGTTTTAGTATTTCTTTTCTCACCACTTCTTTCATCTTAGGATTTAACCGTCGTTGGTGATCAACAACCGGTTTAGCGTTACTGGTCAAAAAACAACCGGTTTAGCGTCTTTCTCCAATTTTATCTTGTGTTGGCATAGAGTGGGCCTAATGCATTTAAGGTCATCAAGAGTATATCCAATAGCAGCACGGTGCTTCTTCAGAGTTTTCAATAATTTCTCCTCTTTCTGCTCTGAAAGATTAGCACTAATAATAACAGGATATATCTTCTTTTCATCAAGATAAGCATATTTAAGAGTATCAGGTAATGGTTTAAGCTCAAACATGGGATCACCCTTCGGTGGTGGAGGATCCCCTAGGATTTTAACAGGCAAGTTGTGTTTCAAAATAGGTCCCTGTTTAAAGAATACTTCTTCTATTTCCCTTCTTTCATAAACATATCATTTTCATGGTCTAGCAAATATTGTTCTAAAGGATCATTAGGAGGCACAGCAATAGAAGCAAGACAGATAATTTCATCCTTACTAGGAAATTCTTTATCGTGGGGTTGTCTATGAAATTTAGCAAAGTTAAAGTCATGAGACATATCCCCTAACCCAATCGTAACAATATCCTTTTAGCAATCTATCCTAGCATTAACCTGTATTCAAGAAGGGTCTACCAAATATAATGGGACAAAAGTCATCTTGTGGGGAACCAAGAACAAGAAAATCAGCAAAATATTTAACTTTCTCACACAAGACTTCAACATCTCTAACAATCCCAACTGGTGAAATAGTATCTCTATTGGCTAGCTTAATTGTAATATCAATACCTTCTAACTCAGCAAGTGCAATATCATTCATAATTTCTTCATATAAAGAATGAGGTATTGCACTCGCACTAGCACCCATATCACATAAGCCATGATAGCAATGATTTCCTATTTTAATGGAAATAACAGGCATGCCTACAACAAGTCTATGTTTATTTTTAGTATCGGGTCTAGCATTTCTAGCAGCTTCATCACAGAAGTAAATAACATGCCCATCGATATTATCGGCCAAGAGATCTTTAACCATAGCAATACTAGGTTCAACTTGAATTTACTCAGGGGGTGTAGGTGTTCTAGTATTACTCTTACGAACCACAGTTGAAGCTTTAGCATGATCCTTTAGTCCAATAGGGAAAGGTGGTTTCTCAATATAAGCGGTAGGAACAATAGGATCAACATTATAAGTGATAGTCTTTTCTTCAACTTTAATAGGTTCAACTACTTTTACTTTAATGGGAGGATGATATTTAAACCACCTCTCCTTAGGGAGATCGACATGAGTAGCAAATGATTCACAGAAAGAAGCTACTATCTCAGAGTCAAGTCCATATTTAGTGCTAAAATTCACGAAAAACATCGGTATCCATAAAAGATTTAACACAATCAAACTTAGGTGTAATACCTGACTCCTTACCTTCGTCGAGATCCCAATCTTCAGAGTTGCGTTTATTCTTTCCAATAAATCCCATCTGAATTCAATAGTGTTCATCATAAAAGAACCAGTACAAGAAGTATCGAGCATGGAGCAATTGTTGAGAGAAAGCCGAGCGTAAAAAATTTGAATAATAATTTCTCTTGAGAGCTCATGATTGGGGCATGAATATAACATTGACTTAAGCCTCCCCCAAGCTTGAGCGATGCTTTCTCCTTCGTGAGGCCAAAAATTATGTATATAATTATGATCACGATGAACCTGATGCATAGGATAAAACATCTGATGAAATTCCAATTTCAGTCGGTTGTAGTTCCATGATCCCATATCATCACATAGCCTAAACCATGTCAATGCCTCTCCCTTCAAAGATAAAGGGAATACCTTCTTATTGATAACATCCTCGGGCATACCTGCAAGCTTAAATAATCCACAAACTTCATCCACATAGATTAGGTGCAAATCGGGATGCAATGTTCCATCTCCTGTAAAGGGATTAGGTAGCAGTTTCTCTATCATACCCAAAGGAATTTCAAAGTAAACATTTTCAGTAGATTTAGTAGGTTGAGGAGCAAATCTTTGCTCTACTGGTCGGGGTGAAGATACCCCGAACAAGCCCCTCAGAGGATTACTTTCCATAGTAACAAGTGACAGTAAATTTCAGCACACTATATAAATTTTTCCTTACCAAAGGCGCTTAACTCCCCGACAACGGCGCCAGAAAAGAGTCTTGATGACCCACAAGTATAGGGGATCTATCTTAGTCCTTTCGATAAGTAAGAGTGTCGAACCCAACGAGGAGCAGAAGGAAATGACAAGCGGTTTTCAGTAAGGTATTCCCTGCAAGCACTGAAATTATCGGTAACAGATAGTTTTGTGATAAGGTAATTCGTAACGGGTGACAAGTAACAAAAGTAAACAAGGTGCAGCAAGGTGGCCCAATCCTTTTTGTAGCAAAGGACAAGCCTGTACAGACTCTTATATAAATGAAAGCACTCCCGAGGACACATGGGAATTATCGTCAAGCTAGTTTTCATCATGCTCATATGATTCGCGTTTGTTACTTTGATAATTTGATATGTGGGTGGACCGGTGCTTGGGTGTTGCCCTTCCTTGGACAAGCATCCCACTTATGATTAACTACTCTCGCAAGCATCGCAACTACGAAAGAAGAATTAAGGTAAACCTAACCATAGCATGAAACATATGGATCCAATCAGCCCCTTACGAAGCAACACATAAACTAGGGTTTAAGCTTCTGTCACTCTAGCAACCCATCATCTACTTATTACTTACCAATGCCTTCCCCTAGGCCCAAATAATGGTGAAGTGTCATGTAGTCGACGTTCACATGACACCACTAGAGAAAAGACAACATACATCTTATCAAAATATCGAACGAATACCAAATTCACATGACTACTTATAGCAAGACTTCTCCCATGTCCTTGGGAACAACCGTAACTACTCACAAATCATATTCATGTTCATAATCAGAGGGATATTAATATGCATTAAGGATCTGAACATATAATCTTCCACCGAATAAACCAACTAGCATCAACTACAAGGAGTAATCAACACTACTAGCAACCCATAGGTACCAATATGAGGTTTTGTGACAAAGATCGGATACAAGAGATGAACTAGGGTTTGGGAGGAGATGGTGTTGGTGAATATGTTGATGGAGATTGACCCCCTTCCGATGAGAGGATTGATGGTGATGACGATGGTGACGATTTCCCCCTCCCGGAGGGATGTTTCCTCGGCAGAACAGCTCCTCCAGAGCCCTAGATTGGTTCCGCCAAGGTTCCGCCTCGAGAAGGCGGTGCTTCGTCCCAGAAGCTTCCTTATGATTTTTTCCAGAGCGAAAGACTTCATATAGCAAAAGATGGGCACCGGAGGCCTGCCAGGGGGCCCACGAGACAAGGGGCGTGCCCCCCACCCTCGTGACCATGGTGTGGGCCGCCTCTGGTTTATTCTTTCGCCAATATTTTTTATTAATTCCAAAACGTGCCTTCGTGAAGTTTCAGGACTTTTGGAGTTGTGCAGAATCGGTCTCTAATATTTGCTCCTTTTCCAGCCCAGAACTCCAGCTGCCGGCATTCTCCCTCTTCATGTAAACCTAGTAAAATAAGAGAGAAAAGGCATAAGTATTGTGACATAAGAAATGGACCGCACTAAAGACTTAACTGAAAATCTTCAGAGACTTCAGTCTAAGTTTGACAACCTTCAAAGTCATCATAATACATGCTTATCTGATCACGAGAAGCTTTCTTATGAATTTATTCAAAGAAAGCAGGATCTTGAGAAGCTAAGAGTGAGTTATGAAGATCTTCAGAAGGAGCGTGATTCATTACTTGCTCAACAAATCGGCGCTACTCAGGAAGAATTTGTTCCTCCATGTCTGAAGTGCATTGAACATGAATCTGCTAATTCTTCACCTGAATGTTCAAATGCTTCAAATGTTACAAATTCTTCACCTATCTCTGCTATCACTAATTCCTCATCTGAGGACATTGCTAGTACCACTAATGATGCAGGGCTGAAGGAATTGTACACGACAGGCATGTACAAAAGCCTCAAAGGACATCAGATTCTTTGTGATGTGCTTAAAAAGCAGATCCTCAACAGGAACCCTAGGAAAGAGGGTATTGCCTTTGAGAGGAAACTCAATGCTGATGGAACATACTGGAAGCCTGAGCAGTACCCGAAAACCTCATGGGTTGCTGCAAAGGGACCTCCAGTTGATCCATCAAATTTATCTGGCTTTACATGTGAATCTCCTCATTCTTCTGATGAGTCATTTGACTCCAACTATAAACTGTTCAAAAATCAGAATGGTGAAGTATTTGCTAGATATGTTGGCACTAACTGCAGGAACGGTTCCCCTATGAAGAAAATATGGGTTCCCAAAAGTTATCTTGAAAGTCTTCAGGTGAATGTCCTCATGACACCACCGGTGAAGAATAGGAACCCCAGATCAAATTCTTCATATGGACCTAATTCTTCATATGGATCAAATTCCTCAACTGGATCAAAATCCTCACATGATCATCATCGTGCTAACCCTTCTGTTTTGCAGGGTAGAGCTAAGGGCTATGAATATGAGTATTATTCTTCAAATCATTATGTTCATAAGTCCTCGAAGAATTTCTCTGCTTACTCATATGCTTACTCTAACCCCTCTCATGTGAAACGAAGCGGACTGGCTTCTATGCCACCTTTCTCATATGGTGCTCGCAGAATGATGAATTCTTTGCCACACCTTCAGATGTGGGTGGTGAAGAAAAGGAACTAATCTCTTATGTAGGGTCAGGTCTCTAGACGTGCTTAAAACGTCTGAAGAATTTGCTGGAGACCTGAATGTGCCTGAAAGGACGCAGGCTAATTATGAAGAAATGAATTTTCATTTCTCTCGTCCTCATACTGATTTATCTGTGTTGTTGCTTGATGAAATTGAACTGATGATATTGATGTCATATTCTTCATTGATGAAGTATATGAGTTTGTAAGTTGCACTAATTCATCTGCAGGACGATCAACCCAAAGCAAACGAGTGGGTCCTCGATAGTGGATGTATGAATCACATGACTGGTGACAAGAATCTATTGATGGATGCTCCTTTATCACCATCACATCTGAAGCATATCATCTTCTCAGACAAAGGCAAAAGTCAGGTATTGGGTCTAGGTAAGGTTGCGATCTCAAAGGATCGACACATGGACAAAGTCATGCTTGTCGAGTCCTTAGGATACAACCTCATGTCTGTCTCAATGCTTTGTGATCTCGATATGGTTGTTGTCTTTGTAATATATCGTTGTGTTGTGATCATGGAAGCTGACCATTCCAAAGTCTTGAAGGCTTTAGGAGAGGAGACTTGTATATTGTTGATTTCTCTACAGGACCACAACCAGTCGTGTGCTTACTTGCAAAAGCTTCAGAAGGTCGGCTATGGCATCGACGACTTGGTCATGCTGGCATGAGGAATCTGCACACGCTTGCGAAGAAGAAGCATGTCATTGGCATTGAGAATGTCAAATTCCTCAAGGATCACTTATGTGGAGCTTGTGAAGCTGGAAAGATGACAAAGGCCAAGCATCCAGCGAAGACTATCATGACCACCACTCGACCATTTGAATTGCTTCACATGGATCTCTTTGGTCCTAACCATTATTCTGCAATTCTAAATGATGCAAATCAATATTGCTTTGTTATTGTTGATGATTATTCTCGTTACACATGGGTGCACATTGTCACTTACAAACATGAAGTGCAGGAAGTCTTCAAACGATTTTCCTCGAGGGCTTCAACCAACTTTGGTGTGAAGATCAAGCACATCAGAACTAACAATGGGACCGAGTTCAAGAATTCCGGTCTTGATGGCTATCTTGATGAACTTGGTATTACTCATGAGTTATCTGCTCCTTATACTCCTCAGCAGAATGGCGTCGTGGAGCGCAAGAACAGAACCCTCGCTGAAATGGCTCGCACTATGCTTGATGAATACAAAACGCCTCGTCGTTTCTGGATTGATGCAATTGATACTGCGTGCCATGTCATCAACAGGGTATATCTTCACAAATTCTTCAAGAAAACTGCTTATGAACTCCTCACTGACAAAAAACCCAATGTGAGTTATTTCAAAGTCTTCGATGCAAAATGTTGGATTAGAGATCCTCATCACACTTCAAAATTCTCACCAAAAGCACATAAAGGTTTTATGCTTGGTTATGGAAAGGACTCGCACACCTACAGAGTTTTCAACAGCATTCTTCACAAAGTTGTTGAAACTGTAGATGTGCGGTTTGATGAAACTAATGGCTCGCAAAGAGTGCACCTACCTTCTGTGGTAGATGAACCAGCACCTGAGGATTCTATCAAGTTCAAGGCTACTGAGGATGTCATTCCTACCGAAGAATCTGCTGAACAATTGATTCCAGATCGTGATGATCGCCGGGTTGGCGCACCTGAAGAAAATGGTGCTGAAGAAAATGCTCCTGAAGGGAATGCTGATCAAATTCCTCGAAGACAACCCACTCATCCTCGCATTGCTAACGAAGTGCAAATCGAGAAGATCATTGATGACATTGAAGCACCAGGTCCTCTCACACGCTCAAAATCTTCACATTTATCTAACTTTTGTGGGCACTTTTCTTTTGTCTCTATCTCAGAGCCCACTAAGGTAGATGAAGCATTTCTGGAGCCTGAGTGGATTCAGGCTATGCAAGAAGAATTACATCAGTTCGAGCTCAACAACGTCTGGGAACTGGTCAAACGTCCAGATCCTCGCAAGCACAACATCATTGGCACAAAATGGATCTACCGCAACAAGCAAGATGAAAATGGCCTTGTTGTGAGGAATAAGGCACGACTTGTAGCTCAAGGCTACACACAGGTTGAAGGAATCGATTTTGATGAAACTTTTGCACCTGTTGCTAGACTTGAGGCTATTCGCATATTACTTGCTTATGCTAACCATCATAATATCACTTTATATCAAATGGATGTGAAAAGTGCATTTCTCAATGGTAAGCTTGAGGAAGAAGTATATGTTGCTCAACCCCCAGGTTTTGAAGATCCAAAGAATCCCGACAAAGTCTTTAGACTCAACAAGGCCCTGTATGGCCTCAAGCAAGCCCCTCGGGCGTGGTATGATACTTTGAAGGAATTCCTCATGAAGAAAGGCTTCAAACCCGGTTCACTCGACCCAACTCTTTTCACAAAATCTTATGATGATGAATTGTTTGTGTGCCAAATATATGTTGATGATATTATCTTTGGCTGTACTGACCAACGTTATAGTGATGAATTTTCCTATATGATGAGTGAAGAATATCACATGTCTATGATGGGAGAATTGAAATTCTTTTTAGGTCTTCAAATTCGTCAACAGCGTAATGGCATATTCTATCTCAGGAGAAATACCTCAAAGATGTATTGAGGAAATTCGGCATGCAAGATTGCAAAGGGGTCAAAATTCCAATGCCCACAAATGGCCATCTATGCACTGATGAAAATGGTAAAGACTTTGATCAAAAGGTATACCGCTCCATGATTGGCTCTTTATTGTACCTATGTGCATCTAGGCCAGATATTATGCTTAGTGTTTGCATGTGTGCCCGATTTAAAGCTACACTGAAGGAATCACACCATAAGGCTGTGAAGCATATTCTTCGATATCTAGCTCACACACCTACATTTGGATTATGGTATCCCAAGGGCTCTTCATTTGATCTCATTGGATATTCAGACTCTGACTATGCTGGCGATCGCGTGGACGGCAAGTCAACGTCAGGCACATGCCATTTCCACGGACAATCTTTGGTCTGTTGGTCCTCGAAGAAACAGAACTGTGTATCACTCTCCACTGCAGAAGCTGAGTACATTGCTGCTGGATCATGATGTGCTCAATTACTATGGATGAAGCAAACACTCAAGGACTATGGCATCAACATGAAGAATGTGCCTCTCTACTGCAACAATGAGAGTGCTATCAAGATTTCTCGCAACCCAGTTCATCACTCCAAGACAAAGCACATCCAGATTCGTCATCATTTTCTTCATGATCATGTGTTAAAGGGCGATATCTCCATCAGCCATGCAAGTACTGAAGATCAGCTGGCCGATATCTTCACTAAGCCCTTGGATGAGAAAAGATTTAGCAAGTTGCGGTGTGAGCTAAATATCCTAGAATCTTCGAATGTTCTCTGAAATGGACACTCATCCTAACACTTATGCTGACTTGATGACTTAGATGCGCAACACACGAAGTAACGTTTTTCTTCAATCAATGAAGACTAACACTCTAAGTGTGAAGAAATTAACGAAGAAATTGACTCTCAGAGCCCTACGACAATTGTACGCAGTGTCTGAAGTCAGCTTTCTTATACGGTGGGTTACGCCACCACCAAAAGTTGAAAATCTTCAAATTTGAGTTTTTTTAAAAAAATCCTCAGTTTTCAAATTCTTCAACTTGCAATGTCTTCACTCTCTCCGGTGTTGTTCTTCATTTGAATATATATGAGTTTTATGTCCTCTACAACATTCACTTATTGCTAATTCTTCAAGTTGATTTTTTTTGCTAAGTGAATGTGATCGGACCCTTCCCCCTCTATGCTAAACTCAACCTAATCTTTTCACAAATTCTTCATGTGCATTCTAATTTGAAACTCGTTCAAAATCTTCATTGTGTCCTTGACATCTGAAGAAATTGCGAACGGAACTTTAAAATAATCTTACCTGAATTTTCGGCTTTGCCGCTCAAACTGTTCCACATCCCACGACAATACTTATCTATTCACCCACGATCCTACAAGATCGCCACCTCACAGTACGTGGGTGACACATGTCAAGCGAATGAGAAGGGCCAGGGGCACGTTCGTCCGAAATCCTCGGGCGTACAGTTTTTCACTGCCACTATAAATACCCCTGCTTCTTCCTCACTTCACTTTTACTTCGCTCGATCTCACTCCCGCTCGAGCTTCCCAAACCCTAGCGTCGCCACTACTTCATCGTCGCCGGTGAGGAAGAGCTTCACTGCCTCGACCTCGTCGCTATCGTACTCGCGCCGGTTGCGGATTTCTTCACTCCGCCGCCGCCGTAGACGTCTTCCTCTACCGAGTTAGGGCGTGGAAGATCTGAACGGACGAACTTCACATCTACACTTCCCAGTTCGTCGTGTTCTTCATCAAGGGGTAATTAAAAGTTACTTTTACTGCCCTCCTTGATTCATGTGTTTTCTTGAAAATCTTCAAAGGTGTTTATTCTTCAAATCTTCACACACTAAACACCTCACATGTTATCTGTTCTTGATTCGTTTCTCTAAGCGATGATTTTCTTCAAGATTCCTCAATTGTGTGGATTTTCAATCTGCACAACTCTGGAACCTAAGATTAAGAACGCTTAGTGAAATTCTTCAAGACTCATCTGGTCAAATTCCTCAAACCTATTCTTTTTGAAAATCTTCTGAGAACGCATATGACCTCTCCAAATTCCTCGCAACTATACTCTGTTCACAGGTACACATGTCCGCTGCTGAATCACTAGGTTCTCATCAACTTAACTCATTTACAGCGTTCCTCGAAGAAAAGTTGCGTACCTCTTCAGAAAATTCAGTTGTTCATATTCCTCAGCTGAAGAAAATGGGTGATGGTAAGAAGCCACAAAAGGGAGGAAAGAGGCCAGAAGTCAATACTGCATTTGAAATCCCTGAGGACATTTATGCTGGATACTGCACTCCTGATGAGGCCAAGTTTAGCAAGGAGGACAAGAATCAGTGCAAGGTGCGCATACAACGGATAGAGAGGAGATTGGCACGAGAATGGAGGGAGTACAGGTATGTTACTCCCAAGTACATGAAGAAATTCGCGCTCAACCCTCCATGCTCAAGACCTCCATTGGCACCTGGCCAACTGGCGGATCCCACCAGCCTCAAGCGCGGTGAGGACTATGCTGATGAATGGGCAAGGCGCCAGGCCAAACTAGCCAAACAAGCAAAGGAAGCCGTGAGGAAATTCAATGAAGACTCTGCTGCTACTACCGCTGTTGAGGCCTCTGCTAGTAAGCCCAGGAAGGTGATGCCTAAGAAGCTTGCTCATAAGTCAAGCGCTTCTTCTTCAATGCCATCATGGCCAAGCTCCTCAGCAATGCCCTCAAGGCCAGATTCTTCAAAGCCCTCACGGCCAATTCCTTAGTCCGCTCCTTCTCCTCCAAAGTCCTCAGCTCCTCCGACAAAGTCTTCAGCTGCTCCTACCAAATCCTCTGCACCTGTGCATCTCGCCACATGCCAAAGGACAACTGGCATCTCAATTGCCTCTGGAGCATCTGCTAGCTCCACTTCTGCACCAAGTTCTCCAGCTGGCCCCTCTCTACTGAAGAAAAAGGCCACTGCTGGACGAGGCCTTCGACCAAGTCCTCACAAGAAGCAGGTCGCCTTCCACATCCCCTCTGATGATGATGAGGCTGATGATGAAGAACTTGCCGAAATCATCAGAGACAGGCAAGCCAGGGCCGCTAGAGCCAAAGGCAGCAATGTGCCACTACTACTGGATCCAAAGTTGATCCTCGATTTCATTGACTTATGGCACAAGGACCCTAACACACCTTTACCGGAGATGAACCTCACTCCTGGTCAAAGTCATGTTCTGACTCACTTCATTGAGGAAGAGAAGTGGAAATATGAACAAGGCAGAAAACTGAAGAAAGCGCAGTACAAGAAACAGCGCTACCTCAAGGACAATGTCCTCACTCTTACCCCTGAACAACTCATTGCTTTGCAAACTAAAATCAAGCAACTGAGTGATGATTTCAATCGGTACTATGTTGATTGGAAGGGAGCAAAGGTTTGGTTTATCAATTTGACGAAGACATTTACTTCAACTGCTACTGCTCCTGTGCACGTTGAAATTCCTCAGGCCGAAGCATCTGCTCAGCCTACTGAAGAACATGCCAGCACCGCTGATGTCAGTCAGGCTGCTGAAGAAAATGAGAGTACCAGGGCTGATGACTCCATTCCAGCCGCTGAAGAAATTGCCAGGGCATCCACTAGTGGTGTGCCTGAAGAAAATGAAGAAGTCAGGGCAACTACAACAAATGCGCCTGAACAAACTAAACCCAAGTCCTCTGCACCTCCTGCGCCTACACCAGCTCCGATCCTTCCATCTGCATTAGATGTGAAGAAGACCAAGGCTGCAGAGCGTGCATCGATGAAAAAGAGGAAGGCATCAGCTTCATCAGATTCTTCAGCTCCGAATAAAATGAAGCCTCTGACTAGTTCAACTGAAAATCCAATTGATGTCATTCCTGTCTCTTACATACCATCAAAGGACCTTGTTCCTTTTGGTGAAGATTATGTGATTCCCGAGGAATCCAATGAAGAAACTCCTTCTGCTACTTCTACAGAGCAGTTGGATGAAGAAATTGAAGTGGATAGAATCCCTTCAACCCCAGTCATTTCCTCACCTATGCCTCAGTTCACTGCTGAAGAGGCAGGTGTTGAAGAAATAGAAGATGAGGATGTGGACATCGGCTGTACCACACCTGTACTGAATGATGACTTTTGGGAAAGTCAGCACCCCAACTCTCCGTTGTTCACTCCTCTCCAAGCAATTCCTCAGTCCCCTGCAGCTACTGAAGTGCAAATGGGATCTGATGAACCTCGTGCAACCCCGTCCGTCCATGAAGAAATTCCAGCCACTAGTGCTGAAGAAAATGTGAATGAAGAATTGATGACCCAGGCTGCAGCTGCAGAAGAGCCTGAAATTCCTCAGCATGAGGAACCTGAGATTGCGATTCCTGAGGTGGTAATGCAGATAACCCACACCCCTCAACCCAAGCCAAAGAATCCCTTCTCCAAGTAGCCAAAATTCAAGGCTGATGATTTCTTCGGCGAGCGTGTATTCTTCACTGAATTCAACCCATATGACAATGCTCGTCTTAGAAGGAAGTGTTTCTGGACTGCCAGCCAGGCCAACTTCTATTCCTCAGTACTCTTCGACAAAGACAAAGTCTTCGACCACCAGCACATTCCTCACGTGGACATGGAATCAATGCCTTGCTTCACGCCAGTCCTCAGTATGATTCATGATGCAGGTCTGCTTAACTTTTGCACTCACATCTTTGACTGGAATGAAGAGCTAATTCTTCAGTTCTATGCGATGCTGCATATCACTGGTGAAGCAAATGACATCAACTCTTGGGTGTTGGACTGGATGACCAAAACACTCATTACAAGGCACCAGCCTCTGAATTGCTTCGTGCCTTGCCAATCAGTCCTCCACCAGAAGGTGCTCGTTGTCTGTATGATGAGTCTGAACTCACCGATCATTACATGCAAGTGCTCATGAAGCCTCTAAAGCCTAGATGAGCCCAAAGGACCAAATTCCTCATGAAGGAATTGTTGTATGTGCCGAGGACCATCTATCGCATTCTGACGAAGACTATCAGTCCAATCAAAGGTCATGATTCATCTGATGAAGAAATTGTTGGGATGATGAAGAATATGCTCTTCAACATCATGCATGGCATCCCTATCAATTACCACGATTTCTTCATGAGGACTCTTGCAAATGTTGCACTTTCCCCGTTTGAGCTGAAGCCTTATGCTCCATGGATCATGAGATTCCTCAGAACAAGGTCTTCGCTCAACTACAAGGCTGACACTCTCAACCATGGCAGCTACTTGCCCCCGATTGAAGTCCTCAAACAGACATATTCTTCAGCTGAAGAAAAGGGCAAGGCACCTGCTGTTATTGATGAAGGCATTCGTCCATTGGATGGTCAGTTCCGCAAAGCTGCATCTTACTACACCAATGATGACTCTACCACACATGATTCTGCTGTAAATGCCTCCAAGCAAAGTCCTCAAGCGACTACTCCTCATGTGATGACTGACCGTGAGCTGCTTCTAAGTCTTCACCAGAAGGTCGATCGGAACCACAAATGGGTTAAGCGTCAGTTTGGCTCTATTCTTCACAACATGACCTCTACACATAATGCAGTGAAGAAAAACCATTACTACCTCCATGAAGTTTTCGATCGCACCTGGGCTATTCTGTCACATCTGTATGGTGAAGAAGATCTGAAGCAAATGGGCTTCAAAGAAGACTTTGACTGGTCTGCTCCTCCACCGAAGAATCTCAAGAAGGTCAAGGTTCCTCCCTTGGTCGCAAGTTCCTATTCTTCATCCCGCGACACGGACGAGTACGAAGACTTGGACGACACTGCAGCAGGCCCTACATCGACTCAAGACCCCAATAATGCTGGCACTCCTCCATCTTCATGATATTCTTCAGGGGCGTTAGTCCTCATTTTCAACCCTTTTGGTCATTCGATGACAAAGGGGGAGAAATTTGAGTTAGTCTTCAAGCGGGTCTATCCTATATGGGCGTTTTTTTGTTAAGTTACAACTCTCGTTCTTCTGATGACTTTGCTGGATCGAGTTGTAATCTTAAACTCTATGGTGGTCTGATACTTTTGCTGAGTTCTTCTGCATGCTTATTTCTCATTAATGTTAATGCACGCATGCTGAATTACATCAGTCACCATATTTCATCATGCATTTCAAATTATTCATGTTATATGTCAAATGCGTGTATGAATTACAAGATATAGGGGGAGATCTCCATGATTATACTCTTCAAGTGTGCATTGCTTCAAAAGCAAATTCCTCACTATGCACATCTTTAGGGGGAGTTCTTCTATATCTTGCAATCAAATTCCTCAATATCAATATTTACACTTCATATGTTTATCCCCGTTGAAAACTTAACCTATATTGTCATCAATCACCCAAAAGGGGGAGATTGTAAGTGCATCTAGTGCCCCTTAGTGATTTTGGTGTATTGAAGACTTATAGGTTAAGAGACTGATGCGTTTGTAAGTGTACACATGTCTATAAGTCTATGAGGAGTTTGATATTTACAGAGAAAGTCGACCCCTAAAAATGAAGTTCTTCGACTGAAGACTTTGGATTTCTGAAGACTTTCTGAAGACTTTGAAAGTGAAGAAATTGGTGTGACCTTGAAGACTTGGTAATCATTCGAGGAACATGAAGCATGAAGACTCTTGGTTTTACTATTTTCATTTTCTCTTTCTTGAGTCATAGGAAACACCATACTGTTAAAGGGGGTCGAGGAAATACTAAGGAAAAATTTCCATGTGATGCTCAACTCAAAATCCTACACCTACCAATCCCTTCGAGTGAAGCCATTGGAAATCTCACACAGTTCAGTCATATTCTTCAGTGACAGAGACGAAGTTCTTCTGGTCTCTGAGGAATTTGTTCTGACTGAGGAGTTAGGAATTCGCCAGTGCGGATTGCCTACACAGTGAGGAACATGATAGCCCTGAGGTATTTGAGAGTCAAATATTCCGACCGTTGCTGTGCTACGCGCCAGCTGTCCCAAAATATCTACCCACCTAACGGTCATATCAGACAAGGGCATTTATGTCTTATCATGTCGGGCTGCTCCCTAGGCTATAAATAGCCGCCCCCTTCAATCACTAGTTGGTTGGCTGCTCGGAGAGAAACTGACACTTGTCATTTGAGAGCAACCCATCCTCCGAGGACATTGAGCGAAAATCATCGAGTGAGGAAAACCCAAACCCCAAACCTACAAAACCCCACAGTGATTGAGCATCACTGAAGAGATTGATCCTGCGTGGATCCGACGCTTGTTTCCTTTGAAGACTGTGCTTCTTCCAGACGGTTAGGCGTCAAGGTCTAGAGCATCCAAGAGGAATTGTGGATCGCCGAGTGACCGAGTTTGTGAAGGTTCGGAAGTCACCTGAAGACTTACCACGAGTGATTGGGCGAGGTCTGTGTGACTTTAGCTCAAGGAGAATACGGTGAGGACTGTGTGTCCGGGACTGGGTGTCCTCGAGTTTAAATACTCAGCCGCTCCAACCAGATGTACAACTAAGACAGCAGTTGGAACTGGTCTACCGAATCATTGTCTTCACCGAGCTTACTGGTTCTATTTCCTCAACTCTTTCATTTCCTCATTCCTATTGCTGTGCGCTTGTTCATATCTGTTTGAAGACTTTGAGTGAAGACTTTCCCAATTTCCTCAGTTCAATTTCTTCAGTCTGTCCGTCTTCATCTTGTGTTATCCTGTGCTTACGCTTTCTGTACTCTGTGCTTGTCTTCATTTCATCATGATGATTGTGCGTGTGTTCTGCTATGCTTACTTTTGAGTACTTATTTCGCTGCAAGTAGTTCTTCATTTAGGAATTTCCTCACCAGCAAATTCCTTAGTGAAGAATTCATAAAAATCGCCTATTCACCCCCCCTCTAGTCGATATAACGCACTTTCAGCCTCCATTTCATCTGCCCAAAAACGTCAAACACTGGGAATACTTTCTCGCATGTTTTTCCCCTTCGCCGCTATCACCTATCCCTGCGTTAGATCACCCCTGGCACCGCGTATTGCCATGTTATGATTTGTGATGCTTTGATTGCTCTGTTATTTATTGTGTTCCCCCTTTGTTACTTCTTTCCGGTAGACCCCGAGACCGCGGTTGAACCAGTGATCGACTACTTCACCTTCGAGGGCCCGTTTCTGTCTGCAGAGTAACCAGGCAAGCCCCCCCCCCCTTGATCACCAGATATCGCCTATTCTTCTCTCTACTGCTTGCAATAGAGTAGTATAGCATGTCACTGTTCGGTTAATCCTATTCTGTTGCATAGCCTGTCAGTGTTGCTACAGTTGTTGATACCTTACCCGCAATCCTAAATGCTTAGTATAGGATGCTAGTTTATCATTAGTGGCCCTACATTCTTATCAGTCTGCCTTGCTATACTATCGGGCCATGATCACTCGGGAGGTGATCACGGGTATGTATTATACATACATACATACTATACTTATGGTGACTAAAGTCGGGTCGGCTCGTAGAGTACCCGCAAGTTATTCGGATATGGGGGCTGAAAGGACAGGTGGCTCCATCCAGGTAGTGGTGGGCATGGGTTCCCGATGGCCCCCGACTGTTACTTTGTGGCGGAACGACAAGGCAGGTTGAGACCACCTAGGAGACAGGTGGGCCTAGCCCTGGTCGGCGTCCGCGGTTACTTCAAAATAACACGCTTAACGAGATCTTGGTATTTAATCTGAGTCTGGCCACTGGCCTATACGCACTAACCAACTACGCGGGAACAGTTATGGGCACTCGACGTCATGGTATCAACCGAAGCCTTCTTGACGTCAGTGACTGAGTGGCGCGCGCCGGACCACGTAACGCAACTTCCTTTGTAATGGAGGTTGCTAGGTTTGCTCATGGGCCGCCCTCGCAACATGCAGGTGTGCAATGGGCGATGGGCCTAGACCCCTACGCGCATAGGATTTAGACCGGCGTGTTGACCTCTCTGTTGTGCCTAGGTGGGGCTGCGACATGTTGATCTTTCGAGGCCGGGCATGACCCAGGAAAGTGTGTCCAGCCAAAGGGGATCGAGCGTGTTGGGTTATGTGGTGCACCCCTGCAGGGAAGTTGATCTATTCGAATAACCGTGTCCCTCGGTAAAAGGACGACCCGGAGTTGTACCTTGACCTTATGACAACTAGAACCAGATACTTAATAAAACACACCCCGACAAGTTCCAGAGACACCTCGGTGATCGCTTTCCCATAGGGCGACGAGGGGAGGATCACCAGGTAGGATTATGCTATGCGATGCTACTTGGAGGACTTCAATCTACTCTCTTCTACATGCTGCAAGATGGAGGCTGCCAGAAGCGTAGTCTTCGATAAGACTAGCTATCCCCCTCCTATTCTGGCATTCTGCAGTTTAGTCCACCGATATTGCCTCTTTACACATATACCCATGCATAAGTAGTGTAGATCCTTGCTTGCGAGTACTTTGGATGAGTACTCACGGTTGCTTTGCTCCCTCTTTTTCCCCTCTTTCCTTTTCTTCTCGGATGCCGCAACCAGACGTTGGAGCCCAGGATCCAAACGCCACCATCGACGACGACTCCTACTACACTAGAGGTGCCTACTACTACGTGCAGGCCGCTGACAGCGACTAGGAGTAGTTTAGGAGGATCCCAGGCAGGAGGCCTGCGCCTCTTTCGATCTATATCCCAGTTTGTGCTAGCCATCTTATGGCAACTTGTTAACTTATGTCTGTACTCAGATATTGTTGCTTCCGCTGACTCGTGTATGATCGAGCACTTGTATTCGAGCCCTCGAGGCCCCTGGCTTGTATTATGATGCTTGTATGACTTATTTTACTTTTAGAGTTATGTTGTGATATCTTCCCGTGAGTCCCTGATCTTGATTGTACACATTTGCGTGCATGATTAGTGTACGATTGAATCGGGGGCATCACAACTTGGGAGTCTAAAAATATCATCTTCATTAAACATAGCATCCCCAAGTTTGGGACGAACATTAATTGCAGCAAATAAATTCTCCAACATGTAATTCTCATCAAAATAGCATCCCCAAGCTTGGGCCTTTTCATATCAAAAGCATAATCACTCTCATCATTAATAGTATGGATAGCACCAATAGTATAGTAATTATCATCATCACAATGAGTAATAGGAGCAACATCATTTGGGAGGGGTACCTTTTTACCTTTGCTTCTACATCTTTTCTTTTTCTTCTTTGCATTATGTGTGGGGTTAACCCTCTTTTTGGAGTTCCTTATTAATGAGATTGGTTGGATAGAAGGCTCCTCCTCGTTACCTGATTCATCATAAGAAAGAATAGGAGGATATTGGGAAATCTCTTCCCTTTCATTAGTATTCTCTTCACCTTCTATTTGTTTTCTTGATTTTATGTAATTGGCAATGTAAGGATTTTCAATGCAATTCACCACACAATGCGTATAAATTTCCTCTATATCAAAATCAAGAACTTTATCAAGGACAAACTCTGGAAGATTCTTAGTTAAACGTTTCATTTCTTCATAACCCATAAGCAAACTAAGTTCATTATGATGTGCAAGGAAAATCAAGTCATCACAATTTTTGGACACGATTTGATCATGAAACAATTTGCATTGGGTATTTAAATGATCACGTTCATTGCAAAGTTCACAAGGATGGCAAAGAAATTTTAAATTTTCAGCACAAACTTCTAGCCTCTCTTGCAACCATTTAGTTTCTAAATACTTATGCCTCTTGCAAAATCTATCTTCCCTATTTGGTGTGTACTTGCAAACTCTATGCACTCCACAAAAGTTGACATGCTTATAAGAGACATTTTCATCATGACTAGTGCAATCATCATTAGTACTATGGATATTCAAAGAGTTCATACTAACAACATTGCAATCATGCTCACCATTCAAAGATTTAGTGCCAAACATTTTAATGCGTTCTTCTTCTAGCATTTTGGCACAATTATCAGAATCCTTATTTTCATGAAATGTATTAAAAAGATGAAGCATATGAGGCACCCTCAATTCCATTTTTTAGTTTTCTTTTATAGACCAAACTAGTGATAAAACAAGAAACTAAAAGATTCGATTGCAAGATCTAAAGATATACCTTCAAGCACTCACCTCCCCGGCAACGGCGCCAGAAAAGATCTTGATGTCTACTACACAACCTTCTTCTTGTAGACGTTGTTGGGCCTCCAAGTGCAGAGGTTTGTAGGACAGTAGCAAATTTCCCTCAAGTGGATGACCTAAGGTTTATCAATCCGTGGGAGGTGTAGGATGAAGATGGTCTCTCTCAAACAACCCTGCAACCAAATAACAAAGAGTCTCTTGTGTCCCCAACACACCCAATACAATGGCAAATTGTATAGGTGCACTAGTTCGACAAAGAGATGGTGATACAAGTGCAATATGGATGGTAGATATAGGTTTTTGTAATCTGAAAATATAAAAACAGCAAGGTAACTAATGATAAAAGTGAGCACAAACGGTATTGCAATGCTTCGGAACAAGGCCTAGGGTTCATACTTTCACTAGTGCAAGTTCTCTCAACAATGATAACATAATTAGATCATATAACAATCCCTCAACATGCAACAAAGAGTCACTCCAAAGTCACTAATAGCGGAGAACAAACAAAGAGATTGTTGTAGGGTACGAAACCACCTCAAAGTTATTCTTTCTGATCGATCTATTCAAGAGTCCGTAGTAAAATAACATGAAGCTATTCTTTCCATTTGATCTATCCTAGAGTTCGTACTAGAATAACACCTTAAGACACAAATCAACCAAAACCCTAATGTCACCTAGATACTCCAATGTCACCGCAAGTATCCGTGGGTATGATCATACAATATGCATCACACAATCTCAGATTCATCTATTCAACCAACACAAAGAACTTCAAAGAGTGCCCCAAAGTTTCTACCGGAGGGTCAAGAAGAAAATGTGTGCCAACCCCTATGCATAAGTTCATAAGGCCACTGAACTCGCAAGTTGATCACCAAAACATACATCAAGTAGATCACGTGAATATCCTATTGTCACCACAGATAAGCACATGCAAGACATACATCAAGTGTTCTCAAATCCTTAAAGACTCAATCTGATAAGATAACTTCAAAGGGAAAACTCAATCCATTACAAGAGAGTAGAGGGGGGAGAAACATCATAAGATCCAACTATAATAGCAAAGCTCACATACATCAAGATCATGCCAAATCAAAAACACGAGAGAGAGAGAGAGAGAGAGATCAAACACATAGCTACTGGTACATACCCTCAGCCCCGAGGGTGAACTACTCCCTCCTCGTCATGGAGAGCGCTGGGATGATGAAGATGGCCACCGGTGATGGATCCCCCCTCCGGCAGGGTGCCGGAACGGGCTCCCGAGAGGTTTTTGGTGGCCACGGAGGCTTGCGGCGGCGAAACTCCCAATCTAGATTTCTTTCTAGAGGTTTGGGTATTTATAGGAGGGTTTGGCATCGAGAACAAGTCAGGAGGACCCACGGGGTGTCCACGAGGCAGGGGGGCGCACCCTCCACCTTCATGGGCCCCACGAGCCTCCTCTCCGGTAACTCCTCATTCTAGTATTTTTTATATTTTCCAGAAAAAATCTCCGTTGATTTTCAGCGCATTTCGAGAACTTTTATTTCTGCACAAAAACAACACCACGGTAGTTCTGCTGAAAACAGCGTCGGTCCGGGTTAGTTCTAACCAAATCATACCAAAAGCATGTAGAAATATTATAAACATGGCATGAATACATCAAAAATTATAGATACGTTGGAGTCGTATCAAGGCGGTCCTACTGCGCGTTGACCGCGTCGAGGAGGTCGCCCACCCGCTTCAGGCGGTCCTTCAGCTCCTTACCCTGGAGCTGGGCGGCATGCATGTTCTTCGCGGGGGTTTCATAGACGGGAGGGATTACGCCAAGGGCGCGGCCGATGGCGCCACCCCGGGTCCGCACATTGGCGACCCGGCTTGACTCAGCGGCGGCATGCGTGAACCTGTAGGCGGCATCGCGCTCCCGCTGGGCGGAGTCTAGACGGCGCTGCGTGGCGGCGAGCGTCTCGGTAAGATCTAGCAGGCGCTGACAATCCTGCTCCAGCCGGGCCTGGACCTCGGCGTTGTTGGAGGCGTCGACGTCGGTGGTGATGGGATGCGGAGGCTTTGCATCATTGCACGCAGCGGGTCGGGTGCGCGGGCACAATCTGCCGCGGCCCTGGCTTCGGCAGCCTTCCTCGCCGCGCTGGACGAAGAAGAGGCATCGGCGTCGATGGCGAATACCTCAATCTGAATGTAGAGGTCCATCGCCCTGGCGGAAGCACCATTGATAACCCACAAGTATAGGGGATCGCAACAGTTTTCGAGGGTAGAGTATTCAACCCAAATTTGTTGATTCGACACAAGGGGAGCCAAAGAATATTCTCAAGTATTAGCAGCTGAGTTGTCAATTCAACCACACCTGGAAACATAGTATCTGCAGCAAAGTGTTTAGTAGCAAAGTAATATGATAGTAGTGGTAACGGTAGCAAAAGTAAAGACAGCAAAAGTAATGTTTTTGGTATTTTGTAGTGATTGTAACAGTAGCAACGGAAAAGTAAATAAGCGAGAACCAGTATATGGAAAACTCATAGGCACCGGATTAGTGATGGATAATTATGCCAGATGTGGGGAGGGACGCGCCCAGGGGGGAGGGGCGCGCCCCCCACCCTCGTGAACAGGGTGTGGGCGCCCTGGCCTTCATCTTTGGCGAGGATTTTTTATTATTTATTCTAAGATATTCCATGGAGTTTCAGGTCATTCCGAGAACTTTTGTTTTCTGCACATAAAACAACACCATGGCAATTCTATTGAAAACAACGTCAGTCCGGGTTAGTTCCATTCAAATCATACAAGTTAGAGTCCAAAACAAGGGCAAAAGTGTTTGGAAAAGTAGATACGACGGAGACGTATCAACTCCCCCAAGCTTAAACCCTTGCTTGTCCTCAAGCAATTCAGTTGACAAACAGAAAGAGAAAAAGAAAAACTTTTACAAACTTTGTTTGCTCTTGTTGTTGTAAACATGAAAAGCCAGCATTCAAGTTTCAGCAATTATTATGAACTAACCATACTCACAATAACACGTAGGTCTCACAGTTACTCATATCAATAGCATAATCAGCTAGCGAGCCATAATAATAGAACTCAGATGACAACACTTTCTCAAAATAATCATAACATGATATAACAAAATGGTATCTCGCTGGCCCTTGCTGAGACCGCAAAACATAAATGCAGAGCACCTTTAAAGATCAAGGACTGACTAAACATTGTAATTCATGGTAAAAGAGATCCAGTCAAGTCATACCCAATATAAACCAATCATAATGAATGCAAACGACAGTGTGCTCTCCAGCGGGTGCTTTTTAATAAGAAGGGTGATGACTCAACATAAAAGTAAATAGACAGGCCATTCGCAGAGGGAAGCAGGGATTTGTAGAGGTGCCAGAGCTCGGTTTTGAAATAGAGATAAATTATATTTTGAGCGGCATACTTTCATTGTCAACATAAAAACTAAAAGACGACGATATCTTCCATGCTAAACAGATTATAGGTGGTTCCCAAACAGAATGGTAAAGTTTATACTCCCCCTCCTCCACAAGCATCAATCCATGGCTTGCTCGAAACAACGAGTGCCTCCAACATTCAACGGGTCCCAGGGGGAGTTTTGTTTGCAGTTATTTTGATTTAGTTTGCATAAAGCATGGGACTGGGCATCCCGGTTACCAGCCATTTTCTCGTGAATGAGGAGCGGAGTCCACTCCTCTTGAGAATAACCCGCCTAACACGGAAGATAAGGGCAGCTCTAGTTGACATATGAGCTATTCGAGCATGCAAAACAGAATGTTTATTTGAAGGTTTAGAGTTTGGCACATACAAATTTACTTGGAACGGCGGGTAAATACCGCATATAGGAAGGTATAGTGGACTCATATGGAATAACTTTGGAGTTTAAGGAGTTTGGATGCACAAGCAGTATTCCCGCTTAGTACAAGTGAAGGCTATGAAAAGACTGGGAAGCGACCAACTGAGAGAGCGACAACAGTCGTAAACATGCATTAAAATTAATTCACACCGAATACAAGCATGAGTAGGATATAATCCACCATGAACATAAATATCATGAAGGCTATGTTGATTGGATTCAACTACATGCGTGAACATGTGCCAAGTCGAGTCATCAATGCATTTAAAGGAGGATACCATCCCATCATACCACATCATAATCATTCTAATAGCATGTTGGCACGCAAGGTAAACCATTATAACTCATAGCTAATCAAGCATGGCACAAGCAACTATAATCTCTAAATGTCATTGCAAATATGTTTACTTCATAATAGCTGAATCAAGAACGATGAATCATCATATTTACAAAAATAAAAGAGGTCGAGTTCATACCAGCTTTTCTCTTCCCAATAAGTCCATCATATATCATCATTATTGCCTTTCACTTGCACGACCGAACGGTGTGTATAATAATAATAGTGCACGTGCATTGGACTAAGCTGGAATCTGCAAGCATTCAACTCAAGAGAGAAGACAAGTAATATGGGCTCTAAGTTAGATAAACAATAATCCATATGAGAGCCACTAAGCATTTTCAATATAGTCTTCTCGACCCCCAAAGAAAGGAAAAGAAATAAAAACTATTTACACGGGAAAGCTCCCAACAAGTAAAAAGAAGAACGGGAAATATTTTTGGGTTTTCTTTTTAATTCTACTACAAGCATGGAAAGTAAACTAACTATTTTTTTTGGTTTTTCTTAAGGTTTATCAAACACACAAGAAGAAAGCAGGAAAAAGAAATTTAAAC
This sequence comes from Triticum dicoccoides, assembly GCF_002162155.2. NCBI lineage: Eukaryota > Viridiplantae > Streptophyta > Magnoliopsida > Poales > Poaceae > Triticum > Triticum dicoccoides. The sequence goes on along the minus strand of NC_041393.1, from coordinate 443,273,615 downwards.
TAGCATGGATATTACAGTGAAAGAGTATGAGCACCGACATCTAGCAATGAGAATGTGTGAACATGAATGTAATGTCGGTGGGAAATACGTACTCCCCCAAGCTTAGGCTTTTGGCCTAAGTTGGTCTATTGCCAGGGATGGCCTGGCGGATATCCGTAGGTGAAGCTGGGGTCGTAGTGTGACGCGGCGGCTATCGCCGCCTGAGCTGTAGCGTGGAGTCGAGCAGCCTCCACTCTCTTTTCGTACTCATCTGCCTCCTCTCTGGTAATAATATATCTTCCTCTCGCCTGAAAATCAAAGAAGGTAGGAGCAGGAAGAGCAACACGGACCACATGCCGTTTGTTAAAGATTAGTCGATACTGGTAAGGTGGTCCAGTCCTCTCAATGAACTTGTGGGAAAACATAGAATCAAGATCTAAATAAGAAGAGGGTAACTCCATATCACCCTCACCAATGTCTACATCAAGAAAATTAGCTAAGCGGGTTGCATAAATTCCTCCAAAGAAATCTATGTTATGCCTATTCTGATGCAACCTACGAGCTACAATGGCGCCCATATGATAAGATTGGTCTCCTAACACAGCACTTCTAAGAATGCTGAGATCAGGGGCACACATGTGACATGCTTCATCCTTAGCAGTTATACATCTACCAATGAAGAGAGCAAAATAATGTATAGCAGGAAAGTGAATGCTCCCTATAGTGGCCTGCGCTATATCTCTAGATTCCCCCACAGTTATTCTAGCAAGAAAGTCTCTGTATTCAGATTTAGGGGGATCCCTGACATTACCCCAAGATGGAAGTTTGCAAGCAGAAGTAAAGTCCTCTAAGTCCATGGTATAAGATTTATCATAAAGGTCAAACATGACTGAAAGAGAATTTCGCGAAGTTAAAAACTCAAACCTCCTCACAAATGAACTTGTGAGGTCACGATACTGTGGGCATTTATCAGCTTCAAAGTCCTCAAGATCGGCATTACGCAAATATGCGTAGAATTCTTCTTTAATTCCCACTTGATTCATAAAATTTTCCGAAGGCCATTCACAGGGCCTCACGAGTGCGTCTCTTGGTGGTTCCTCGTCAGCATCATGTATTGCAAGCCTGGGACCTTGCTTCCTTGAAGGACCACCTTGGAACATCCTCCTAAGCATATTGTTTCCTCTGAAAAATTTCTAAAATTTTTAGTAACTTCAAATAAAAGTGAACCAACTTCAATAAAATTGATAGCAACAACTCCCACAAGTGCCTAGGGCCTATATCAAGCATTAGAACTACTTGGAACCATATAAATTTGACATGCAAGCTCAAGAACATGGTCACCTATGCAGCACAAATTTGCAATGAATAAAGCACTAGAACAAAAACTAATTGGACCAATGGAGGAGTCACATACCAAGGAACAATCTCCCCAAGCAGTTTTGCAAGAGGTGCTTTGAGCAAGGAGATCGAAAATCACAGCAACGGGGGCTGGAACTCGTGCTTGAGTTGGTTTTTCGTGTTTGTGTGAAGCAGAGGAAGAAGATGGGTGCAGGAATAAGTAGAGGAGGTCCACCGTGGGCCCACGAGGCAGGGGGTCACGCCCAGGGGGGTAGGGCGCGCCCTCCACCCTCATGGCTAGGTGGCAGCTCCCCCCGTGGTAATTTTTGCACAGTAAATTCTCAAATATTCCCGAAAAAATCATATTAAATTTGCATGGCATTCTGAGGACTTTTATTTTCGGGATATTTTTATATTGCACGGATAAGTCAGGAGACAGACAGAAAAATACTATTTTACTTTATTTCTACTAAATAACAGAAAATATAAAGAGGGTACAGAAGGTTGTGCTTCTAGTTTCATCCATCTCGTGATCATCAAAATGAACCCACTAACAAGGTTGATCAAGTCTTGTTAACAAACTCATTCCGAATAATCACGGAACCGGAGAAATTTCGAATGACACTAAGTTACCTCAACGGGGATATGAAAATCCCCAACAATAAGAATATCATACTTTTTCTTGACAGTAGGGAGAGGAAATTCAAAACCTCCAAATATAATCGATGGAATTTTTCCAATAGAGTTGATACTATAAACTTGAGGTTGTTTCCTCGGAAAATGCACCGTGTGCTCATTGCCATTAACATGAAAAATGACATTGCCTTTGTTGCAATCAATAACAGCCCCTGCAGTATTAAGGAAAGGTCTTCCAAGAATAATAGACATACTATCATCCTCGGGAATATCAAGAATAACAAAGTCCGTTAAAATAGTAACGTTTGCAACCACAACAGGCACATCCTCACAAATACCGACAGGTATAGCAGTTGATTTATCAGCCATTTGCAAAGATATTTCAGTAGGTGTCAACTTATTCAAGTCAAGTCTACGATATAAAGAGAGAGGCATAACACTAACACCGGCTCCAAGATCACATAAAGCAGTTTTAACATAATTTCTCTTAATGGAGCATGGTATAGTAGGTACTCCTGGATCTCCAAGTTTCTTTGGTATTCCACCCTTAAAGTATAATTAGCAAGCATGGTGGAAATTCCTGCTTCAGGTATCTTTCTTTTATTAGTAATAATATCCTTCATATACTTAGCATAAGGATTTGTTTTGAGCACATCAGTCAATCACATACGCAAAAAGATGGGTCTAATCATTTCAGCAAAGCGCTCAAAATCCTCATCATCCTTTTCTTGGATGGTTTCGGAGGAAAAGGCATGGGTTTCTGAACCCATGGTTCCCTTTCTTTACCATGTTTCCTAGCAACAAAGTCTCTTTTATCATAACGTTGATTCTTTGATTGTGGGTTATCAAGATCAACAGCGGGTTCAACTTCTACATCATTGTCATTACTAGGTTGAGCATCATCATGAACATTATCATTAACATTTCCACTAGGTTCATGTTCATTACCAGATTGTGTTTCAGCATCAGACATATAGATATCATTTGGATTATCAGGCGGTTCAGCAATAGGTTTACTAGAATTTTGCATAGTCCTATCATTTTTCTTTTTCTTCCTCTTAGAAGAACTAGGCATATCAATATTATTTCTCTGAGAATCTTGCTCGATTCTCTTAGGGTGGCCTTCAGGATACAAAGGTTCCTGGGTCACTCTACCAGTTCTAGTAGCCACTCTAACAGCATAATCATTTTTCTTACTATTCATTTCATCAAGCACTTCTTTCTGAGCTTTAAGTACTTGTTCTACTTGAGTGGTAACCATAGAAGCATGCTTGCTAACAAGTTTAAGTTCACCTCTAATATCAGCCATATAATCACTCAAGCTTTTAATCATAAAGGTATTCTGTTTTAATTGTCTACCAAAATAAGCATTAAAGTCATCTTGCTTAAACATAAAGTCATCAAACTCATCCAAGCATTGACTAGAAATTTTAGTAGGAGGAACTTCAGCTTTATCATATCTATAGAGAGAATTTACCTTTACTACCTATGTCGGGATATCGGGAGGTTCTTCGGTAAATAAGTAGTTGAGATCATATACTTCTTCAACAGGCGGTAAATTAAGACCATGTATTTCTTCAATAGGAGGTAAATTCTTAACATCTTCAGCTTTAATACCTTTTTCTTTCATAGATTTCTTTGCCTCTTGCATATCTTCGGGACTGAGAAATAGAACACCACTCTTCTTCGGAGTTGGTTTAGGAATAGGCTCAGTAATTGGCTCGGGAGCTGGCTCAGGAGTTGGCTCAGGAGGTGCCCAATTATTTTCATTTGCCAACATATTATTCAATAGAAGTTCAGCATCATCCGGTGTTCTTTCCCTGAAAAGAGAACCAGCACAACTATCCAGGTAATCTCTGGAAGCATCGGTTAGTCCATTATAAAAGATATGAAATATTTCAGGTTTCTTAAGAGGATGATCAGGCAAAGCATTAAGTAACTTGAGAAGCCTCCCCCAAGCTTGTGGGAGACTCTCTTCTTCAATTTGCACAAAATTGTATATTTCCCTCAAAGTAGCTTGTTTCTTATGAGCAGGGAAATATTTAGCAGAGAAGTAATAAATCATATCCTGGGGACTTTGCACACAACCAGGATCAAGAGAATTAAACCATTTCTTAGCATCACCCTTTAATGAGAACGGAAATATTTTAAGTAAATAAAGGTGGCGCGATCTCAGATTATTAGTAAACAGGGCAGCTATATCATCTAACTTACGAAGATGTGCCACAACAGTTTCAGATTCATAGCCATAAAAAGAATCAGATTCAACCAAAGTAATTATATCTGGATCGACAGAAATATCATAATAATCATGATCAGGAACACATATAGGTGAAGTAGCAAAAGCAGGGTCGGGTCTCATCCTACCTCTAAAAGATTCTTTACTCCACTTAATTAGCAACCTCTTACATTCAAGGCTATCCTAGCAAGCAACAACAGCTTCAAAAGATTTAGCATTAAAAAGATAACCCTCGGGAATAGAAGGCATAGGTTCATCATCACTCACATCATCGTGTCCAAGTTCAATAATTTCTCCTTCTCTAGACCTAGCAATTTGCTCATCAAGAAATTCACCAAGTGGCACAGTAGTATCAAGCATAGAAGTAGTTTCATCATAAGTATCATGCATAGCAGAAGTGGCATCATCAATAACATGCGACATATCAGAATCAATAGCAGTAGTAGGTTTAGGTGTCACAAACTTACTCATAACAGAAGGAGAATCTAGTGCAAGGCTAGATGGCAATCCCTTACCTCCCCTCGTAGTTGAGGGCAAAGTAGTAGTTTGATCATCTTTCAAGTTCTTCATAGAGTCCAGCAGATATAAATCCCAAGTGACTCAAAGAATAGAGCTATGCTCCCCGGCAACGGCGCCAGAAAAAGGTCTTGATAACCCACAAGTATAGGGGATCGCAACAGTTTTCGAGGGTAGAGTATTCAACCCAAATTTGTTGATTCGACACAAGGGGAGCCAAAGAATATTCTCAAGTATTAGCAGCTGAGTTGTCAATTCAACCACACCTGGAAACTTAGTATCTGCAGCAAAGTGTTTAGTAGCAAAATAATATGATAGTAGTGGCAACGGTAGCAAAAGTAAAGACAGCAAAAGTAATGTTTTTGGTATTTTGTAGTGATTGTAACAGTAGCAACGGAAAAGTAAATATGCGAGAACCAGTATATGGAAAACTCATAGGCACCGGATTAGTGATGGATAATTATGCCAGATGTGGTTTGTCATGTAACAGTCATAACATAGGGTGACACAGAACTAGCTCCAGTTCATCAATGTAATGTAGGCATGTATTCCGAATATATTCATACATGCTTATGGAAAAGAACTTGCATGACATCTTTTGTCCTACCCTCCCGTGGCAGTGGGGTCCTATTGGAAACTAAGGGATATTAATGCCTCCTTTTAATAGAGAACCGGAACAAAGCATTAGCACATAGTGAATACATGAACTCCTCAAACTATGGTCATCACCGGGAGTGGTCCCAATTATTGTCACTTCGGGGTTGCCGGATCATAACACATAGTAGGTGACTATAGACTTGCAAGATAGGATCTAGAACACACATATATTCATGAAAACATAATAGGTTCAGATCTGAAATCATGGCACTCGGGCCCTAGTGACAAGCATTAAGCATAGCAAAGTCATAGCAACATCAATCTCAGAACATAATGGATACTAGGGATCAAACCCTAACAAAACTAACTCGATTACATGATAAATCTCATCCAACCCATCACCGTCCAGCAAGCCTACGATGCAATTACTCACGCACGACAGTGAGCATCATGAAATTGGTGATGGAGGGATGGTTGATGATGATGACGACGACAAATCCCCCTCTCCGGAGCCCCTAACGGACTCCAGATCAGCCCTCCCGAGAGAGATTAGGGCTTGGCGGCGGCTCCGTATCGTAAAACGCGATGATTTCTTCTCTCTCTGATTTTTTTCTCCCCGAAAGCCAATATATGGAGTTGGAGTTGGCGTCGGAGGGCCACCAGGGGGCCCACGAGGTAGGGGGGCGCGCCCCCACCCTCGTGAACAGGGTGTGGCCCCCTGGCCTTCATCTTTGGCGAGGATTTTTTATTATTTATTCTAAGATATTCCGTGGAGTTTCAGGTCATTTTGAGAACTTTTGTTTTCTGCACATAAAACAACACCATGGCAATTCTGCTGAAAACAACGTCAGTCCGGGTTAGTTCCATTCAAATCATACAAGTTAGAGTCCAAAACAAGGGCAAAAGTGTTTGGAAAAGTAGATACGACAGAGATGTATCAACCATCACCGAGGGGAATGGGGGAGTCGGTGATGTCGAGCACCCCGCTGGGGTACTCGTCGACCGCGGGCGCATCGGACTTCGGCTGGGACCTCGAGCTGCCCCACGGTGGGCGCCAATTGTCGTGGTGGGTGAGGGAGTCCTGGATAAGGGGGTATCCGGACAGCCGGACTATATACTTTGGCCGGATTGTTGGACTATGAAGATACAAGATTGAAGACTTCGTCCCGTGTCCGGATGGGACTCTCCTTTGCGTGGAAGGCAAGCTTGGCAATCCAGATGATAGATCTCCTTCTCTGTAACCGACTCTGTGTAACCCTATCCCCCTCTGGTGTCTATATAAACCGGAGGGTTTTAGTCCGTAGGACAACACAATCATAATCATAGGCTAGCTCCTAGGGTTTAGCCTCTACGATCTCGTGGTAGATCAACTCTTGTAATACTCATATCATCAAGATCAATCAAGCAGGAAGTAGGGTATTACCTCCATCGAGAGGGCCCGAACCTGGGTAAACATCGTGTCCCTAGTCTCCTGTTACCATTAGCCTTAGACGCACAATTCGGGACCCCCTACCCGAGATCCGCCGGTTTTGACACTGACATTGGTGCTTTCATTGAGAGTTCCTCTGTGTCGTCGCTATAAGGCTCGATGGCTCCCCCAACCTTCAACGACGCCGTCCTGGGTGAGACTTTTCTCCCCGGACAGATCTTCGTGTTCGGCGGCTTCGCACTGCGGGCCAACTTGCTTGGCCATCTGGAGCAGATCAACAGCTACGCCCCCGGCCATCAGGTCAGGTTTGGAAACCTAAACTACACCACCAACATCCGTGGAGACTTGGTCTTCGACGGATTTGGGCCCATGTTAGGAGCGCCGAACGATCACGGCGTGCATGACTTAGATCTGTCGTCAGAGAGTATTCGGAATATCGCGCTTGCTACGGCTCGGAGCATATCGTGCCTTCCGAGGACGGGTGGATGGACCCCGCCTTGGAGGCTGCACACTCATCGGCGTTGGAGCCGAACATAGACTCCGCTCCTAAGGAAGCCTATGTCTCCGGACCCCCGGACTTGTCTTCGGTCGTAGGTTCCGGACCGCGTGCATCCATGCCCATCGAACCCGATTGGGCTCCAGTTATGGAGTTCACCACCACGGATATCTTTCAGCACTCGCCCTTCGGAGACGTGCTAAATTCATTAAGGTCTCTCTCTCTGTCAGGAGATTCCTGGCCGAACTATGTCTGGCTCGAGTGGGAAGCTGGCGACGAAGAAATTCGTTACCCACCCACCACCCACTTAATAGCCACGGTTGATGATTTGACCGACGTGCTTAACTTCGACTCCGAAGACATCGACAGTATAGACGACGATGCTGGAGAGGAACAAGAACCACCGCCCACAGGGCACTGGACAACCACCTCTTCTTATGATATATATGGTGGACACCCCCAAAGAAAACAATGGCGATGAGGCAACACAAGACAACCCCTCAGGGAGGAAATCAAAGCATGTGCGTCACCGGCGCCGCTCCATGTCACATCCCTAGCTTCTGGCATTGCACTAGTACTAGCCTTTGGTGATGCATCATGTTTACTTTTACAGAAAGTTGAAATGGGGATTGTCCAAACCCTAGCATTTTAAGAATTCACCAGGTTCACCTAAAATATTTTCGGTCAATCCAAGTGGCTTTCAAAAATGTTCATCATCTTTGGAAAAATGCTGGAAACAGTAACCAGAGATGATGCACATTTTTCCATGTCATTTTGGATCTTTGAACTAATATATATTGTATTTGAGTTGGAGCAAATATATGTTATATATATTTTTAATGCTTCAATAATTCTGATATTTTGTGAGGGGCTCTAGAATATTACTTTCAGTCCCTGCAAAAATTATTGGAAGAAACAAAAATGATTTAGTGTTTGAACTAAATCAAAACAGATTGAAACAAATAGAAAACAATGATTAAAAAAATAAAACAGAGCAAAAATAAAAAGGGAGACGGCCACCTGGGCCACTTACCTGCTTACCTGCCCGGCCCAGCTCCTCCCGCTGGCCCAGCCCGCCACCGCTACCCCCCCTGTCGTCTTCTTCCCTCGCCAGAAGGACGCGGGCACGCGCCCGGCACGCGCGGCCACGCGCCCCGGCCACCTCCTCCCTGCCTGGCTGCCTCCTCCTCCCCTGGTTCCCTTCCGCGACGCCACGCAGCCCCCTCGGACCCCTCTCACTCTTCCTCGAGGCCCCGCCCCTCTGCTCTTTCTCTCTCGCCCGAACCCGAACACAGCCGTCGCCACCGACGCCGTTCGCCGCGGCCACCATCCCCCTCTCGCCTCCCCGACGCCTCCCAGAGCTCCGCAAGTCCTCCCTCGTCCTCCTCGTCGTCTCACGCGACCAGAAGAGCCCCGGAACGCCGCCCCCGACGTTTTCCCCCTCGCCGGCCGCCGAGGATCTTCTCCGTCGAATTCGGCCACTCCGGCGCGCCCCTGAGCTCGCTGACCCTCCCTGCACGATCCCCGTGAGTCCCTGCTCCGTTTCCCCCTAACCCCAAGCTCGATTTCGAGCTCTAGCCGCCCCCTCTACCGGAGCCAAGACGCTCCGCCGCACGGGCTCGTCGCCGGTGAAGCTCCGGTGACCTTTTGGTCCCACGCCTGCGTCCGTTGCACTCGTTGCGTCCCGTAGAGTAAAACTAGCGCGACCACCGTCTTGTTTGCACACCGCAGCGCCGGTCCCGCGAACACCCGAGCTCCGGCAGCCGCAAAAGAGGTCGCCGCCGGCAGCTCCGGCCACCCCAGCCTCCGCCACTGCCACCGTTGGATGCGCCACTCCACCCTCTCCCCGTAGCTGCTCCCTGCGCGCCAAAAGAGCCCCTGTAGTGGGTTTCCGACGCGCACCACCGCGTCTGGCCTCGCCGGCGTCAAGCCGCCGGTGGGTCTGACCACGTTGACCACGGCGGGACACCCCCCCCCTCTGGGTCGATGACAGGTGGGGCCAGCCCCCCCCTGTTAATTAGTTTAGTTATTTTATTTTAACTACCCCCCTCTGCTGACACTGACAGGTGGGCCCCCGCCATCAGGTGATTAGCTTAAGCTAATCACCACCTAATCTAACCCCAGAGCCACTGACATGTGGGCCCTAGTGCCCTAATCCTTAATTAAACTAAAATAAACCCCCCTGTTAACCTGTGACGCTGACTAATGGGACCCCCTGGTCAGGTTTGACCCGGGGCAGCCCTGTTGACTTGCTGATGCAAGCATGACGCACTGCTGATGTCATAAAGTATTTTCTGGATTTAATTATATTCAGGAAATTCCAGAAAATGCCTAAAACTTCTAAAAATCATAGAAAATTAACCGTAACTCCAAATTAAATAAATTATATATGAAAAATTATCAGAAAAATTCAAGGAATCCATCTGTACCATTTTCATGCATGTTAGAACAACTTATAGCTGCTGTTTAGCACAAATCAATTAAAGGGCCTTTATTTAATCACATATGGAGTTTGAATTTGAATTTTATATTCAAACCAACTTCATTTAATCTGTTGCTAGTCGCATTAGCCCAAAACACATTCATATTGCCATGTCATAGCATGCATCATATTGTGCATTGCATTGATCGTGTTTTTCTGTGTTGCCGGTAATTGTCCCCTCTCGATAGACGTGATACCGATGATGTGATCGTTGACACTGATGAAGACTCAATGTTATCTTCAGAAGTGCCAGGCAAGCAAAACCCCCTTGTTCATTCCGATACAATCCTACTCTCTCGCTCCTGCTCTCTTTTACTACATTAGGACAACACCGATTCATCTGTTACTTGCTGCGGTAGCTGAACCCCTTTATCCTTTGCATGACCTGTCATTGCCACAGTAAATAGATGAAACCCACTAGCATGAGTAGGAGTTGTTTGAGCCCTGTTGTGCCTACTCATTCATGTTTGTTTGTCATGCCTGCTACTGCTTAGAGTTGAGTCAGGTCTGATTCATCGGGGATGAATCAGAGGTGTGTGAACATATCCTACTGTGTGTGAGCTAAGTGTGTGAACACGATTTGGTAAAGGTAGCGGTGAGAGGCCATGTAGGAGTACATGGTGGGTTGTCTCATTGCAGCCGTCCTCAGGAACTGAGTTCTGTGTTTGTGATCCATGATTCAGCTACTACCATACATTGGGCCCTGAAATATGACCCCGCTCGACTTCTTATTCACCCTAGTCCTCTGTCCAGGAGTTGCAAGTAGTTTCTGGTGTTTGTAGCTTGCTGGAGGCCGTGGACAGCGCTGACCGTAGGGGTGAGCTGTGATGCGGTAGGCACGTGGCCGGGTATACCGGGCGCCCGTTTGGTGTCACGGAACCCTGTTCACATCGTTTGGGGCTGTGAGCGAAACTCCGGCCGGATCTCCTCATGGATGGAACCCGAATAGGCGATAAACCTGGACTAGAGACTTGAGTGTTTAGGTAGGTCGTGGTCTACACCCACGTCGGCTTTCGCTTGAAGTCTGCCGAGCACATGTCGTGTGCAGACGCTAAGTGGTGGAAACATGTATGAAGAAGTACACCCCTGCAGGGTTAACATCATCTATTCGAATAGCCGTGTCCGCGGTAAAGGACTTCTGGGTTGCTTATATCAGTTCATAGACAAGTGAAAGTGGTTACTCTAAAATACGCAAGATAAGCGTGAGTGCTATGGATGGCGTTCTCGTAGGGAGACGGGAGCGGATCCATAGTGGTGTATCGATATGGTGAATATGTGGACTCGTGTGCGCCACCTCAAAAGAGTTACTTGCAGTCGTAGTTCAGGATAGCCACCGAGTCAAAGCTGGCTTGCTGCAGTTAAACCCCACCATCCCTTTGTTGATAATGATGCATATGTAGTTAGTTCTGATGTAAGTCTTGCTGGGTACATTTGTACTCACGTTTGCCTATTTTATGTTTTGCAGAGAGACTTCGGTCTCACTAGTAGTTTCGCGTGGACTTCGACGTTTAGCTTGTTACCTCAGCTACGATTTTGTGCCCTCGGCAGGATCTGATATATAGTCAGGCTTCTCAGCCTTTTTCATTTATAGATGTCTGTACTCAGACATGATAGCTTCCGCTTGTGTTTTGACTTGTATGCTCTGATTGTTGGGTCATGAGACCCATGATTGTAATATCTCGCTCCTCGGAGCCTAATGAATAAATACTTGATTTATAGAGTCATGTTGTGATGCCATGTTGTATTTGCACATATCGAGCATATTGTGTGTATGTTATTGAAGTGCTTGGTATGTGTGGGATCTGACCATCTAGTTGTTTATCTTTAGTAGCCTCTCTTACCGGGAAATGTCTCCTAGTGTTTCCACTGAGCCATGGTAGCTTGCTACTGCTCCGGAACACTTAGGCTGGCCGGCATGTGTCCTTCTTCGTTCCTGTGTCTGTCCCTTCGGGGAAATGTCACGCGATGAATACCGGAGTCCTGTTAGCCCGCTACAGCCCGGTTCACCGGAGTCCTGCTAGCCCAGTGCTACAGCCTGGATTCACTCGCTGATGACCGACACGTTCGATGCTGGGTCATGGATGCCTGTCCCTGTAAGTCTGTGCCACTTTGGGTTTACGACTAGTCATGTCAGCCCGGGCTCCTTATCATATGGATGCTAGCGACACTATCATATACGTGAGCCAAAAGGCGCAAACGGTCCCGGGCAAAGGTAAGGCGACACCCGTGGGGATACCGTGCGTGAGGCCGCAAAGTGATATGAGGTGCTACAGGCTAGATCGATGTGACATCGAGTCGGGGTCCTGACAGCGTTGGTATCAGAGCTTGACTGCCTGTAGGATTACCAAGCCAAACTGGTCGAAGTTGAGTCTAGAAATTCTTTAGTTATATAAGGGAATTGATTGCGGGATGGAACGTAAGGCTCTTTTTACTCCTTATACCTCATGGCCTTCTGATCTGAGTCATCATCTTCTCTTCTACGGGGATTAAGAACTAGGCTATCTCTTCTTTCTATTAGGATCACGTGTTACTAATCAGTAGACTTATAAGATTGTTGGATTTAAGTCTCAGTTCAGTTCCTACTACTTCCGTATGTTAATTGTTGATCTCGGAACCTTGATATTGTGCTTCTGAGTGGTTATGCCACCATTTTTGTGATTGTCTCAAATCTTTTTGAGCAATTATAGCCGTTATGTTGTCCGAGTCATCCCAGGTTTCTAAATAGTCCGATGCATTTGCAAATCCCTTCCTTCTGTTTCCGATGTTCCCATGGGCCAGATTAACCACACTAATCGGTGTGTTGAGGTAATTATTGCCTCGACATATATGTTGGAGCTATTATTATGACCCTAGGTGTCTTAGGGGATCACCTAGTAATTTAGCCATGATTGGTGTCCCAGTGTGATGATTCTGGCCTTTATCCTCGAAAGCATTCCGTGATGCTACTTAGTAGTAGGTATTTTACTCCTGGGTTCTGAACCCGAGATTCACTCTACCTACTTCATGTTGATAGTAATTGCTAGTGCCTTTAGGATATTAGTAACCTTTGCGATAGTCCTTGAAGTCCGTGGTATCTTCTTCTTCCAAATACCATGAACTACTTATGGCAGAAGTTCCTCGTTGAACTGAACGATCACAACCAGAATGCTCTTGATGAGTTCTCCATTATATGTTGTGACTCTGCCAGCTCAACCTCTTTGCATGGGTTATCCGGAAGAATTATGTTGAACTTTGTTCGGCATACCAACCCATGTATCCACAACTCAGAAAGTTATATGTTCCTTTGAGTTGTCCCTCTTTAGTTGTCTACTGACCTTCGTCTATCAATTGATAGTCAAGAGTATGCGTGCGTTCGTTCATCGATGCCTATGACTCTTGTGGTCTGTCAAGCCATTCCGTCCTGAATGACTAGGAGAAACAAACTCCAGTACCTCATCCATATTTAGGATTGGGTCAAAGTAGTTGTGTTCCGCAGATCAAGTTACAATCCAGCTTCTGGTCTGCTCTACCCTGAAGTATTACCTTCTTTATGACAGGAATTTCATGAGAATTGCACCACCTTTTGTGAATTCTTGGTACAGTGACACTTCTTGCCATCACTGTTCATTCCTCGGCCCTCGTGTTGATGCAACCGGAATACCGACAAATGAATTGTGATGTGTGAAATCAATACTGCTAGCAACTCTGTTGCTTGGTAGTTAAAGGATAATAATTTTATTCTTAGTATGTTGGTTTTCGAATCATCCTTCTAATACTGATCGTGCTACCTAGTCCTTATTTCGGTGCACCCTTCGATTGATGAGTTAGGATCTTGTCAAGTCCTCACTCATTTGATCATATCGTCTTGCCCTGAAAAGCAAGATTGTTCTCGAGCTTAGTAACATACCGGTGGCTCGTGATTCTCTGAATATCTTCTCAGAAGTATTACCAGGTTGTCACCTGACCGCTATGTTGAGCTCGTGATCAAGTTGGTTTCTTATGAACCACCTTCTTTCCAAGAATTGGTGTTAGATATCCCTGAGCTAGTTGGTTAAGTTGGACAACAACTTGGAGAGTTGGAAGATAAAAACTTGTCTGACTTAGTTCGTTCCAAAGGGATATTCTTGTGTAGTGTGTGTTGAAGAAAGATGATATCTTCATCGATTGGTCCCTGTGATCAGTTGCTGGACCTATTGTCTTATCAATCCCTTGATTTGAGTGTGGGCTATCGTCAAATCAAATCAGTACCAACGATGCTCGTAATGTTGTCCTACTCGTGGTTGATTCCTCGAGCATACACCATTACATCTTTGGTCTGACCAATGCTATCACTTGTTCACTTAACTATGGAATTCCTTTTAAAAGGAAACCTAGATGAATTGTTGTTGAGCCCATTGACAACATCTTTATCTCCTCCATAATTTTGTTGAACATTAAGCTAGTGTTGGAAACTTTTGAAAGCATTTGTTCATGCTAGCTCATGAAGCATATGTTTGGATGAAGGTAGTGACTTCCTTTAATTCATGTGCATATGATGCAAGTTGCCGCCGTGGACTCGAGAAAGTCAATGTTGCTTCCTCTGGAATCATCGCAAGTCAGTCATGCACACGTGCGAAGAATTCTGTGGTTTGAAGACTTGCAACCTTCAATCTATATGTATCCCTAGCACACCAAGCCACTGATTGATTTGTTCAAGGAGAAGAAGTTCCTTCTTAAGAGTATACCTTATGCAAGGATTTTGATATCCTCGATGATGGTTCCCCTCCTGAACTCGGTAGTGTTTTATTATAAGACTACCACGTGGTCATGCTTGTCTGGGACAGCGTGTTCACATGTTTGTAGCAGAACCAGCTCATGTTTTGGAGCTTGCTATCGTAGTTCATCTCCCGAGAATCCCGCAATGTCATCTCGTCGATTTGTGTTGCAAACTTTCATTTTTCTTCCTAAGACTCGATGAGCCTGGAATATCCTAACACCAACCAGAGCTGAATCTCAGGCAGATATGATGGTTGGAACATTTCCCCAAGAACTATAATATTGGTTCCTCGATAACCGGTAAAGTGGATGTCGTGGCCAACACACCCAACCGGAAGACCTATTATTGTAGTATCTTGTTTGAGGAAGTTGGCCCCCTCCCCATAGGGATTTCGTAGGATTTACTCCCTAGTTGCCCCTATGGATTTTGAGATCCCGAAGTCCGACCTTTTACTTGATGTCCTAGATATCAACCCATATCTATGGGTGGATTACGCTAGCACATCAAGGAGAACATTAGAAGCGGAGTGCTAAATGTCTCTCGGTCGATCATCCAGATTTTATTTCCTTGGCCCCGCCAAGGGTGAAATTTGAGAAGGTGTTATCTTCCTTTGCATCTGCATCCTCCATCACCATTCATCATGGTAGTAAGTTGTGTTACCGGACCCTTGACACGGATGTTGGTAAAACCTTGATGAATATGGAAATGCTCAAGTTCTTGAGAGCACGCACAAGCGCTATGTGTTATCATCGGCACTAGCTGGGTTTGCTCTCAGTTTCCTCGGCAATGCTATGATCTTTTCAAACAGTGAATTCACTTTCTATTGTTGGGTTCTTCCCCAGTTACCAGAATCATTCCCAGCATTTGCATTTTGTTCCTAGCTTGCACCGCCAATGTGTCATTCTACCATGGGTCTCTTCCATTTCCGGTGATAAGCAAAATCATCCATTACGTTGTCTTCAACAAGGTAATCCACATCATCCAAGTTTGAGTATGCCATTCTACCGACCCCCTCCAAACGATTGCTGTGATTTGCCTTAGGCTGATATAGAGAGTCTCAATGATCTCTATATCAAAAGTAATTCTTTTTGCCACTTAAGATAATAATCTACGAATCACCCTCCTCCAGGATGTTTCGTCGTGGTATCATGGCAACTCAACTCCTCGCTACGTTGACAATCGTTTACCACCTTCCTAGGTGTGGAATTGTTGTCTACCTAGTGAACCTTCGTCATCCGTTTCTTTCCACCCCTCTTGATGTGTATCTCGTGTCTCAACCGAGAGATGGTTCTATGTCTCATTCTGTGAGTTAATCCTGAGTTGTTCGACCTTCGAGAAGACCGATCCTTCTAGAGTTTTCCTTTCCTCTTCTTTTCATGATTAGCTGGAGTTCTCAGAGCAAGACGACAAGACAAAGATGGTGTTCGAATCAACGTTTCTATGAAGTGCACCCTGGATCGTGAAGATTATACTAGTCCGCGTTACCCTTCACCTTACCCTACGCTTGAATCTCGAGACGAGATTCTTGTTTAGTGGGGGTGAGTTGTCACATCCCTAGCTTCTGGCATTGCACTAGTACTAGCCTTTGGTGATGCATCATGTTTACTTTTACAGAAAGTTGAAATGGGGATTGTCCAAACCCTAGCATTTTAAGAATTCACCAGGTTCACCTAAAATATTTTCAGTCAATCCAAGTGGCTTTCAAAAATGTTCATCATCTTTGGAAAAATGCTGGAAACAGTAACCAGAGATGATGCACATTTTTCCATGTCATTTTGGATCTTTGAACTAATATATATTGTATTTGAGTTGGAGCAAATATATGTTATATATATTTTTAATGCTTCAATAATTCTGATATTTTGTGAGGGGCTCTAGAATATTACTTTCAGTCCCTGCAAAAATTATTGGAAGAAACAAAAATGATTTAGTGTTTGAACTAAATCAAAACAGATTGAAACAAATAGAAAACAATGATTAAAAAAATAAAACAGAGCAAAAATAAAAAGGGAGACGGCCACCTGGGCCACTTACCTGCTTACCTGCCCGGCCCAGCTCCTCCCGCTGGCCCAGCCCGCCACCGCTACCCCCCCCCCTGTCGTCTTCTTCCCTCGCCAGAAGGACGCGGGCACGCGCCCGGCACGCGCGGCCACGCGCCCCGGCCACCTCCTCCCTGCCTGGCTGCCTCCTCCTCCCCTGGTTCCCTTCCGCGACGCCACGCAGCCCCCTCGGACCCCTCTCACTCTTCCTCGAGGCCCCGCCCCTCTGCTCTTTCTCTCTCGCCCGAACCCGAACACAGCCGTCGCCACCGACGCCGTTCGCCGCGGCCACCATCCCCCTCTCGCCTCCCCGACGCCTCCCAGAGCTCCGCAAGTCCTCCCTCGTCCTCCTCGTCGTCTCACGCGACCAGAAGAGCCCCGGAACGCCGCCCCCGACGTTTTCCCCCTCGCCGGCCGCCGAGGATCTTCTCCGTCGAATTCGGCCACTCCGGCGCGCCCCTGAGCTCGCTGACCCTCCCTGCACGATCCCCGTGAGTCCCTGCTCCGTTTCCCCCTAACCCCAAGCTCGATTTCGAGCTCTAGCCGCCCCCTCTACCGGAGCCGAGACGCTCCGCCGCACGGGCTCGTCGCCGGTGAAGCTCCGGTGACCTTTTGGTCCCACGCCTGCGTCCGTTGCACTCGTTGCGTCCCGTAGAGTAAAACTAGCGCGACCACCGTCTTGTTTGCACACCGCAGCGCCGGTCCCGCGAACACCCGAGCTCCGGCAGCCGCAAAAGAGGTCGCCGCCGGCAGCTCCGGCCACCCCAGCCTCCGCCACCGCCACCGTTGGATGCGCCACTCCACCCTCTCCCCGTAGCTGCTCCCTGCGCGCCAAAAGAGCCCCTGTAGTGGGTTTCCGACGCGCACCACCGCGTCTGGCCTCGCCGGCGTCAAGCCGCCGGTGGGTCTGACCACATTGACCACGGCGGGACACCCCCCCCCCTCTGGGTCGATGACAGGTGGGGCCAGCCCCCCCCTGTTAATTAGTTTAGTTATTTTATTTTAACTACCCCCCTCTGCTGACACTGACAGGTGGGCCCCCGCCATCAGGTGATTAGCTTAAGCTAATCACCACCTAATCTAACCCCAGAGCCACTGACATGTGGGCCCTAGTGCCCTAATCCTTAATTAAACTAAAATAAACCCCCCTGTTAACCTGTGACGCTGACTAATGGGACCCCCTGGTCAGGTTTGACCCGGGGCAGCCCTGTTGACTTGCTGATGCAAGCATGACGCACTGCTGATGTCATAAAGTATTTTCTGGATTTAATTATATTCAGGAAATTCCAGAAAATGCCTAAAACTTCTAAAAATCATAGAAAATTAACCGTAACTCCAAATTAAATAAATTATATATGAAAAATTATCAGAAAAATTCAAGGAATCCATCTGTACCATTTTCATGCATGTTAGAACAACTTATAGCTGCTGTTTAGCACAAATCAATTAAAGGGCCTTTATTTAATCACATATGGAGTTTGAATTTGAATTTTATATTCAAACCAACTTCATTTAATCTGTTGCTAGTCGCATTAGCCCAAAACACATTCATATTGCCATGTCATAGCATGCATCATATTGTGCATTGCATTGATCGTGTTTTTCTGTGTTGCCGGTAATTGTCCCCTCTCGATAGACGTGATACCGATGATGTGATCGTTGACACTGATGAAGACTCAATGTTATCTTCAGAAGTGCCAGGCAAGCAAAACCCCCTTGTTCATTCCGATACAATCCTACTCTCTCGCTCCTGCTCTCTTTTACTACATTAGGACAACACCGATTCATCTGTTACTTGCTGCGGTAGCTGAACCCCTTTATCCTTTGCATGACCTGTCATTGCCACAGTAAATAGATGAAACCCACTAGCATGAGTAGGAGTTGTTTGAGCCCTGTTGTGCCTACTCATTCATGTTTGTTTGTCATGCCTGCTACTGCTTAGAGTTGAGTCAGGTCTGATTCATCGGGGATGAATCAGAGGTGTGTGAACATATCCTACTGTGTGTGAGCTAAGTGTGTGAACACGATTTGGTAAAGGTAGCGGTGAGAGGCCATGTAGGAGTACATGGTGGGTTGTCTCATTGCAGCCGTCCTCAGGAACTGAGTTCTGTGTTTGTGATCCATGATTCAGCTACTACCATACATTGGGCCCTGAAATATGACCCCGCTCGACTTCTTATTCACCCTAGTCCTCTGTCCAGGAGTTGCAAGTAGTTTCTGGTGTTTGTAGCTTGCTGGAGGCCGTGGACAGCGCTGACCGTAGGGGTGAGCTGTGATGCGGTAGGCACGTGGCCGGGTATACCGGGCGCCCGTTTGGTGTCACGGAACCCTGTTCACATCGTTTGGGGCTGTGAGCGAAACTCCGGCCGGATCTCCTCATGGATGGAACCCGAATAGGCGATAAACCTGGACTAGAGACTTGAGTGTTTAGGTAGGTCGTGGTCTACACCCACGTCGGCTTTCGCTTGAAGTCTGCCGAGCACATGTCGTGTGCAGACGCTAAGTGGTGGAAACATGTATGAAGAAGTACACCCCTGCAGGGTTAACATCATCTATTCGAATAGCCGTGTCCGCGGTAAAGGACTTCTGGGTTGCTTATATCAGTTCATAGACAAGTGAAAGTGGTTACTCTAAAATACGCAAGATAAGCGTGAGTGCTATGGATGGCGTTCTCGTAGGGAGACGGGAGCGGATCCATAGTGGTGTATCGATATGGTGAATATGTGGACTCGTGTGCGCCACCTCAAAAGAGTTACTTGCAGTCGTAGTTCAGGATAGCCACCGAGTCAAAGCTGGCTTGCTGCAGTTAAACCCCACCATCCCTTTGTTGATAATGATGCATATGTAGTTAGTTCTGATGTAAGTCTTGCTGGGTACATTTGTACTCACGTTTGCCTATTTTATGTTTTGCAGAGAGACTTCGGTCTCACTAGTAGTTTCGCGTGGACTTCGACGTTTAGCTTGTTACCTCAGCTACGATTTTGTGCCCTCGGCAGGATCTGATATATAGTCAGGCTTCTCAGCCTTTTTCATTTATAGATGTCTGTACTCAGACATGATAGCTTCCGCTTGTGTTTTGACTTGTATGCTCTGATTGTTGGGTCATGAGACCCATGATTGTAATATCTCGCTCCTCGGAGCCTAATGAATAAATACTTGATTTATAGAGTCATGTTGTGATGCCATGTTGTATTTGCACATATCGAGCATATTGTGTGTATGTTATTGAAATGCTTGGTATGTGTGGGATCTGACCATCTAGTTGTTTATCTTTAGTAGCCTCTCTTACCGGGAAATGTCTCCTAGTGTTTCCACTGAGCCATGGTAGCTTGCTACTGCTCCGGAACACTTAGGCTGGCCGGCATGTGTCCTTCTTCGTTCCTGTGTCTGTCCCTTCGGGGAAATGTCACGCGATGAATACCGGAGTCCTGTTAGCCCGCTACAGCCCGGTTCACCGGAGTCCTGCTAGCCCAGTGCTACAGCCTGGATTCACTCGCTGATGACCGACACGTTCGATGCTGGGTCATGGATGCCTGTCCCTGTAAGTCTGTGCCACTTTGGGTTTACGACTAGTCATGTCAGCCCGGGCTCCTTATCATATGGATGCTAGCGACACTATCATATACGTGAGCCAAAAGGCGCAAACGGTCCCGGGCAAAGGTAAGGCGACACCCGTGGGGATACCGTGCGTGAGGCCGCAAAGTGATATGAGGTGCTACAGGCTAGATCGATGTGACATCGAGTCGGGGTCCTGACACTCCAAGCCCTACCACAACAGTTCCGGCACAGGAGAAGATAACAACCCAGATGGTGCTGAAGAGAAATACAATCCTGATCAGCCTACCTTCAAACAAGCCGAACAGGAGCATGGGCAGGTCAGCCCAGAGGAACAGGCGACGGACGGATACTCGGAGGATGACAATTGTACACCTCTTTCCGAAGATGATGTGAGCCTAGGAGACGACGAGTTCATCGTCCCTAAGGATCCCGTAGAGCGGGAGCGCTTCGAGTGCCGGCTTATAGCCATCGCACGAAGCCTAAAGAAGAAGCAACAACAGCTCCAAGCAGATCAGGATATGCTAATAGACAAACGGACTAAGGCCCGGGCAGTCAAGGAATACGGACTCGACCTCCGAGCACAACATTATCCAAAACGCAGGCTACTACCTCAATTCGAGGAAGAGGCACTAAAGCCCGGACGAAAACCTAAAACCCGCCGCCAACACACTACGGCCAAGGGCTGCGCGCAAGACAAACAAAGCATACTAAACAACAACATAGCAAGCAACCTGGGCACATCTGCAGCCAGGAACAGCGTCCGCAAACCCCGGCACAACAAATATAAGTGTCCGAAGACAAGGGACGACGCCCACGACACGGCAGCCAATACAGGAGCCCGCAGCCCTCAGCCCATTCAGCGGGAGAAGACATTTCAAAACATGGGCCCCTCCAGCTTGAACCGCATACTGACCGCCCATGTCAAATTCATGGTACCCCAGGAACGGCAGCCAATCATACTAATAGAGAATGCTGGGTCTTCAAACAGATCGACAGGCAAACGCCGGAAATAGTAAGAAGGGATCCCAGGGCAAGAAGCCCAGATCATTAAACAACACAGGGTAAAAGAAATTTCTTCCGCCAACCAAAGCCATGAACACGACAAGCACCATCCACATAGGAGCAGACGTACACTCTTCGGGACGTCACCTCAACAAAGCAAGTTGCCCCGTCGTAAAAAAATACAACCGATCATCTTCGATCGACTAGACTGTCCGGCCAATATTAACCAGAGGTATTCCCCTATTGGCGGTGACAACAGTCCAAACTTGCTGCACAAGGACACGGTGCGCCGGATAGCGATTGATCACTCGAGGATCAGACCCACTAAAAAACTCATTTCAGAGTGTCATAACCAGGCGTGAAGGTCATTTAGGCCCCACCACTCTGGAGATGGTCTTCGGATCACCGAAAGATTGCCATACCGAAGAATCAATCTTCGACATTACACCTCTAGGCAGTGGCTATTCAGCATTGCCAGGATAAACTGCGACTCAACGCATTATAATACAATGCCTACGGCAACCTTAAAACACCATACCCACGTAATGTAGTCACAATTACGGACAAAGACCGAGCTTCACCTCGGCGCCGAAAAGTATTCGGCCACTTTAGTTACAGAAGCAGCGAGTCGCGGCTTTTTTAATCGAACCTTGATTCGACAGCCAAACTCCCGGACACCGATAAAGGAGTCCGAACTACTTCACGATACCTCAGCCTGATTAGGGCTCAAACAGACCCTCCGGCATAAGCTGGACGGGCCACATCCCACGGCTCAGCTGCTGCGCGGCACGCACACGCCTTTAGCGTTTTTTGCAGGTTTGCCTTTATGCATAACTGGACCGGCGACATGGAATCAGCTCGGACGCACAAAGGGGGAATCTTCACCCCACCCGAATACAATTCGGATACTACTTCGGATCCGTGCACAGCTCCCTACCGTCCGGTCCCAACAGGTTCTGCCGTCATGACTCTCTTTTATAAGATGCACCGTACTCGTACGCATAGCCGTACTACTTGAATACAACATGTAGAGTCATTTGACGCTTATCTGCTATCATTTCTCACTTACATTTTGTCATAACGGCATCCGAACATCGTGTTATGCCTTAAAACGCCAGGGGCTTCATTGCGCCCGCACTATGGCAACAAAGTCCGACCACCTTCTTGGTCGTTCGGCACCCCGAACTTATAGCATTATATGCATCAGCTCCGAATCATGTCTTGGGTCATTAATTGGGTTTGCCCGGCTCCCATGTTTTGGTACCTTACATTCAGTAATATCGGCTAAGGTAGCGCTGGGAGAACTACTGCGATTGTGTCCCGGTTCTTCCGGACGAACACCTCAGTAGATAAAGCCGAAAACTGACTGTCATGATAAAGCGAGAGCTGGTCAGCTGTTCGCGAAGTTGTAAAATCTTTAAGGATTTATTCCGCATAATGCCATAATAAAATGCAGAGTGCGAAGGATCGGTCCACTGATCAGGCACTATTAGAGCCCCTCGTGCAGTCTTCCGAACACCAGGGGCTGCACCTCCCATACTCGAATTCCTATGGCTAAGTGAGAGTAATAAAGCCCTATAGTCAGATTGCCTGGTTCGCTGTGCTGAACACCTCCTTTATGGACCCAAGAATGGGGTAAAGAGTGTTCAGGTGTATCCCGAACACCCCCGTACTCTCTACATGGGGGCAGAAGCCAACGACTGGCCAACTCTCAAGACTAATATATAAAACGGTCGCGCAGGAATAAAACTTTCATATAACATGCAAATACATAAAAGTGACTTTGTTCCGCCTTACAAAGGACAGCATTACTGCCTTTAGGGAAAAATAATGGCTTTCACACATTGCTCTGCCACAAGGCGGGCCCCTTTCAGGACACCATCATAATATAATTCGGGCTTGCGGTGCTCCTTCCCCTCCGGCGGCCCCTCGGTCATCAGCTTCTCAGCATCAAGCTTCCCCCAGTGCACTTTCGCACGGGAAAATGCCGTTCGTGCACCTTCTATACAAACCGACCGCTTAATGACGTCAAGCCGAGGCAGGCACTCACAATTCACTTCACGAGCCCAAAGAAACTACTTGGAATGGGCTCGGCGGGCCATAGCCGGATAACCAAATCCTTCATGGCTAGTTCAGCCACCTGGTGCAGTTCGACCAGCTGCTTCAGCTGGTCGACAAATGGCACCGGATAATTCGGCGCCAGATACTGCGACCAGCAGAGCTTCGCCATAGTCTCCTTCTCCTCATCTCGGTAGAATTGGGCAGCATTAGATATGCTGCATGGCAGATCCGCAAATGCCCCTAGAGAAATCAGGATTCAATGGGTCACACTGAATCTTTCCTACTACCGCATATAAATCGCTTTGAATAAGAAAAAGCCTTACCAGCCACAATCTTCCGCGCCTCCTGAATATCCTTCAGAGCAGCCTGGGCTTCCTCCCGAGCATCATTTGCGGCTTGGAGAGCTTGGACGAGTTCAGATTCTTTCAATCATAGATTCTGCTCCAAAGTCTCGCTTTTCTTCACGGCCTCCTGAAGCTCTCGTTCAGCTTCAACGACCCTGGCCTCGTGCTTCTCGCGGCGAGCCTGCTCCGCGTCTGCCTTCTTTTCGGCCAAGGCAACAGCCTTCTTGAGCGCCTCAATTTCGGCATTCGCCCCTAGAGTGCGCGATATAAATGCTTCAATTAGACACAACTACTTACTTGTGCTAACAACTTACTATTCAACATACCTTGTTTATCCTCCAGCTGCTTCTTTACTCGGCCGAGTTCCTCTTCGACCCGCTCCAGACTCTGCTTGAGTCCGGACACTTCCGCAGTATGAGAGGAGGCAGTCGCTGCAGACGCCTGATTCATAGAGAAACAAATATATGTCATTAGCTGAGTCTCCTACGGACGGGAATTTGATCCCCTGTCCGGTTCTTGTCCTCACCGAATAGTGTATCAGGGGCTACTATCTATACTATGACAGTCTCCTAAAAACTTCTAAAACATACCTCCAAGCCTTTTATAAGGCTGATGCAGGATTCATTTAGTCCGCTCTCGGCAACCTGAATTTTTTCTATCACCGCGCCCATAAGGGCGCGATGTTCATCGATGATGGAAGCGCTCTCCAGCGCTGTCGATAAGCCGCCCATCACCTTTGGTTGGACAGAGGTTGCAGGTGGAGCAGGATCACCCCCTCCAGTCAAGATGGGCTGCCTGCCTGATCCCGGAGCCTCAAGGGTCTCCGGGACTGTGTCCGGCTGTGGGCCGAATCCAAGGTCGCCCCCACCGTCGTCGTTCATGGGAGCCGCCGCTCCCGCGTGTCCGGCCCCTGAGGTGCGCCCCCTGGTTCGGGTCCTTTTGGGATGACACCTCGGTGTCACAACCAGGCTTTGGGGAAGGGGCCCTCGGAGGTGTCTCGCTCTCCAAGGCATCGGAACTCAACGAATCCTCCGATGAGGACTGTTTGGTAGAGGACCATGCCAGACTGTAAAAAGTACAGTGCAAATCGAAATATTACACTTTAGTAATCCTGGATACATGGACATGTTCGGATTTCATGCACTTATGAGTTTACCAGGGGCTGGGCCCTAGGATCCCACTCCGGGCTACTATCGGTAGCTGTGGTGGACGCCTCTGGGATGAGTGTCCTTCCCCTCTTAGGCAAATCTGCCTCTAAGGATGAGGAGGCAGCCCTTTTCTTCCCTCCCCCCGTAGGGGACTCGTCCTCTTCCTCCTCCTCGTCCGCTTCGGAGGAGGGATGGTCACTAGAGTCTTTGGACTTCGTGTCCGAGGCACCGTGATGACGGAGACCGCTCCTGGTTTCCTTGGCCTTTTTGTTGGCCTCTTTCTTCGGCGCCTCGTAAGGCGCCGGGACCAGCATCTTCGTAAGAAGAGGTCCCGCCGGTTCTTCCGGCAGCGGGGCCGGACAATGAATCCGCTCCGCCTTCTTTGTCCATCCCTGAGGTAATCGTGGAAAAGCACGTTAAAAAACATCTCCCTCGGGACATACCAATGAAACATATGGATGGCCAAGACATAATGACGACTTACCGAACTTGCGGGGTGGGACAGTTGGTACCCGCGGTCTGCGGCGGAGTCCGGCCATGGTTTGCTGGACTTAAAAAGCACCTTCCAGATGTCCTTGTGCGAGGAGCCGAAAAGCTCCCGCGGGGTCTGGTGCTCAGCCGGGTCATACTCCCACAAATGGCAGCTTTTGTGCTGACAGGGAAGAATCAGGCGTACCAGCATCACCTGGACTACGTCAATGAGCTTGATGGCCCTGTCTTCCATACCTTTGACGCGCGCCTAGATTATCGACAGTTCATTAGACGACGACCAGTTCAAGCCCTTCTTGGGCCAGGACGTAAGCCGCAAAGGGGCTCCAGATCGAAACTCAGGAGCAGCGGCCCATTTTTTGCCGCGCGGCTCAGTGATGTAGAACCACTGCTGCTGCCACTCCTTGATGGAATCATTGAAAGTACCCGTTGGCCATGTGACCTTGGGCATCCCGCTCACCATGGCGCCTCCGCACTCGGCGTGTTCGCCATTCACCACCTTGGGCTTCACATTGAAGATCTTCAGCCATAGTCTGAAGTGTGGCGAGATGCAGAGAAAGGCCTCGCACATGATGATAAACGTCGAGATATTGAGGAAGGAATTGGGGGATAGATCGTGAAAATCGATCCCGTAGTAATACATGACGCCATGAACAAAAGGGTGAAGAGGAAACCCAAGCCCGCGGATGAAATGGGGGAGGAAAACGACCCTCTCATGGGGCTCCGGAGTAGGGACAATCTGTCCCGCCGTCGGAAGACGGTGGCCGATTTTCTTGGCCAGATACCCGGCCGCTCACAGTTTTTTAATATCCTTCTCCTGGACAGAGGAGGCCATCCACTTGCCTCCTGCTCCGGATCTGGACATTTTCGAAGAACCTTTGTTGGTGGGAAGATGAATGCTTAGGCGCTAGGGCTCGAGCGAAAGGAAAGGGACGAGCAGAAGAAGAAGAAGGTGTGGGTAGAAAGGACGGGGCCTTTCCCCTTTATAGAGGCGACGAAACTTTATGCCTCCCCGCTTGCCTAATGGAACCTGCTCGTTCCCCACTCACCGCGATTGGTGGTACGGTTGGGTTACCCACGCCCGTATTGAAGAGAATCCCGCGTTAAGGGGGCACAATCTCTGCTTTGATAAGACATGCCAAGGAAACCACCTCGCAATATGAGCCGGAGCTGGTTGTGAAGAACGGTTCGCATAATGACCGGACCATGGCGTGCTATCATGCTATAAAGAGTTGTCAGCAGATTAGATTCGTGGATTATTATTCTCTCTACGGTGGTATGTGGAACTTGTTTTATAGAGTCGGACACGTACCTTGTGTTCGGAATTTATCTTGAGGTATTCGGAGATGGAACCCGCCTTGCAATGCCGAAGACAATATGCGCGCCGGACTCATCATCATTGAAGCCTGGTTCAGGGGCTACTGAGGGAGTCCTGGATAAGGGGGTATCCGGATAGCCGGACTATATACTTTGGCCGGATTGTTGGACTATGAAGATACAAGATTGAAGACTTCATCCCGTGTCCGGATGGGACTCTCCTTTGCGTGGAAGCCAAGCTTGGTGGTCCGGATGATAGATCTCCTTCTCTATAACCGGCTCTGTGTAACCCTAGCCCCCTCCGGTGTCTATATAAACCGGAGGGTTTTAGTCCATAGGACAACACAATCATAATCATAGGCTAGCTCCTAGGGTTTAGCCTCTACAATCTCATGGTAGATCAACTCTTGTAATACTCATATCTTCAAGATCAATCAAGCAGGAAGTAGGGTATTACCTCCATCGAGAGGGCCCGAACCTGGGTAAACATCGTATCCCCAGTCTCCTGTTACCATTAGCCTTAGACGCACAGTTCGGGACCCCCTACCCGAGATCTGCCGGTTTTGACACCGATAGTGGACGCACGGCAGATGCCAAAGGATGGCTGAAGAGAGGAGGCGGCTCGAGGGCATTAGTGGGCTCCAGAGGCGGGGTCGGCATGAGCGAGCATGGGACGCAAGACATACCCAGGTTCGAGGCTCTCCGGAGAGATAACACCCCTAGTCCTGCCAAGGTTGGTTTATGTGATATGGTACAGAGTTGCTCTTAGAGCTGTTCGGAGGAAGAAGGAGGACAGACCAAGGCTTAGGCTGTCCCCTCTCCCTAGTTTGTGTTTCTACTGATCCACTTCTTGTCTATCTACCTGCATACATGCAGGCCTCCTGGGGGGTTTTACAGGTCAACCCCCTAGAGCTACAATGGTAAAGCTACAAGGCCGTGGGGCCAGGCTGTCATTGTCTGGGGAGCCGACGTTGGGGCCCGCCGGGTGTCAGGGCTTGCCGGGTTTGCCGGGCGAGGGGCCCATGTGCCAGGGGGCACTATTCGACGTCTTGTCAAATGTCACGGAATGGCCAGGTCGAGTCGGCTATAGTGGCGCTTCGCCTGGTCGCCGTCCGCTGGCGTTAGCAGTGACGATAGGCGTACTGTAGCCACGCCGGCCTCGGTCAGCAGGGTAGGTGGGGCACTGTTGCCACGCCTCTGCCGGTCAGAGGAGTTGGTGGGGCACTGTTGCTTTGCTCATCCCTGAATGGAGACTCATCCCATCGTACGACTGGGATGGGACGGGCGCTGACCCGTAGCGAGGAATATGCCACGGGGCAGCTAGCTTGTTGGGGAAGTCTTGATGCGCCGGGATCTGCCCGCTTGCGTTAGCTGGCAGGGCCGGGTTGCCGTTTTGGTCGTGTCGAAGAGTTCAGCCGGGTTGGTGGTCTTGGCCGGGTCGCGGGACCCGGCCGAGTGCGAGCCGGACTGAGGGGCGATGCTGGCCCCGATATTTTGAAAAAGATCTGGGTTCCCTTGCCTGCACGGGGTTCATCCCCACGACAACGCCCCTGTTTTTTTTTCATTTTGTCTTTTCTTTTCTTTTCTCATTTCTATTTTAGTTTTTCTTCTTTAAATTAATTAAAAATTCCAAATTATAAAAAGTTTCTAGTTATAAAAAATGCTAGAGAAATTATAAAATTTGAGTGAATTCACAAAATCTTTGGGAAATCATAAAATTTTCGCTGTTTCAATAAATGTTGGTGATTTTACAAAACTGTTCGCAAGTTATAAAAATCACAATCTGGAAAAACATATTAGGAGGTAAATCATGTGCATGATTATGAAAAAATGATTGTGTATTCAAAACATATCCTTGAATCCAAAAAAATGTCCATGAAATTTGAGAAAATATTCATAAAATCAAATGTTTTTTGCGAAATTCAAAATTTATCCCCAATTTTAAAAAAGTCATCGATTCAAAAAATGATAGCTGGGTAAAAATATATTCATGAATTCAAAAGCTATTAATGCATTTAGATAAATGTTTGTCTAAACAAAACAAATGTTCATTATTTTTAAAAATGTCCTAATTAAAAAAAGATGTTTGTAGATTTGAAAAGCAGTTTGTTGATTCAGAAGTATTCTATGTCTAGGATTTGATTAGTTTTTGAAAAGTCTTTATATGTCTAGGCGTTGGAAGTAGTTTGTGGTCGATGAGATTGTTTTCTAAAGTTTTAATATTCCCTTGCGCGAGACAATGCCAAGTATGTCGTGTAGTGGCAAGCTCATTGCTCACGTGGAATGCATTGCGATCACGTGTACATCATGTCCATCATCAACATGGTAAGCCACGGTATTAAAATAGAGGACACTCATTGTCTGAGTATTGAGTAATACTTATTTGGTTAGCGTGTATTTTTTGTGCCTCCCGTTGCAATGCACGGGCATGTTTGCTAGTACCTAAAAAAAGTGATAAAATATTTCCAAATTAATTTGAATTGGCCTTTTGATATTTGTGTTAGTGTCGCAAACATACTTAACAATTTTTGTGCCAAACAAGTAGTAGCGTTTCGTTGGTGAAAAAGAAAACAAATTGGAAAAAACTAACGCCCACACGTGTGACATCTTGCACATCGCCCACATGCCTACATCACCATTCATTTTGCCGCGTATGAACAGATGATATCAACATAAATCTTTTTAGTTTTTAGCTTAAAAATATTTTATCTTCTAATAAAAAAATCAAATTAAAAATCCGTTTCATCATTATCCGTCTCGACGAGATCTTCAAAACTAGACCCCATGTTGATATGTTTCAACGAATTTTTTTTTGCTCAAAAGTTGCCATGATGTTTACACTGTAGTTACCATATTGTTTAAACTAAAGTTGCCATGTGACAGTTTTAGTTTGTAGAGCATGACAATTTTTGTTTTTTTATGATGACAGTTTCAGTACTTTGACGATGAAAATTATTTTTTGTATGAACCATGATAATTTTAAGTACATGTATCATGGCAATTTAGTTTATGGATCATGTGGGAAGTCTAGTTTCTTAATTCTTCGTTTTATAATATGTCAAAATTTACTTTTAAATGTAGAAGAAAATAGCTGAAACATATCATGACAACTTGAGTGTAAACATCATGCCAATCCATGTGCAATAGACATGACAACTTTTAACCAAAAAAATTCATTAAAATATATTGATATGTGATCTAGTTTCGATGATCTCATCGCGAGAGATTTAATGGTGAAAACGGATCTTCAATCGGATTTTTCATTTAAGAGATAAAACATTTAAAAACTGAAAATCCAAAAAGATTCCCACATGCATGCATGCGGTGACGTGTCGGAGTCTGTGTATTATAAAACGTGTGAACGAGTTTGACTCCCACCACACGTGTGGGCGTTAGCGTTGTCCAATAAATTTGGAATGATATTTTTGGGTAATATTTGGTGTTGAATTTGTTTTTTTTTTGCACATGCCAAAATGTTCAAGTTTTTTGCCTAAAACTTTGCAGGTAATTTGTTAAGGTTTTCTGACATTTTAAAAATTATTTTTCGCGTGTAGGACCACGTGCTCCCGT
The DNA here is from genome assembly GCF_002162155.2 of Triticum dicoccoides. Classification (NCBI taxonomy): domain Eukaryota; kingdom Viridiplantae; phylum Streptophyta; class Magnoliopsida; order Poales; family Poaceae; genus Triticum; species Triticum dicoccoides. The sequence goes on along the minus strand of NC_041393.1, from coordinate 443,243,640 downwards.
AAGCCAAATTGAATTTCCTTAGTTTACTTTGCACTCTACTGTAAACCGACTTATCTGGGAAGCGGATCTGCCCCTATAAAAGAGAAAAACTGGGAAGCGGATCTCCAAAAAAATTAAGGTAAACGTTTAGAGCTGGCGCGCCGGGCCAATCTTTGGCCGGTCACGCTCGCGACTTAGTCTGATGGACCCACTCCCCATCTAAAGCGGTCGCTCGTGCTCTTCTTCCATCTTATCTCATTCCTTATCCTCTCCTCTCCTCCTCACCTACCCCCAGCCATGGCCTGAAGCCTTTTGCTCCTGCTGGCCATTTTCTCCTCCATCTCGTGAAGCCCTTTGCTCCTGCTAGCCATTTTCTCCTCCATCTCTAGCCGTCGAGCTACCCCATGCCTTCCCGCCTGTCGGTCGCGGACACAGCCACCCGAGCAGGGAGGAGTGCGCAGCTGGGCGCGCTCATCGCCATGGGTTGCTCGCAACCGTGTGCGCCCCTTTCCATGGCCGGCGAAGCCGGATGCGCTAGCCGCCATGGCCGAGCTGCAATTGACCACGTCAACGGCGAGTTTTTGCTACAACCTTGTTTTGATTTTGCTGGAACCGGCTCATGTTTTTGCTTCCACCCACCCCCGCCCAAAATCTCCTCTCAAGGTGTTTTTTGCTGGAATCGGCGTACGATTTTGCTACAACCGTTTGATTTTTTGTTACTGCATGTGTTTGTCGAATTTTTGCTACATCCCATCTCCATGACATGCGAGACCCAGTACTGTGTTTCTTGATGCAACTTTTTGTCAGTTTTTTGTTACCACGGGTGTTGACGATTGCTACATTCATTCTCACGAGATGCTACATCCCTGTTTTTTCCGATCGATTATTTTTTGCTACAACCATGTTTGATTTTGCTGGAACCGAAGTCAAATTTTGCTACTTCCATCCACGGCGGCGTTGCTCGACGACGGCGATGGATTTTTATTGTTGCAACCGTATCGGAGTTTTGCTACTACTAGAGATGTCATTTGCTACTGACAGAGTTTGCTATGAAGATAAGCTGTAACCAGGGGACAACATCGGAGCTGCAGGAAGGGGACGACGGCGGAGCTGAGCTGCAAGCAGGGGATGACGACGGAGCTGCAATCATCGACGAGGAGGGAGCTGCATCTGATGGCGTGCATGAGGATTTTTCATGCTGGAACCGGCGAGGATTCGTGCCTCCATGGATCTTTTTTTTTGAGCGGGAGGAGGAGATTGCGTGAGGGCGGCGAACGTCGGCGAGGGCGGCGAGCGGCGGTGCTTCGGACTCGGTCGCCTCGCGGGGGATTATGGCGGGGGATCGATAGCGCCGCAGCCTCCTCTCGCTGATGTGCGGCGCTCGCTAAAAAAGAACAAAGCGGGGGAGGCATATCCGATGTCTAGCAATCATTTGCATCGCTTGGAATCCTACGGTCCTAGGTGGACCGGCCAAATCGTTCCGCCGGTGCGCTGGTGCAGAGTAGCGCCCAAAAATTAATTATCTGGGAAGCGGCCGGTGACCCGCTTATTTGGTCCTCCCGCGGACTGTATATAAACCAGACTACCCCTCAACTCTGGAGTTATTTACCTCCTTCCTACCATCAAATAAAAGGGCGCGTCCCTGACCCAATCGAGAATCGTACTAGGGTTTCGCCGCCGCCGCCTCCCCGCCATTGAAAATCGGCCCCTCGCCGCCTGTCCAGGCTCGTCCTTCCTTCCACGATTCGCACGTTGCGTGCCCCGCCTCGTACGTCCACGGGCTGTACAAGATCCCGCCGTTGAACCGAAGTCCGCGGGACGAGTAGCCAAGGCACCAAGCTGACGCTGGCCAGCCTCTTGTCCTGCCCAAAGGAAGGTAATTTTCCTTCTTGTATTATCTTTATTAGATCTGCACGATCTTGGTAGAGGAAATAGAATAATTTGAAATGAATTAAGCCCAAAGGAAGGTAACTTTCCTTCTTGTATTATCTTTATTAGATCTGCACGATTTTGGTGGAGGAAATAGAATAATTTGAAATGGATTGAGTTGTGCAATGGAATACGTACTTTTGACTCTAGTTTTCATCTTCCTACGGCTGGATTGGATTACGGAATGCAAAACTAAAAAAATTAGGAAATGGTTTCACAAAGTCTGTTAGATAAATAATAATGTTCTGTCTGTGTTGTCTCTAGATGTTGACAGTAGAAAAAATCAGCCAGGAAATCGAGTGCAAAATGGGATGCCCATGCAGCCAATGTTTACTATGAGATTTTTGTGCACCGAGTGATTGCAAATAACAGGCCAAATGGTTACTTGAATAACAGAGGTTACGCTAACCTTATGGCTGTCATGCCCCAGCAGGGGATTTGAGGTGGATAGGGGTGGAAATGGCTAGGGTTTGTCGACTTCGTCAGGGAAAGAGGAAAATCACCAGGGAAGAAGACGAGATATGCTAACTACTTTATTCCAAAGCTGTATCTCTTCTCTTACCTCCTTTCCAAGCCGAAGCGGCATATGTAGAGTTCGTTACAATAGTTCCCTGTAGCTAGGTGCTTTTAATTGGAATGTTAAAGTAAACAGTGAATAAGTGCTGTAGTAACAGTCAGTATCTGATCTCCCTTCATTCGCTCTCACAAGATCTTGGCCGTCCTTTAACTGAACCCACAAGTGCTGAATCTTTTGGACACTAGGCTCATCAGGCTTAAGTGTATTGACTGACGTTACTGACAATGCCGCCCTTCTGAGATCAGCCTTGTCCTCAAGGCTTGAACGATGGAAAAGTCGTCTCGATGAAACAGACATCTTCCCAAGTAGCGTTATCGGGAGTCGGGACCCAAGCTTTCCCAGTGGATTAGCCATTGTTCCACTGGAACTTTCTTGTGACTTTCTTGTGAGTGATAGTTCTGGTGTCCAGCTGAGAAAATGGTGTTGTCTTGATCTTGCCATCTTCAGTGACTAATGGAGCATGAGGGAGTGTAACAGCCATGTTTGCCAACATGTTCTTTGAGCTGGCTGATGTGGAACACAGGATGCATTGCTGCCAGTTTATAGGACACCTGACCAATTCTCCGTAGCACTTTAAAAGGTCCATAATACTTAGATCGCAGTTTCAGCACCCCCCTTAACCCAAATGCATTCTGGCGATAAGGTTGGATTCTGATAGATACCATTGCTCCTTCCTTCAATTGTCTTTCTGTCCTTAACTTGTGAGCTTGCATTTTCATGCGTTCTTGAGCAACTTGGAGATTTTCTTTCAGCTTGTGCAGTAACTGTTGCTTTTCATAGCTGTTAACTGAACTGCTGGACAGAATGTATCTTACAGAACAAACTCGCCAACCATAGGGGTGGGTAGTTGTATAACACTTCAAATGACAACTGTTCGAATGCAGAGTGAAAAGAAGTGTTGTACCACCATTCTGCGAATGACAGCCATACCAATATACCATTACTTAGGTTCTTAGAAGACCATGCTCCTGAGCTAATGTTCCACACACTGATTGACTCTTTTGGTCTATCCATCGGTTTGTGGGTGGTGAGGAACATGAAGGCCATTAGGATGCACAAATTGCTGTGGTGTTGTGGATGTATTTACTTCTGGAGGTCACACAGTTGGTACTGTCCGAGTAAACAATAGTAACTGGTGGCATTTGTTTTATCTGAATTTGACCCGATGTCACTGGTGTCTGAAAGACAGGTCCAATATCTGTTTCTCAGTCTCATGCACAGTATCTGAAGGTGGGTTCAGCACAGGAGTGTGTTGTGCTTTCTGTTGAAATAATATACCTTCAGAATGCTCTGTGATTGTGTATGAGGATTTCCTGTCCAGCAGAATACTTCGTCATCATCGTATCAAGTGCTTGGACAGTCTACATGTTGACCTTGATTTCATGGATGCCAGCCGCTAAAATCTCAAGTGCTGCAATATCTTCACGCACCTTCGCCAATTCAGATTCCAAGCGTTCGACAGCTGATCGTCATCGAAGTTCGCCAGTTGCTGCCTGGTCGTTGTCCTCATCATCGTGATTTCACCGGTTTAGAAGAGGAGTTTTACACCAAGACAAGCTCAGCAACCCAAATCGAAATGGTGAGATCCTGCTGCCATCCAAAAATCAGCCACCGGTGACACATAGAGCAAGATGGAACCAGGGATTTTATTGTGGATGAGATGTTCGTCGACAACCTGCTCCAACCTCTTGCTTTGTGTCCGAATTGGTCTACTGCCACCTCACGCCGCCGGATCGAGTCAGATCATCGCTCGAACCACCGATGCCTGAAACTCGGGAGGGTTCTCTGCTGAATTCCCGTTCGTTCGCCACCGTGCCGTCCGAGGAAGGACTATACCTTTGTCAATGCCCCAGCCCGGGATTTGAGGTGTATAAGGGTGGAAATGGCTAGGGTTTGTCGACTTGGTCAGGGAAAGAGGAAAATCACCAGGGAAGAAGACGAGATATGCTAACTACTTTACTCTAAAGTTTTATCTCTTCTCTTACTTTCCAAGCCAAAACTGCATATATAGAGAATAGAGTTCATTACAATAGTTCCCAGTAGCTAGGTACTTTTAATTGGAAATGTAAAAATTAACAGCGAATAAGTACTGTATTAACTGTCAATATCTGATCTCCCTTCATTCGCTCTCACAAGATCGTTGCAGTCCGTTAACTGACCCCACAAGTGTCGAATCTTTTGGACACTAGGCTCGTCAGGCTTAAGTGTAGTGACTGATGGTATTGACAATGGCCCAGTTCAATGAACGCACGGGCAGGAATATAGCTGTTAATATGCTGCACTGAAACAAGCTCTTGATAGTTTTTTTAAAAGGAAACAAGCTCTTGATAATTTTTAAAAAAGAAACATGCCCTTGACAATTCAAAAAAGGAACACAAGGGAACTAATCTGAAACCGCACAAGGATATTCATGTGCTGCTGTTACTCTGGTAGGGCTGCTTGTTGATTAGAAATCATACTAGATCCTTTAAGCAGGTCTCTAAACAAAGATTGTATACATAAACACCATGATTATACCACCTAATCAAGCAGTCAACCCGCTGAAGTAAAGTTCCAATTAGATGGATGCATGTAATCGGCTGGAGGTACAAGAGAAAACAGCACTACACCCCATACCACAAGACGTGGGGCACAAAACTGGATTTCAGCGTACCCCTCTCCCGCCGCAAGAATTTTTGGGTAAAATTTAGGTTTTAAGGTGCCTGAAGTCACACAAGAGCGAGGGAAGGGATGAGGAGGGCGATGCACGTGCCTGGTGTCCAGCCTTAGAAGGCACAGGGCAGGGCAATCCTAACAGGATCCCCTGGCTGTCACTCTCCAGGAGAAAAAGAGGAGGGGGCTGGGGGGCAGGAGACACTTCCAGAATCCAGAATCCAGATGAAGATGTAGGTCCTAAATCTAAATGTCCTTCATCTTCATCTGGATTCTCTAAGGATTTCCTGCCCCCTAGGCCCCTCCTTCCCCTCTTTGCATTGCCTCTTCTAGACGGACAAGAGGAAATCTTTAAAATGAGAAAGTTTTTCATTTGTGTGGTTGCATATACGGCTTCTATGTTGTTTTTGTATATGGAATGTAAAGCCTAGGTTTGACTACCTTAATCCCAGTGTACTATAACCTGCGCCAAAAAATTTGGGGTAGTGAGCCCCTTTCTTCAGTTTTGACTGGTAAACCCTTTGCTCCAAGATGATACCATACCTGTATGTTTTGGGGGAGCAAGGTGGCACTTCAAATACAGTTGGACGCAACCTAGGCTAGACATCAGGTGTAACAGTGCACATGCCTTTTCATGTCAGCACTCCATGCTAATAATTGAGCGAAGAAAGGATGCTATTTCGCCACCTTCTTTGCGTACCCCAACCAAAATTATCACTGTTGGTGTTTTGGGCAAGTCAAGGACCAGCAACCCTGACATAAGGCCATTACTAGCGTTCCTGATTAGTTGCTCTGTTATAGTTTTATATCGCTGCTTCACCGCTTATGACCCCACATTTTTCCCTATTGTTTTACTGTCTAAAAGGAAGGTCTGCTCCAGTCTTCAAAAAGATGCGGAAAGCTAAGAGGAGCGGTGATCATCTCACTAGAAGCTTTCGTAAGAGCAGAAGAGCTTCCAAAAATGAATCATGGGTCTCAGGTCTGCTAGATCTTCCTCTTCTCTCCTAGGTTTCCCCTGAAATTTCCGGAGCTTAATTTGATTATTCACAGTTGCCTTAATGTTTTATTTCCTTCAACTAGGTCGCTTCATTGGGGACTCTGATCAAGGTGTTCGGTCTGGGCTCAGTGATAGGCTAATATCATACATGTCTAAAAGCGTCGTCTCTATTACTTTGTACAATGGTGATTATATATGCTCAGTCTTCTCAATTTTCCAACAAAATATATTTGAACACAGCCAATTATAAATAATTTAAATTGCGATCTTCTGCAGAAGGCACAATCCTATTTTCATGCTCGGGCATAGCTATGGAACGCAAGGGGTGCCACCTTACAAGGTTTCTGACTTCTGCAAGTTTGGTTAGAGCTCTGAATGGTACAAATGAAGACCATGATGACTTGAAGGTTGGCAATGACAATCATCCTTTACTAATTTTGCTCACTTCTGATAATTGTGTGCTTATTTCTTGCCTTACCATTCTGTAGATTGAAGTGCGCCATGAAGGCAATGAAGTGTATATGGGGGTGATGGCTGAATATGATTTAGATCGCAACTTTGCTGTTGTCAATGTCGATGCGTTCCTTGATGTTCAGGTTCAATCTTTCCAACATGCACCCCCATGGTGAGAAATTAGTAGTTATGGGGCGTGACGTCAATGGTGGAATAATGACCAAGAATGTGGAATCGGATGGTGATTTAAAGGTATCTGATGATGATGAAGATCTTGATTGTAAAATCTCAGAGGTACACTTGCATGACGAGATGAGCATTTTAGTCTATTTCTGTTATGAATGGAGACAATAAGAATGATTTTATATTTAACTGTTGTTCTATACAACATTTTGTTCAAATTTAACCCTTGTTGCCTGTCACCTTTGTTGTGTTATAGGCTTGGGAAGGTGGGCCACTTCTTTCTGTTGGTGGGAAGGTTGTTGGCATGAACCTTTTTCTGACTACTAGAAGAGCCGTTTTCCTACCATGTGGCACAATTCTCAAGCATCTGGAGCATTACTGGACGTCCCAGCAAAAGAAGACTGGTCTTGCACGGTACATCTATTGATATATGCCCTTTTGTTCACCAACTCTACTCTACCTTAGCTCTTCCTGGATCATTCTCTGCTGTTCCTTAGCCTATTTGGGATCTGTGCTTTGCAGTTCACAGTGTTTACTTTTAATATTTACATGTTCCTTTGCCACCTCAACCAAAATATTTGCCCCTTTGGCTTGTATCATAGATCCACAGTTGTCCTGTACTAGATTAGTCATATTTCTTGGGAAGTACATGGATGAACCCATGGGCATATGAAACCACTTTGGAAAACTCATTTCTAAATGCCAAAAAAATTCTGAAAAAAGTTTCACGCATACATCTTCAAATTCTATGTGCGCACAGGAAGTTTTGGGAAAAAACAACCTTTTCTTTGGCCTGTGCAAAAAAGACAAAAAAAAGGGTCATGGAATGCTATTTAGAAGCACTGAAATTTGTCTTCTTTGCTATGGCAAAATAGAGATATTTTCACAAAACTTTGTGCCGCACACACATGTTGCGAAGATGTATGTGTGAAATTTTGTTTCGAATTTTTTGACATTGTAAAACGCGTTTAAAATGCATTTTTAAAAAGCGGGTCATATGCCCATGGGTTCAGGATGTCCCCACTCTATTTCTTGTGCCAATGTTGTAAACTGTATGTTTGTCTTGTTGGAATGTGCATTACGATCATGTTTTCATGAAACATTTTTTGCATGACTTGGGGTCCTCATTTCTCTATCTTGTTCCTTGCCTATGATTCCATCCATGTAGGTTCTGGCACCATTTTGCGTATTAATGCACTGGTCTGATCCATTTTGCATTTTGGTTAGTAGTCAACTAGTCATTTATATGTTTGGCAGGTTTGGAGCAAGACCAATAGCTGAGAAATCTAACAGCCATCCAGAAGGTGAGCACACAGCCACCCCACTCCTCGAGACTACTTAACATTGTGGTATTATGCATATTGTTGCAGTTTGTACTTTGTAATAGTAGTTATTTAGAAGCTGTGCAAGTCTAGTGTTTACATGTGTATATCAACTAGTCTGGCCTTTTCACTTATCATATTGTTAGATCTTATCAGTTAGCATATGTACACTACTATGTTTTCAAGGCGCCCAGGCGCTTTAAGGCGCTGGGGGGGGCGCCTCAACGCCTAGGCGCTCAAAGCGCGAGGCGAGGCGACGCCTTAGACACTTATTATTAGGCGGTAGGGGTACTAATATGGCGGAGGAGCTTGGCTGGAGAGGGGGAGGACCGGCGGAGATGGATCTTGGCCGGAGAGGGGAAGGGCCTGTGGAGGAGGAGCTTGGCCGGACAGGGGGAGGCCGGCGGAGGAGTAGCGGATCTGGGCCGGCGGCGTGAGAGGAGAGAGCTCCTCTCTCTTTTCCCCTCGATTTGGAGTCACGGGTGTGTTCCCCTCTCTCTCCTGCCTCTGTTTACCCCCTCTCTCCCGCCCAATTTCTCTTCCCTCCCGCCAATTCCTCTTTCTGGCGCGCGCCAGCTGCTGGTTCCCGCTCAACCTGCCCACGCATGTCCAGGGCGTCCAAAATCAACTAAAGCGGCGCCTTATCCGCCTAGGCGACGCCTTGGACGCCTCAACAGCAGAAGGCGGACGCCTTAGACAGAAAACTAAGGCGACGACGACGCCTTGACGTCCCCGAGCGCTCTGACGCCTAAGCGACGCCTAGGCGACGCCTTGAAAACATACGTACACTACATTCTTGGGTATGTTCATGCATGCCGACTTCTAACGTTAGTTGTGCTCAGGCTGTTGTCATGATATAACTAATGTTACATGCTTATCATATGCAGGATTTATGTGAATTTACTTTCATGTATAGTATATGTCAGTACTGATCACTTTGACCTTGTTGCCAGTATATGTAGAATTGCTCAACCAGGAGCAGTTCGATCTAGATTCCATGGGTTACCCGAAGTTACCGTCCTCCATGTTAGGAGGTGTGTCACTGCTTCTAAATTTCTGACCTTCTACAGCAATCCTGTACCACACTAACAACTATTCTACAATTGTATATTTCTCCAGCTGGCATGATTTTGGTTAATACTTTTGAAGAGACTTTTGGCGACATACATGGTGAAGGTGTCTGGAGAAAATTTAGTAAAAGAGCTTCTAACATAAATCACAATGTTGTCGCACTGGCTTCATTCAGTGGTGATTCTACAGTAATGTGCCATTTACTGTTTCATCTCTGTTTTGATTACAACTAGCTAATAGCCAGAATCATGCAGGAGAAAAAAGGGTTTTTGCATGCACGGGTTTCTTTATTGAATGGAATGGATCTAGGATAATTTTGACATCAGCAAGCTTGGTTAGAAATTCTGGTGATGAGAACAAGATTGTTGAAAACTTGAGGGTTGGTGCTCCTTGTTTTGCGACTGCTGTTCTTTTGAGGTGCTGCTCAAGTCTCATCACTGTATTATTTGCAGATTGAAGTGTTGCTTAATAACAGCCAATGCATAGAAGGGACACTACAGCATTATAGTCTGCATTACAACGTCGCTCTAGTTACTGTCAAGGATTACCCTGCCATTCGTCCATTAAATACTCTGCTTCGTTGGGACAAGGCTTTTAAAGTAGCAGCTGTAGGGCGGTGCTTCAAATCAGGTGTGTTAATGGCTACTAGTGGGGATCTGGTTTCCTGGACAGGCACACTTGATTGCAATTTCCTCTCAACTTCCACGTGTAAAATCACTAAGGTAATCCAGTGTTTCTTATTCCCTGATTTTTTGTGGTGATAGTAAATACTCGTCTGTTTTTCTACAAGGCGTAGTTTTGACTGTCCAAAAGCGAGCTTTGACTGTAAATTCCCCTGACATTATTTTGCTTGCAGTTAACATGGCTATGAGAAAGTACTTTGGAATATGTTTTTTTTGACAAAACCTAGATATTATTGGATTAATCAATGGTCAAAGCTTGAATTTGGGCAGACAAAATACGCCTTGTATTTCTGAAAAAGTATAGTTGCATCGGAATAAGTTGGCTAGCAATACCTATTTGGAATAGAAATCACAGCTTTTCCATGTCAACTTGCTAGGCTGGGATTGGAGGCCCTCTTGTCAGTCTTGATGGGGATGTTATTGGCATGAACTTCTATGATAAGAGAATAGGAACCCGTTCCTGTTTTTGGAGGAGATTTTCAAAATTCTAGCATTGTTTGAGACAAAAAGGTATCCAAGTGCTTATCACATAAGTTCTTATCTGAATATTTTAAGAAGCTTGCTGAAGCATAATCTTTTTATTGGTATGTTTGACAGTAAACTTGGTGAAGCTGGCAATGATAGTGATCCCTCTGACACGCCTTTCTTGAAAATGGATGAAGATGACAACAATAAGTTGAACAGGTTGGTCTTCTGATGCATATTAAGATGGGGTTAAGTTTTGGACAAATTATTTCATTAAAATTGAACTGCAGGTGGCCTGTGCCCATGCCGTGCTGGCGCAATCCTGACTACGTGGATGAGGATAAGTCTGATGATGATGATGTCTTTGATCCCAAATCTGGCCGCACACTGAGATACGGTTACTTCAAGGGAAAGAAAGTCATGCTCTTTTAGATGCAGTCACACCCTTGTTTGGTCACACAATCTCCATATCATTGCGTGTTTGAGATGGTAGAACACGTGTCTTGCTTAAGTCGTATTATGTTCTGCGTCTGTATATTGGAATCATTCTGTGTTATGTTGTGTAATACTCCGTCCGATCCAAATAAGTTTCTCAGTTTTGAACTAAGGTTAGTTCAACCTTGGTTCAAAACTGCGACACTTATTATGGATCGGAGGTACTCCCTCCGTGTTTAAATATAGCTTTTGTAGAGATTTCACTATGGACCACATGCAAATGTATATAGATGCATTTATATTTAGGAACGGAGGGAGTCCTTCAGACCGACGAGTTTGCTGCCTGTGCTGTTTGTCGATCACTGTTTTGGGCACAAATCAATGTTCCGTGTTGGAAGCCTGCCAACCTTATAGGATGGACTCCTCTACAAGACGGCAAATGTAACCCTTGTTTACACGTGGGGACCATATGTTAGTGTCTGTTCTGCTGACGATCTATTGCTTTTAGGCATGTTTGGACACTTCACTAGAATCGTGCTTTGCTGGGCAGCATTTCCTGTGTATTTTTTTGCAAGTGTTCAATTGCCGATGTTTTCTTATGAAAAATCATCTGTGCTGGATGGCGTATTGCTTTGGTGTTTT